>NC_055988.1:51594753-51921539 GCF_018446385.1 Zingiber officinale | reverse complement strand
TTTATACTGACTTTATAAAGGAACAAGACCTCAGTTATTATGGAAGTGTGTGCTCTTAATCCTAATATAATAACAAGCACATATATTTGATATTTATTTCTTTAATTTATCAATGGGTGAGATTTAGTTCGATAATCAATAAGCCCGATAAGTTGGGAAATTATATCACTTATAGTGTGTGTTGTTGATTATAGAAGAAAACTGTGTCCTAGTGATCTAGGTTGATAATATCCCTAAGAGGAGCTCATAAGGATTGTCATGTTAAACCCTGCAGATGAACTTAGTCCGACATGACGATAAGGTTGAGTGCTACTACTCTTGAACTAAGATATTAATTAAATGAGTTGTCAGTAACTCACTTAATTAGTGGGCATTCGATATCTTAAACACAGGGAGGCTAACACACTCATAATAAGAAGGAGCCCAAAAATGTAATTTGGGATTGGTGCGGTAGTTCAATAATAGTTCTCTAGTGGAATGAATTATTATTGATAAAATTAAGTTGTGTGTTCAGGGCGAACACAGGATGCTTAATTTTATCGGGAGACCAAAACCAATTCCTCCTCTTGGTCCCTATCGTAGCCTCTTATTTATAGAGTACTATACCCACCTTCATACCCATGATGTAGGGGCCGGCCAAGCTAGCTTGAGGATCAAGCTAGGGTCAGCCAAGCCTTGGTTCATGGGTGGTCGGCCCTAGCTTGAACCCAAGCTTAGGTGGTCGGCCCCATTAAATTAGAAAGAATTTTAATTTTAAAATTTTCTTATGTGGAAGATATAATTTATTTGAGAGAATTAAAATTAAAATATCTCTTGTACAAAAGATTAAGAAAAGAGATTAGATCTCTTTCCTTATTTGTAGATTGGAAAGATATTTTATTTTTCTTCTTTGTAAATTATACACATGTTGAAAAATTAAAATTATAAAAAAAAAAATTTATCAACCATGAAGGGATTTTAAAGGAAAATTTTATTTTTTAAAAATTTCCAAAGATAAATAAGGAATTTTAATTGTTGATTGAAATTGCCTTGTTTGCTCTCCATGAGGTGGCCGGCCATGACATGAGGGATTAGGAAATTTTGTTTAATTTTTCTTAATTAATTACAGTCAAGGATAGTTAAGGAAATTTTATTGTAATTAAATTTCCTTATTTGCCAAAGCTAAGGATTATAAAAGAGGAGGTTTTGGAAGCCTTCAAGGTGAACAACTTCTATTATTTTCTCCCTCTTTTCTTCCTTGGTGTGGTCGGCCCTTCCCTTTCTCTTCTCTCCATCATTGTGGCCAAAACTTTCTTCTCTCTTGGAGATCAAGTGATGGTCGGATTCTAGCTTGGAGAAGAAGGAGAGAAAGCTTGTATCCCTTGGAGCATTGGTAGTGTTTTCTCTTCATCCTTGGAGAAGCTCTTGTTGTGGTCGAACCTTGCAAGGAGGAGAAGAAGGTGCTTTGGTGGTTTCTCATCTCGCAAGATCGTTGCCCACACAATGTCCGAGGTTAGAAGAGGAATACGGTAGAAGACCTAGAGGTTATTGCTTGCAAAAGAAAAGGTATACTAGTATTTAATTTCGGCATCATTCAAGTTTTATCTTCATGTAAAAATACCAAATACAAGAGGCATGCGATTCTAGTATTTTGAATTAGTTTTCGATGTTGTGTTCTTTTTTTTTTTTCTTTTCCTTGTGATTTGATTGTTCTTTTTGGTTGACCTAAAGTTATTTAAGAAAATTAAATATTAGCTTTCCTTAAAAGGCTTTGTCTAGGCGGTGGTGGTTGTTCTCATATCCAATAAGGTCATGTGCCTCACCATGTAGTCCTGGAAGCCAATTTTGGAAATTAATATTTAATGAAATTAATAATCTAGGTGATTTGGATCGAACGTGTTAAGTTCCGCAAGAGATCCAAGTCTAAACCAAAAAGAACAAATAAATTAAATTTTGGATCAAACGTGTTAAGTTCCGCAGGCGATCCAAGTTTAATTTAAAAGTACACATGGTAGCTAGGAAAAGGTTCAGACCTTTGTACAAAATTTTTGTACAGTAGAACCATTAGGTTTTCCGGGTAGCAACCAACAATTGGTATCAGAGCTAGGGTTTTGCCTCTGTGTATTTGGTTTTAGTTTAATTATTCACATGTCATACATAATTTAGGTAGTATAATAGTAGGATGTGCTAACTTTGTGGATGCAGGATCCAACTATTATGGTTTATAGTTATTATGTGCGTGATTGGACCCTTGGACATGTCAACGGCATTTATTGTGTGTGCATGATTGTATTATAAAATACAGTAGGAGATGTATTTATTTTTTTTTATCATTTTATTTTTTGATATAGATACATGTACATTCCTTCGAGGAATATAGAATCAAAAAATGTAAAATTCTATTTATGTCACGGATCAAATCTTGCAAGGAGTGGAACCTTTTTGAGGACCAAAGGTGCAGCGGAACAAGGAGCAAGATGGATGCGACAGCTAGACCCAGTGGCGGTGGCCAAAATGGCAGCAGCTAGGGATGACAACACACGGAGGACGACAATAGATAAAAGCCATAATAGGTGAAAATTAGTTGTTCTATTTATTGCTTTTATATTATGCTATGTGTGTATGTTAGTATACATATTTAGTAGGCTAGCATAGTCAAAATTCCTCACTTTAAATAACTAAGTGGGAGAGGGATTTTAAATAAATTCCACGGTCTCCATTACTGGTTTGTAAGTGATGCAAACAAGCTTGCGCGTTGGCTCTGAGTGCCTTCCTCCATATCAGATGAGCTTGTTTGTGGATCACTAGAAGAAACTTCCATTTTGGATGACTATAGGAAGTTAATTAAGAGCATGTGATATTCCCCATCGGAAGGGGCACAATCTTATTAATAGACTTAGTGTCAAGTAATGGTATACACTTAGGCACGTCTAATAGTATCCTCCCCATCGGAGTCACTGTTATTATTAATGTGAACAAAGGATACCAACTATTAATTTTATTTGTCAAAAAGTTAGGTTGACAAGATAATAAAATTAATGGGTTAAACCCTCTTTTTACAAATGTTGAATTTGTATACGTCCACACTATCGTGGAATACAAAATTCACAGTGTTTTGAGGTGTTGGTTAATTTAAAATAGTATTGTTTGAGGAATCAATATTATTTTAAATTTAGAGTTCTGACCAAAAGTTATTTATGATTCTTAGGATGACTTTCAACCCACAGACATCGTACTAAAAGAGAATAGACTTACTGGTCCTAACTACATAGATTGGAAAAGGAACCTGGACATTATTCTTACTGCTGAAAGCTATAAGTTTGTACTGACTGAGCCTAGCCCTGAAGCACCCACTGGTGAATCTACCCAAGAGGAGATTGAATATCATAGGAAATGGGTAAAAGTAAATGAGATGGCGCGGTGTTACATTTTGGCTTCAATGTCAAATGTATTGCAACATCAGCATCAAGATTTATCAACAGCTTATGATATTATGAACAATCTCAAGGAACTCTTTGGTCACCAGGATCGGGCCTCTAGGAAAGAAGCTATGAGAAAGATAATGACAACCACCATGCAAGAGGGTACTCCTGTGAGGGATCATATCCTAAAGATGATGGCTTATCTAAACGAAATACGAATCCTTGGAGGAGAAATTGATGGGGAAACCCAGATCGATATGATCCTCCAAACGCTACCTACAAGTTTTGAGCAGTTCCGCTTGAATAATAATATGAATAAAATGATATATTCATTAGCAGAACTACTGACAGAACTTCAGGCAGCAGAAGGGTTATTTCGTCACAATCCTTAGATTCACTATGCTGAAAATGGTTCTACTTCTAAACCGAAAGGAAAGTAGAAAACAAACAAGTTAGCTCAGCAAAGAAGGGAAATAAATCTCAGAGTACAGGATCTAAAGCTGGAGTGAAGAAGCCGAAGGGCAAGTGCTTCATCTGCAAGCAGTCAGGGGATTGGAAGGCGGACTTGTTGGGTTTTTCGGGCCGCGAAAACCGCTTTTTCGTGTCGCGGAAACCCCGAATCACCCTAGCCAACAGATCTCATGCGAAGAAAAATTCGAAAACATACGAGTACGAGTTACAAAATTCTAGATCTACATGATGAAGATCTTTACCCTTGTTGCGTGCCCTTCGCTTATCCCGCTCGTCCAAGGTACGCCGGATCTCTAGACCATCAAGCGTACAGTCCTCTAGAAGTATCCACACAAACAACTCTAGATGGAGAAGACCAAAACCAAGGTGTGCTAGCACATATGTGGTGTTCGGCCAAGGAGGAGGAGAGGGGAGAGAGCAAAAACTTGAGGAGGAAGATGTTGTAAATAAGGCTTGAATGAAAAATTCTTTTCATTCGACTACAATAGTGGCCGGCCACATTCAAAAGAATGTAACTCCCATTTCCACATTAAGTGCAATTAATATGGAGCCAGTAAAGAGTTGTAACCTCCATGAGATGGCACACCATGATGATGTGGAGCATCATCATTGGTCCACATCAACGCCAACTCACCAATGAGGTGGCATAAAGTCAAGTCAAACTTGACTTTTTATCTTCCTATCAAGTCAAGTCAAACTTGACCTAATCTCTTCCATGGTTGATCTAATCTAACCATTTGATTCAAGCCAACTTAATATAATAAATCTAATTCATTAAATTAAATTGATCTAATGAGTCATAATCTAAATTAGACTCATTGTATACATGAATCAACTTAAGTCTAACTCAATTAGCCCAATTTGGATTACTCTTAATCCAGTTGGATCCATCAACTGAATCAAGTCCTCTTGGTTCATCATATGAACCTAATCTCCATCTAATTATCCTTAGTGTGTGACCCTATAGGTTCTTGTAACGTTGGCAATGCCCAAAACCCATTTAGGAGCATAAGTAATGAGCGGTATCTAGCAACACATCATTACTACCCAAGTTACAAGAATGTTGAGATCCAACATCACCTTGTGATTACTAATTGTGACTCCTCACAATATATGACAAGTGTCCTTCTATCCTAGACATCTAGATTGATCAATGTGAGGCATAGACTGTGTCATCCTCTAATCAATCTAAATCTTGAACTCCAAGTAGACTCACTAAATCAAATGAGCTCAATATCTTATATTGACTCATTTGGGCATGGCCATGCACTTCGTGGTCTCACTCTATCAAGAATACCGATGCCTCTCCCATCATATAGGAGGGATAGATCCCATCTACATCACTCACATCCCTCTGCATAATTTGTTATATACCCAGTAATCGCCTTTATAGTCCACCCAGTTACGGGTGACGTTTGACGAAACCAAAGTACATAACTCCTTATGTAGGGATCTATGGTGACTTCAGGTCTAAGGACTAGTAGTCATATTAATAGCCACATGAGAAAGTATATGACACTCATATAACGATCCATGATACTTTCTCATGGCGGGTCATTCAGTATACATTCTCTAATGTATACCCATGTGTCAACTTGATATCTCTATATCCATGACTTGTGAGATCAAGTCATCGAGTTGACCTACATTCTAGTCTTATTGCATTAACATTGTCCCTGAATGTTAATACTGGACTAGGAAGGATTAAGAGTAGTGTTCCCTATATCATCTCACTATCGATTCAACTAACCGATTGATATAGGTGAGAACCATCTACTCAAGGACATTATTATACTTAGTTTATTTGGCACCAATACAAGTAAGTATAATAACCAAAATCCAAATGCCTTTATTTATATAGAATATGATACAATAAGTCCAAAATACAATCATCAAATGATTGGCTCTAGGGCTCTAGCTAACAGGATTGTCCTCGTAGGAATCAAAACAAAGGTATATCTCATGCTCTAGTTGTTGAAACATGTTTAGCGGTGTTATCTACCAGCACCTGGTGTGTAGATACGGGAGCCACTGATCATGTCTGCAATTCTTTGCAGGGGTTCCAGGAAACCCGACGACTATGTGAAGGAGAAATAACCATCTACATGGGCAATGCTACTAAAGTAGCGGTTGTTGCAGTGAGAGACGTCTACTTATCTTTTGATAGAAATAGAAAATTGGTTTTAAGAAATTGTCTTTATGTACCCAGTTTTAGAAAGAATTTAATTTCAGTTTCTAAACTGTTTTTGGATGGATATTTTGTTTCCTTTAATAACAATGTAGTTATAAAAAGAAACAAAGTGATTATCTGTTCTGGTGCATTAGTTGGCAATTTATATACTTTAAATCCAATTTCTCCCACAAAGCAAAATATGGAAATTTATAACACATCTTCTAACACTAATAAGAGAAAATAACCTTCGGAGATGAACCAAGCATATCTTTGGCATCTAAGGCTTTGTTATATTAATTTAAGTAGGATTCAAAGGCTTATAGCCGATGGACTCTTGGGTTCATTAGAGTTGGAAAATTTTCCAACTTGTGAATCTTGCTTGGAAGGTAAAATGACCAAGAGGCCTTTTAAGGCCAAGGGGTATAGAGCCAAAGAAGTGTTAGAGTTGGTTCATTCTGATTTGTGTGGTCCTATGTCTATCCAGGCGAGAGGTGGTTTTGAATATTTTGTCTCTTTTATAGACAATTATTCAAGATACGGATACATTTACCTAATGCACCGCAAGTCCGAGTGCTTTGATAAGTTCAAAAAGTACAAGGCTGATGTGGAGAAACGACTAGGTAAAAGTATCAAGACACTACGATCTGATCATGGTGGCGAATACCTCTTAGGAGAATTTAGGAATTATTTATCAGAGGCTGAGATTCAATCCCAATTGTCCGCACCTGGTACACCCCAACAGAATGGTGTGGCAGAACGAAGGAATAGGACTCTTATGGAAATGGTTAGATCGATGATGAGTTATTTAGAATTACCAAATTCTTTTTGGGGATACGCTCTGGAAACGGCAGCACACATTCTGAACTTAGTACCTTCTAAATCAATATCTTCTACTCCCACAGAATTATGGAATGGGTGAAAGCCCAGTCTGAGACACATTCAGATTTGGGGTAGTCCAGCACATGTGCTGAAACCAGATGCTGATAAGTTAGAATCTTGTACAGAAGTTCGCGTGTTTGTGGGTTATCCCAAAGGAACGAAAGGTGGTTTATTTTATAGTCCTAGAGACCAGTAGGTTATTTTTAGCACCAATTCCCAATTTTTAGAAAAAGACTATATAATGGATCACAAGCCCAGTAGCAAAGTTGTTTTAGAAGAACTTAGAGAGGACACATCTACTTTAGTACCAACAGTACAAGATGAAGTACCACAAGAGACTGCAACACGTGTCACACATGACACACAACCACAGACGGTGCCTCGTCGTAGTGGGAGAGTTGTAAGGTAACCTGAGAGATTCATGTTTTTGGGAGAGTCCTCAGACTTGATCCCGGGTAAACATAAACCTGATCCCCGAACATATGACTCCAAGATATAGATGCAGCATCTTGGCAAAAGGCAATGAATTCTGAAATAGAGTCTATGTACTCTAATAAGGTCTAGGAGCTTGTAGAACCACCTGATGGTGTAAAAGCCGTTGGATTCAAGTGGATCTACAAAAGGAAAAGAGGGAAAGACGGGAAGGTAGAAACCTTCAAAGCTAGGCTTGTTGCGAAAGGGTACACTCAGAAAGAGAGAATCAATTATGAGGAGACCTTTTCACCAGTAGCCATGCTTAAGTCTATCCGGATACTATTATCCATTACTGCTCATATGGATTATGAGATTTGGCAAATGGATGTCAAGACATCTTTCCTTAATGGAAGTCTTGAAGAGAACATCCATATGAAGCAACCAGAATGGTTCATTGAAAAAGGCAAAGAGCATCTAGTGTGCAAGCTCAATCGGTCCATTTATGGACTGAAGCAAGCTTCAAGATCTTGGAACATCCGGTTTAATGAAGTAATCCAGTCATATGGATTTATTCAGTGTCCGGATGAGTCTTGTGTATACAAGAAGTGTAACGGAAACGTGGTGGTATTTCTTGTACTATACGTAGATGATATTTTGTTAATTGGCAATAATGTCAAGGTATTATCGGACGTAAGGGTATAGTTGTCCAAACAATTTGATATGAAGGACTTAGGAGATTGTGCACACATTCTTGGGATCAAAGTTACAAGGGATCACAAGAAAAGAATGTTGTGTTTGTCCCAAGCTTCATATATAGATACAATCCTTGCTCGTTTTAGCATGCAGAATTCTAAGAAAGGTTTCTTACCTTTTAGGCATGGAGTAGCTCTATCTAAAGAAATGTCTCCGAAGACATCAAAGGAGATAGAGGACACGAAAGCAGTTCCTTATGCTTCGGCTGTAGGAAGCCTTATATATGCAATGCTATGTACGAGACCTGATATATGTTTTACCGTGGGCATGGTTAGCAGATATCAGAGTAATCCTGGACAAGGACATTGGACTGTGGTAAAGCATATATTAAAGTACCTGAGAAGGACTAGAGATTATATGCTAGTTTACCAAGCAGACGATTTGCTCCCTGTGGGTTACACAGATTCAGATTTCCAATCGGATAGGGGGAACAGTAAGTCTACATCAGGCTATGTGTTTACTTTAGGAGATGGAGCCATTGCATGGAGGAGTGTTAAACAGAAATGCGTTTCGGACTCAACCATGGAAGCTGAGTATGTAGCAGCCTCTGAGGTAGCTAAAGAAGCAGTATGGCTCAGGAACTTTCTAATGGACTTAGATGTAATTCCTAGTTTGCCCAAAATCATCACAATTTATTGTGATAATAGCGGTATAGTTGCAAACTCGAAGGAACCACGAGCCCATAAGGCAAGTAAACATATAGAGCGCAAGTACGACCTGATACGAGATATCATAAAGCGAGGAGAAGTTGTCATCGCCAAGATTGCATCAGCAGATAACCTGGCAGATCCTTTCACTAAGGCCCTTCCAGCTAAAGCTTTCGATCGTCATGTGGAGGGGATGCGAATCAGATGTATGGCAAAAGATATGACAGCTTAGTCATTAATATAAATGGGAGATTGTTAGAGTGTATACTGAAAGCCTAAGCTTTTGTAAATATTTATTTTGAATAAAGAATCACATTTGGTCAAATTATCTACATTTGTTTGTAGTTGTTCAATTAATTTATATTGTAGATAACATAGTATGTGGTGTCATATACAGAAGATAATTTTATCAGTACCTTATAAATTATAAATAGTAGCTCACGACCAAAATGGAAAGGAACAAACCATTGGAAGGTCGTAGTGTAATTAGGTATTAGTTTATCTTAACTATATAATTACACTAGTACACTTAGAGTGTATTGAGTAGGACCATCAGAGGTCGTTTCTTTTATACTAACTTTATAAAGGAGCAAGACCTCAATTGTTATGAAAGTGTGTGCTCTTAATCCTAATATAATAACAATCACATATATTTGATATTTATTTCTTTAATTTATCAATGGGTGAGATTTAGTTCGATAAATCAATACACCCGATAAGTTGGGAAATAATATCACTTATAGTGTGTGTTGTTGATTATAGAAGGAAACTGTGTCCTAGTGATCTAGGTTGATAATGTCCCCAAGAGGAGCTCATAAGGATTGTCATGTTAAACCCTGCAGGTGGACTTAGTCTGACATGACGATAAGGTTGAGTGGTACTACTCTTGGACTAAGATATTAATTAAATGAGTTGTCAGTAACTCACTTAATTAGTGGACATTCGATATCTTAAACACAGGGAGACTAACACACTCATAATAAGAAGGAGCCCAAAAATGTAATTTGGGATTGGTGCGGTAGTTCAATAATAGTTCTCTAGTGGAATGAATTATTATTGATAAAATTAAGTTGTGTGTTCGGGGCGAACACAGGATGCTTAATTTTATCGGGAGACCAAAACCAATTCCTCCTCTCGTTCCCTATCGTACGCTCTTATTTATAGAGTACTATACCCACCTTCATACCCATGATGTAGGGGTCGGCCAAGCTAGCTTGAGGATCAAGTTAGGGCCGACCAAGCCTTGGTTCATGGGTGGCCGACCCTAGCTTGAACCCAAGCTTAGGTGGCCGGCCCCATTAAATTAGAAAAGAAGTTTAATTTTAAATTTTTCTTATGTGGAAGTTATAATTTATTGGAGATAATTAAAATTAAAATATCTCTTCTACAAAAGATTAAGAAAAAAGATTAGATCTCTTTCCTTATTTGTAGATAGGAAAGATATTTTATTTTTCTTCTTTGTAAATTATTCACATGTTGAAAAATTAAAATTATAGAATTTTTTTTTTATCAACCATGAAGGGATTTTAAAGGGAAATTTTATTTTTAAAAAAATTTCTAAAGACAAATAAGGAATTTTAATTGTTGTTTGAAATTTAATTGTTTGCTCTCCATGAGGTGGTCGGCCATGACATAAGGGATTAGGAAATTTTGTTTAATTTTTCTTAATTAATTCATGTCAAGGAAACTTAAGGAAATTTTATTGTAATTAAATTTCCTTATTTGCCAAAGCTAAGGATTATAAAAGAGGGGGTTTTGGGAGCCTTCAAGGTGAACAACTTCTATTATTTTCTCCCTCTTTTCTTCCTTGGTGTGGCCGGCCCTTCCCTTCCTCTTCTCTCCATCATTGTGGCCGAAACTTTCTTCTCTCTTGGAGATCAAGTGGTGGCCGGATTCTAACTTGGAGAAGAAGGCGAGAAAGCTTGTATCCCTTGGAGCATTGGTGGTGTTTTCTCTTCATCCTTGGAGAAGCTCTTGTTGTGGTCGAACCTTGGAAGGAGGAGAAGAAGGTGCTTTGGTGGTTTCTCATCTCGGAAGATCATTGCCCACACAACGTCCGAGGTTAGAAGAGGAATACAGTAGAAGACCTAGAGATTTTTGCTTGCAAAAGAAAAGGTATACTAGTATTTAATTTCCGCATCATACTAGTTTTATCTTCATGTAAAAATACCAAATACAAGAGGCATGTGATTCTAGTATTTCGAATTAGTTTTCAATGTTGTGTTCTTTTGTTTTTCTTTTCCTTGTGATTTGATTGTTCTTTTTGGTTGACCTAAAGTTATTTAAGGAAATTAAATATTAGTTGTCCTTAAAAGGCTTTGTCTAGGCGGTGGTGGTTGTTCCCATATCCAAGAAGGTCATGTGCCTCGCCATGCAGTCCTGGAAGCTAATTTTGGAAATTAATATTTAATGAAATTAATAATCTAGGTGATTTGGATCGAACGTGTTAAGTTCCGCAGGAGATCCAAGTCTAAACCTAAAAGAACAAATAAATTAAATTTTGGATCAAACGTGTTAAGTTCCGTAGGCGATCCAAGTTTAATTTAAAAGAACACATGGTAGCTAGAAAAAGGTTCAGACCTTTATACAAAATTTTTGTACAGTGGAACCATTAGGTTTTCTGAGTAGCAACCAACAATCCACACTTTGATTGTCTCACAAACAAAGCAAGATGGAGAGGGAAAACACACAAGGTTGTGCTAGCAACCTATATGTGTGTCTCGGCCAAGAAAAGGGAAGGAGGAAGAAGAAGATCAAGGGGACTTTTCACCTTCTCAAGCAAAGGAACTTATGAAAAATATCATCCAAATGATATTTATAACCATCTCATGGTATACCAAGAGTCTCCACCCTTTCATCTTCTAATCACCCTTTCATCTTCTAATCTAATGGCTCAAAATTAACTATTCAATCCAATGGTTCAATTTTGGCCATTCAA
The DNA here is from genome assembly GCF_018446385.1 of Zingiber officinale. Classification (NCBI taxonomy): domain Eukaryota; kingdom Viridiplantae; phylum Streptophyta; class Magnoliopsida; order Zingiberales; family Zingiberaceae; genus Zingiber; species Zingiber officinale. The sequence continues at coordinate 51,909,863 of NC_055988.1, read as the reverse complement.
CTTCTTTTGTGAACTCAAGTTCACCCAATGAGTCTAACCCATTGATTCCCATGCAATTAAACTTAATCCATTGATTCATCACATGAACCCATCTCCATATCAACTTGTTCTTTGTGTGTGACTCTATAGGCTCTCGTAACGTTGGCAATATACCCAAATCAACATTTGCGATACATAAACAATGAGTGGCATCTAGCAAGGCATCATTGCTACCCAAGTGACGAGAAAGTCGAGATCCGACCTAACCTGTCTGTGACTATCATCATGTATGACTTGGTCCCTCTATCCTTGATATCTAGATTGATCAATGAGGCATAGACCGTGTCATCCTCTTATCAATCTTTATGTTTCTTGATCTCCAAGTGGACACACTATTAATAAACTCAATATCTCATATTGACTTATTTACGCATGGTCATTCTTTCTTGTGTCCTACTAATCAAGGGGCCTATGGATATCACTTCCGTCATATGGAAGGGATAGATCTCATCTACATCACTCACATCCCTCTGCATAATTCATTACATACCCAGTGATCGACTTTATAGTCCACCCTGTTACAAGTGGCGTTTGACGATACCAAAGTATACAACTTCTTATGTAGGGAACCATAGTAACTTCAGGTCTAAGGATTATTCATACCAATAATCACATGATAATGTTTATGACACTCATAAGACGATCCATGAAACATTCTCATGGCGGGTCATTCAGTATATATTCTCTAATATATACCCATGTGTCAACCTGGTATCTCATATCCATGGCTTGTGAGATCAAGTCATCCGTTGACATACATGCTAGTCTCAACACATTAATATTGTCCTTGTATATTAATACTCGACTAGGAATAGTTAAGAGTAGTGTTCTCTAAAATATCTCACTTTCAATTCAACCAATTGATATACTGTAGATAAGAACCTACTGCCCAAGGATATTATTATATTTATTCAATCGGCATTGAACTGCAATAAATATAATAACCAACTTTGCCTTTTATTAATAATGATATATGATACAAAATGATCCCTTTACAATCATCTCATAATTGGTACTAGGGCTAATACTAACAGTACTGACTTGAGCGTCAAAGGGCCTTGCCAGGGACCCCTTCCCTGGTCTTTGGTCATTAACGTCTCATTGGATCATCTAATTGTGCGAAGGATAGGAGGAAACTTCTATTCTAAGCTAAAGAAGTCTTCCACTGATCAATAAATTATCCATCAAAGTTAACATGTTATTTCTCTAGCGTTCAGACTGTTGGGTTTTTCGGGCCGCGAAAATCACTTTTTCGCGTCGCAGAAACCCCGAAACTCCCTAGCCAATGGATCCGTGCGAAGAAAATTTTTAAAAACATACGAGTACGAGTTTCTACCTAGATCTACTCCTAGATCGACATGAAGAGATTTATTACCCTTGATGTGCACCCTTCGCGTATCCCGCTCGTCCAAACGATGCCGGATCTCGAAGTTGTCAACGTAGACAACTCTCTATACGTATCCACACGAACACGTAGATGGAAAAATCACACAAAAGGTGTGCTACCACCTTTTGATGATTCGGCCAAGTTGAGGAGGAGAGGGAGAGGGAGAGCTAGAGGAAGGAGATGAAGTGAATGAGCCTTGAATGAAAAATTCATTCCATACCATCACAATAGTGGCCGACCGCTTTCAAAAAGGTGTAACCCCCATTTCCACATTAAGGGCAATTAATGTGGAGCCATTAAAGTGAAGAATTGTAACCTCCATGAGGTGGCATCTCACTTAAGTAACCATGATGATGTGAAGCATCATCATTAGTCTACATCTTGCCAACTCACTAATGATGTGGCAAAAAGTCAAGTCAAACTTGACTTTTCTTCTTCCTCTCAAGTCAAGTCAAACTTGACTTAATCTCTCTCATGGTTAATCTAATCCAACCATTTAATTCAAGCCAATTTAATATAATTAATCTAATTCATTTAATTAAATTGATTCAATGAGTCAAAATCTAAATTAGACTCATTGAACACATGAATCAACTTGAGTCCAACTCAATTAACCCAATTAGGATTACTCTTAATCCATTTTGATTCATCAAATGAATCTAATCCTCTTAGTTCATTATATGAACCTAATCTCCATCTAATTGTCCTTAGTGTATGACCCTATAGGTTCTTGTAACATTGGCAATGCCCCTAAACCGATTTAGGGGCATAAGTAATGAGCGGTATCTAGCAACACATCATTACTACCCAAGTTACAAGAATGTTGAGATCCAACATCACCTTGTGACTACTAATTGTGACTCCTCACAATATATGACAAGTGTCCTTCTATCATAGACATCTAGATTGATCAATGTGAGGCATAGACCGTGTCATCCTCTGATCAATCTAAATCCTGAACTTCAAGTAGACTCACTAAATCAAATGAACTCAATATCTCATATTGACTCATTTGGGCATGGACATGCACTTTGTGGTCTCACTCTATCAAGAATACCGATGTCTCTCCCGTCATATAGGAGGGATAGATCCCATCTACATCACTCACATCCCTCCGCATAATTTGTTACATACCCAGTAATCGCCTTTATAGTCCACCCAGTTACGGGTGGCGTTTGACGAAACCAAAGTACATAACTCCTTATGTAGGGAATCATGGTGACTTCAGGTCTAAGGACTAGTAGTCATACTAATAGCCATATGAGAAAGTATATGACACTCATATAACGATCCATGATACTTTCTCATGGTGGGTCATTCAGTATACATTCTCTAATGCATACCCATGTGTCAACTTGATATCTCTATATCCATGACTTGTGAGATCAAGTCATCGAGTTGACCTACATGCTAGTCTTATTGCATTAACATTGTTCCTGAATGTTAATACTCGACTAGGAATGATTGAGAGCAGTGTTCCCTATATCATCTCACTATCGATTCAACCAATCGATTGATATAGGTAAGAACCTTCTACTCTAGGACGTTATTATACTTAGTTTATTTGGCACCAATACAAGTAAGTATAATAACCAAAAATCAAATGCCTTTATTTATATAAAATATGATACAACAAGTCCAAAATACAATCATCAAATGATTGACTCTAGGGCTTTAGCTAACAATCTCCCACTAGCACTAGTGTCAATCAGTGTAGGCTCTAAGCCCCAATGACCTAGTGTGACCATTATGCTTCCTCTGTGCCAAAGCCTTGGTCAAGGGATCGGCGATGTTAGCCTCTGTAGGTACTCTACAAATCTTCACATCTCCTCTCTCGATGATCTCTCAAATGAGATGGATGCGCCGTAGTATGTGTTTGGTCCGCTAGTGTGAGCAAGGTTCCTTCGCCTGTGCTATAGCTCCATTGTTGTCACAATAGAGCTCAATAGGGTCAGCAATGCTAGGAACCACCCCAAGTTCAATGATGAACTTGTGAATCCAAACTGCCTCCTTTGCTGCCTCTGATGCAGCAATATACTCGGCCTCTGTCGTAGAATCAGCTACTGTGTCCTGCTTCGAACTCTTCCAGCTCACAGCACCACCATTAATGCAAAACACGAACCCCGACAGTGATATATAGTCATCTTGGTCGGTCTGGAAGCTAGCATCACTGTAACCCTTTACAGCTAGCTCATCATCGCCTCCATATATCAAGAAATATTCTTTAGTCCTTCTTAAGTACTTAAGAATATTCATGACCGCTATCCAGTGACTTTCACCTGACTGGTATCTGCTCGTCATGCTCAAAGCATACGAGACATCAGGTCGAGTACATAACATGGCGTACATGATCGATCCTATAGCTGAGGCATAAGGGATCTGATCCATGCGGTCTCTCTCTTCTCTAGAAGAGGGGCCCTGAGTCTTCAAAAGACTCACGCCATGTGACATCGGAAGAAGACTCTTCTTGGAGTTCTGCATGGCAAACCGAAGGAGTACCTTGTCAATATATGTACTCTGACTTGGGCCAAGCAATCTCTTAGATCTATCTCTATAGATCTGTATCCCTAGAATGCGGGATACTTCACGTAAGTCCTTCATTGAGAAATATGTCCCTAGCCAAGTCTTAACAGACTGTAGCAAAGGGATGTCTTTCCCAATGAGCAGTATGTCATCCACATACAATATGAGGAAGACAACTATGTTCTCTACAACCTTCTTGTAGACACAAGGGTTATCTTCGTTCTTGATGAAATCAAACTGTTTGATTGCATCATCAAATCGAAGATTCCAGCTCTGAGAGGCTTGCTTTAGTCCATAAATGGACCTATGCAGCTTGCATACTCTGCCAGTATACTGTGGATCTACAAAACCCTCAGGTTGTGTCATGTACACATCCTCGAGCAGGTTTCCATTCAGAAATGTGATTTTGACATCCATCGGCCAGATCTCGTAATCGTGGTAAGCTGTAATAGCAAGCATGATCTGAATGGACTTAAACATCGCTACTGGAGAAAAGGTTTCATCATAGTCAATACCATGAATCTGCTTGAAACCTTTAGCTACCAAACGACCCTTATAGATAAGTCCATCCATGTCAGTCTTTCTCTTAAAGACCCACTTGCACCGAATGGGTTTTACCCCTTCAGGTGGATCAACCAAAGTCCATACTTGGTTGGTGTACATGGATTCCATCTCGGATCTCATGGCTTCTAGCCATTTCTCGAAATCTGGTCTCATCACAGCTTCCTGATAGGTGGTAGTCTCATCCTCTATGAGCACAACGTCATCATGGTTAGACAAGAGAAATGAGTATCTCTCAGGCTGACGACGTACCCTATCAGACCTACGAAGAGGTATGTCTACTTGAACTGGTTATTGTTCATCAACTCGTTGTGGAACAACATCATCCACAACACTTTGTGGTTCCAGTTCAACTTCCATCAAGGCTTCAGTGCTATTGTTCGCATCTTGAACTTCTTCAAGATCGAACGTGCTCCCACTAGTCTTTCTAGAAACAAAGTCCCTTTCTAGAAAGACCCCAGTCTTTGCCACAACTACCTTGTGCTAACTGGGAATATAGAAATAATATCCCTTAATTTTCTTGGGATATCCAATAAAGTATCACTTGTCAGATTTGGGTCCTAACTTGTCTGAGACTTGACGTCGAACGTAAGCCTCACTGCCCCAAATCCTCATGAAAGACACCTGGGCATCTCTCCCAGTCCATATCCTATATGGTGTCTTTATCATGGCCTTGGATGGAACTCGGTTGAGTATAAAAGCTGTCGTGTCTAGAGCATAGCCCCAAAGGTATGTCGGAAGATCTGTGTGACTCATCATAGACCAAACCATATCTAATAGGGTACGATTCCTCCTTTCGGATACACCATTCCACTGTGGTGTTCCAGGAGGAGTGAGTTGGGTTAGAATCTCATACTCAGCTAGATAGTCACGAAACTCATGGCTAAGGTATTCTCCACCTCGATCTGATCGAAGTATCTTAATACTCTTGCCAAGCTGGTTCTGTACTTCATTCTTGAATTCCTTGAACTTTTCAAAGGATTCAGACTTATGTGTCATCAAGTACACATAACCATATCTACTGAAGTCACCAGTAAATCTGATGAAGTACCTATAACTGCCTCTAGTAGCGATATTGAAAGGGACACATACATCACTATGTATAAGTCCTAACAAGTCAGTCGCTCTTTCGCTGTGCCCACTAAAGGAAGTCTTGGTCATCTTGCCTAGTAGGCATGACTCGCACGTCTCATAAGATTCAAAATCAAATGAGTCCAGCAAACCATCCTTATGGAGATGGGATAAGCGCTTGTCATTTATATGACCTAAGCGACAGTGCTAGAGATAGGTTTGGTTCATGTCATTTGACTTGAACCTCTTGGTACTAATGTTATAGATAGGGATCTCAAGGTCTAGAATATAGAGTCCGTTTATCAGAGGTGCACCACAATAGAACATTTCGTTTAAATAGACGAAACAATATTTGTTCTTTATTATAAATGAAAAACCTTTCTTGTCCAAACAAGAAACAGATATAATGTTCTTAGTTAAGGCAGGCACATAACAACAATCATCTAATTCTAGTACAAGCCCAGAGGGCAGAGATAGATGGTAAGTTCCTACAGCAATAGCAGCAACCCGTGCTCCATTGCCTACTCGTAGGTCTATCTCACCCTTCGTCAATGCCCTGCTATTTCTCAGCGCTTATAGATTAGTACAAATGTGCGAAGCACATCCGGTATCTAATACCCATGATGAAGAAATAGAGAGGTTGACTTCTATAACATGTATACCTGAAGTAGAAATCTTATTTCTCTTCTTCTTAAGATCTTCCAGGTATTCTTTGGAGTTCCTCTTCCAATGCCTTGCTTATCCTTGATATAGGTGACAAATATGTTCAACCATATCATAAGCACTCATCAACTCATGTTGCTTCTGAAGCTCAGGGTTCATAGTCGAGAGCATAAGACAAGACACATCTAATGCATCATCTTGATGTTTTTTATAAGCATCTTTGTCAACTCGCGTGGCAGTGGTAGGAGGTGCCTCCGGAATGGGCTACTCCAGAACGTACAGTTTACGTTCCTGAGTGAGAATTATTCTCAGATTCCTGTACCAGTCCATGAAATTTGCTCCGTTGAGATTGTCCTTCTTAAGGACAGAACGCAGAGAGAAGATGTTCGTGTTTGACGTCATGGCAATTCTACAACAAAAAAATGCAGAAAATAAATATCACATTCTTTTTAAATCATTTAATTAGGTCTTTAACTAAATGATGCTCCCACTGAATTCTATAATTCATGTGGGATAAGATCCACATCATACTAACCCTTGAGTTAGCTTTGGCTAATACGCCCAAGATTTAGTATGATCGGTAGGTAACGATTTACCAATTACATCTCTATGCAACTCTTGTTTATAGGATCATTATCCGCAGTTATATTAAAACTTGAGTTAGCTTTGGCTAATACGCCTAAGAATAATATAAATGGGATCTATGTCCTATCTTTCCAACCGTTGGAAGAATGTCTATAGTTATACTCGATCCAATTGAGTTAACTAGTTACTCAATCTAATTAAGTTGTACTCACCCATGAGTTGATAGAAGGGACCAAGATTATCCCTTCGTACCTTACCAAGATAATATGTGTTGCTCTGCTTTGGCAGATTCAACAACGACATGTGATCGAGGTAGTAGTAGGTATCACAGCACGGTAGGCATTTTGAGTTGTCGTGATTTAGATCTAATATAAATGTCGATGTTGTATCATATACTCGATATAGATCTAATCTAATCGATAGGGTGCATCTTATACACGATGTAGATCTAATCTAATCGTAAGAGTGCATCTTGTGCACGATTTAGATCTAATCTAATCGTTAGGCACTAATTAATTACTATTTTACTAGCATGCATCACAAACACACATAAGCAATTAATTAAAGAATTTTGTGATTATGTCATGGCCCTACTACGATCTTCTCAAGCCAATGAGAAGATCGGATGGTCAACCTAAGGTCAACAGCTTCTCAAGCGCCTTCCTTTTGACCACCTTGTGTTGCTCGCGCCTTCCTCGTAACTCTGTCTTGAGTGGACCTTCCACCACTTCAAAATTTACATTACAATTTTGAAACTCAAGTTACATTCGAGTCTAAATCTAATTTACAACCAGAATATAAATAGGGAGGCACAACGCGCACGTCGCGTATCAAATACAGCACACACAAACACATGACGGCACGTAGCCCATATTATAAATTACAACACAAATCCAATAATATTGGGTCTTTTTGGGCCATGACTATCCCAAAAATAATATATAATTATAAATTATATATTTTTCATAATTTTCTGTAATTTTTCATAATTTTTACAATTTTATGAGTAAATTTTTCCCGGCGGTCCCGATTAGCTATTTCGGGCGCAATCGCGGAACGAATCCCCTTGCGGGGCCAGGGGCAGCGCCCCTATGTAACGACCCGGCCCTCTTGACCCATTTGGCGGCCCATTTGGCAACCCTCGAGTCGTCGACCGTCGGTCCTTATGTCGTCGGCCCATTTGGCGACCTCTCATGTCGTCGACCGAGGACCCTTGGCCGTGCCGTTACTCACTAGGACTTTCCACCCCTGGTCAGTGGATTTTTTGCCTCCCCCAGGATTTGAACACTAAACCTCCAGGCTTAAGTATTAGAGTTTATGAATCCTGGTAACCAATTGAGATTTTTATTGTAACGACCCGGCCCTCTTGGCCCATTTGGCGACCCTCGGGTCATCGACCGTCGGCCCTCATGTCGTCGGCCCATTTGACGACCTCTAAGATTCGAACTCTAAACCTCCCGGCTTAAGTATTAGAGTTTATGAATCCTGGTAACCAAGTGAGATCATCTCACTTGGTTACCAGGATTCATAAACTCTAATACTTAAGCCTGGAGGTTTAGAGTTTGAATCCTGGGGAGGCAAAAATCCACTGCCAGGGGTGGAAAGTCCTAGTGAGTAACGGCACGGCCAAGGGTCATCGGTCGACGACATGAGAGGTCGTCAAATGGGCCGACGACATGAGGGTCGACGGTCGACGACCCGAGGGTCGCCAAATGGGCCGCCAAATGGGCCGCCAAATGGGCCAAGAGGGTCGGGTCGTTACACCCTACCCGCAATCTAACCATCGCGAGGGTTCCTTTGTGATCCAACAGCGCCTTAGCCCACTGTCCCAAAATGTTTTGGGGTGAAACTATGCCGTTTTGGAAAAATTCTCTTGGTAGTTGAAGCCTACAAATGTCGAAACACTTGTGCTTCGCTTCTACGAGAAAAATACTCATAAAAACCATTAAAAACTTGAAATTACAGAAATTCACAGAAGCTATATTTTTCATGAAAACATAAACTAAACTCATACAAGTCTTCACACGTGGCTCTTATACCACTGTAGGATTTTTCGGGCCGCGAAAACCGCTTTTTCGCATCGCGGAAACCCCGAAACTCCCTAGCCAACGGATCCATGCGAAGAAAATTTTTAAAAACATACGAGTACGAGTTTCTACCTAGATCTACTCCTAGATCTACATGAAGAGATTTATTACCCTTGATGCGCGCCCATCGCGTATCCCGCTCGTCCAAACGGTGTCGGATCTTGAAGTTGTCAACGTAGACAACTCTCTATACGTATCCACACGAACACGTAGATGGAAAAAATCACACAAAAGGTGTGCTAGCACCTTTTGATGATTCGGCCAAGTTGAGGAGGAGAGGGAGAGGGAGAGCTAGAGGAAGGAGATGAAGTGGATGAGCCTTGAATGAAAAATTCATTCCATACCATCACAATAGTGGCCGACCACTTTCAAAAAGGTGTAACCCCCATTTCCACATTAAGTGTAATTAATGTGGAGCCATTAAAGTGAAGAATTGTAACCTCCATGAGGTGGCATCTCACTTAAGTAACCATGATGATGTGGAGCATCATCATTGGTCCACATCTTGCCAACTCACTAATGATGTGGCAAAAAGTCAAGTCAAACTTGACTTTTCTTCTTCCTCTCAAGTCAAGTCAAACTTGACTTAATCTCTCTCATGGTTGATCTAATCCAACCATTTAATTCAAGCCAATTTAATATAATGAATCTAATTCATTTAATTAAATTGATTCAATGAGTCATAATCTAAATTAGACTTATTAAACACATGAATCAAGTTGAGTCCAACTCAATTAGCCCAATTAGGATTACTCTTAATCTAATTTGATTCATCAAATGAATCTAATCCTCTTGGTTCATCATATGAACCTAATCTCCATCTAATTATCCTTAGTGTGTGACGCTATAGGTTCTTGTAACGTTGGCAATGCCTCTAAACCCATTTAGGGGCATAAGTAATGAGCGGTATCTAGCAACACATCATTACTACCCAAGTTACAAGAATGTTGAGATCCAACATCACCTTGTGACTACTAATTGTGACTCCTCACAATATATGACAAGTGTCCTTCTATCCTAAACATCTAGATTGATTAATGTGAGGCATAGACCGTGTCATCCTCTGATCAATCTAAATCCTGAACTCCAAGTAGACTCACTAAATCAAATGAGCTCAATATCTCATATTGACTCATTTGGGAATGACCATGCACTTCGTGGTCTCACTCTATAAAGAATATCGATGTCTCTCCCGTCATATAGGAGGGATAGATCTCATCTACATCACTCACATCCCTCCACATAATTTGTTACATACCCAGTAATCACCTTTATAGTCCACCCAGTTACGGGTGGCGTTTGACGAAACCAAAGTACATAACTCCTTATGTAGGGAACCATGGTGACTTCAGGTCTAATGACTAGTAGTCATACTAATAGCCACATGAGAAAGTATATGACACTCATATAACGATCCATGATACTTTCTCATGGCGGGTCATTCAGTATACATTGTAACGACCCGCCTTCTACTAACTAAGCTGTAAGGTTGATCGTCACATTTTGCTGTGCTAAATTACTATTACGGAAAAACTGGATTGATTAAAATTTTTACTAGACTGGCCACTGATCTGAACTTAACATTCTAGGTGTACCTAGGAGTTATACACATGCTAGGAAAGGGAATCTATGCCTCTTGGATGTCCTACTAGCTGTAATCAGGCATTTCAATCGATCCATAAATCGATTGAGCTGTCGGATCGATCCAGTGATCGATCCAGCTTGATACTGGCATGGAGACAAACTCTATATCGATTGGCTGACCGATCCATAAGCTGAAACACTTCTGTATGCGGCTGGATCGGTCTACCGACCGATCCAGGAGCACACTGATCGGTCGGTAGACCGATCCAGTGGCTCACTGATCGGTCGGCTGACCGATCAGTGAACTTCGGTGCTCACTGTTCGCACCTGGATCGGTCGGCTGACCGATCCATAAACAGAGGCTAACTCTCTGTTCGCGACTGGATCGGTCGGCTGACTGATCCAATGGCACAACTCGACTCTGATCGATCTACAGATCGATCAGAGTTTCTGATTTCGCCTAAAACTCTGATTTCAGCACTAGTTCGTGCCAAAAACCTCCTACAAGAGTTCTAAAATCAATTGAAATAAGTTCTAACATCTATTAACTAGCATTCTAACATAATTACTAACAATTTAAACAAATCTTCCATGGTTTAAACATTCTAAGGTCTAAAAGTGCATAAAGGTACTTGAGAAAAAAAACAAGTTCTTATTTTGCTAAACTCCCTAAGGATCTTCATTCCAGGTTCCTGCCATACACACCATCACTGCATTTACCTCCAGCTTCCTCTGCTACTCCATTTTCCCTTTACCTTTATCTGCAGTATAAGGAAAAAGTATCTATAATCTTTCGCTTAGTAAGAAACCATCTACTCACAAAAATAATGCATACGATGCAATTCATGATTTTAAAACATGCTATTTGAAATACATACTGAACATGAATAAACATGGCATAGCAAGGTTACTAAGCACAAATACTGAAACATAGCATGCATATCAACATCTAAACATGGAGCTAACTCATAGTATCAATTAGGAAAGACTAAACTGCAACTGAACTAAACTAAGCTGATACTAAATTAAATCCTGATCACATATCTGACTGTGAGTTTTAAAAACTGTATACATAAGTAGATTAAAATAATAATCATGCTGCTGAGGGCCCTGGCAACTGTACGTGCTGTGCGTGCATCCCTATCTAGACCCGGGATTGCAAGTTCCAAGTCTAGTAGGGTTTACTAGGTTATCTGAACCTAGGGACGACTGTGGGAGTCCAACCCAATGGATATCTAATCCTGTACAGTGCCACTGCTGAAAAATAAAATACTGAATAACTGTACTATTTTATTTAGCTGTTTCTAGGTTATCTGAACCTAGAGCTAGGTTGTCTGAACCTAGAGGCGACTGTGGGAGCCCACCCATTGGACATCTAGTCCCATGAAAGCTGTAATAAAACTGCATATACTAACTAAATGCTTCTATTTCATTAGGCTAAACAATTAAAATGCCTGAATCGCATTTTAATTGTGCTGAACATACTATCGAGCACTTGGTGTGCGCTGTTGCACGCCCTATGTGCCCAAAAATCTATAAACTATTAGACTAAGGCATGCAATCAAACGAGAGCTACTTATACTGCAAGTGAGGGGTTTCTTACCTCTTGTGCGATAATTCTTACAAATCTAAGCGCTAGGTTTTCCGAAAGAACACTCTTCTCGACGAACCGCTCGCGTCCACGTGCTCTTCTCACAGAGGGGAACATCCTTGTGTCGGAGCCGTCGCCGGAGAGTGATCCGAGAGCCCTTGGGGGCTTGGGCGCCGAGAGAGGAGGAGAAAGAGGAGTGGGCGGCGGTGAGGGTTGAGGAGGAAAGATAAGTCACGTTTAACAAAAATAAAACTCCTCACTTAAATTTCCTATTTATATTAAGGAATTAATCCACCCAACTCTAACTTAAATAAAATTGTTTCCCTTTCCTTTCAGCACACCCCTGCTGGGGCCTCCTGGCCAGCCGGATTCACTAAAGTCTCGGTTCGGTCTAAGGTTGCGGGTTGAATTCCCCGCGTGAGCTATTTACGGCGCTAATTATTTTTGCTACTTACGCTACTCGGAAAAATTCCGAAAAATATTCTAAAATTCCAGAAAAATCATAGAATATTCTAAAATAATTTTTGAGAATTTTCGAGCGTTACAATCCCCCATACCTTATAAAAAGTTCGTCCTCGAACTTAGAATAACTCTGGATACTTCAGTCTCATGCTGGCTTCTGTCTCCCAAGTTGCCTCTTCTACTGTGTCACTGTGCCAAATGACTTTGACTAATGGTACTTCCTTGTTCCGCAATTTCTTACCTGCTCGATCTATTATCTGAATAGCCCGACTATCATAGTTGAGGTCTTCGCGGATCTGTACCGACTGGGGCTCAATCACCTGGGTGGCATCTGGGATATGTTTCTTCAGCATGGAGACATGAAATACATTGTGGACGGCTGACATTTCCTGGGGTAGCTCTAGCTCATATGCTACCTTGCCCACTCTTCTGCTGATAAGGTATGGTCCCACATATCTAGGACTTAGCTTGCCCTTCTTCCCAAAACGCATTACTCCCTTCATGGGAGCTACTCTGAGGAATACTGAATCCCCAACTGAGAACTCTAAAGGTCTGCACCGTGTATCAACATAGCTTTTGTAACGCCCGCCCTCCCTGCTAACCCTAAGGGACGGGGCTACGATACTCTACGTACATATAACAGCGGAAGACTTAAAATCATTTTCTTGGTTTAATAAAAACTTTTCTTTTGTTTTCCTTTTTATCAAATCCGAACTACACTAATATGGTTTCCATAACATGATAACAAGATAAATAGAAACATAACATCAAGTCACCCATATAGTACTACAATGTACGAAACCAAAGTGTAATTCTTTAAAAGTTTTTAAAGCAGGTTCTTATTTGGTTGCCTAGCCACCGCCACACACATCTCCTTGCCTCTCCTGCTGCTCCTTTAGCTCATCCAACTTTTTCCTTTATCTGTGGTACAAGGAAAGTAAGCTATGAGCACTCATGGCTCAGTAAGTTCCTTTCCTACTCACTAAAACCGAAATCATCACATAATCCAAGAATGTCTCATCATAACATGATCTCAACTAGTCATGGCATAACATATCATACTCTTTAAGCATATCATGCAACATAACAAAATCATAACTAGTCATGGCATAACATCTATTAAAGTATAGCATGAAACATAACATAAACATATCTAATCATGGCATATCATCTCTTAAAGCATAGCATGAAACATAACATAATCATACCTAATCATGGCATATCATAAATCATAGCATCATCACAACATGATCATAAAGTATATGCAATATGATTTTTGAAAACATGTATCCGAAAAACATGTGTATGTCTCATGATCTTTAAAAACCATTTCTTCTTACATATATACTTGAACATAATCTCAACTTAAAGGGGATCCCGGCTAAGTACCACTTACATATTGCGCGCAACCTATGTAGGTCCAAGGTAGCAAGTCTTGAACCCTACAAGGTAAACATACTAGGCCCGAGTCTTACTCCATCGACCTAAGGGCACTTAGGAGCCCATCCCTAACAAGGCCCGAGTCTTATTCCATCGACCCCGGGGCGCTTATGGAGCCCACCCTTGGTACAAGCCACATAAAATAAAGTACATGTCATACTTATACATATCATACATCATAAAAGCATGCATCACTTAGGCACACATCATATCATAAAAGTATGCATCACTTAGGCATACATCATGTCATAAAAGTATGCATCACTTAGGCATACATCATCTCATAAAGGTATGCATCACTTAGGCATACATCATGTCATAAAGGTATGCATCACTTAGGCATACATCATATAAAAGTATGCATCACTTAGGCATACACCATGTCAAAAAAACATGCATATTTTTACCACATAGCATATCATGAGAGCATGCATATTTTAGGCACATAGCATATCATCAAAGCATGCCTATTTATATCCACATAGCATATCATGAAAGCATGCATATTTTAAGCACATAGCATATCATCAAAGCATGCATATTTCTATCCACATAGCATATCATAAAAGCGTGCATATTTTAAGCACATAGCATATCATCAAAGCATGCATATTTCTATCCACATAGCATATCATAAAAGCATGCATATTTCTATCCACATAACATATCATCAAAGAATGCATATTTCTATCCACTTAACATATCATGGAAAGTATAAATCACAAGCATACATGTTTAAGCATAAGGGTGTATCATGTGATTATACTATCATAAGAAACATGGTAACATAGTTAGCTTGGGTTCTAAGCTTCCTAATACCTTGGGTTCTTATCATGGCCGAACCCCCTTAGATCTTAATTTAGGTAAAAACAACCTCCAAGCATGTGGAACCTAAATGATCATCACATCAATTTCATAGGAAGCATTATAAGCATGATTAACTTGGTTTCTAAGTTCTCCAAGTCCCTAAACTTCATGTGGCCGAACCCTATCAGGTGTGAAACAAGGTCCCAAATGTCATGAAAGCATGGAAACCTTAAACCATATTTATAGCATTTTTTTCCAAGTAACATAGTAAGCATATTTGAGCTAGTTCCTAAGTTCTTCATGCCCTTAACATATGTCATGGACAAACTTTTAACAAGTATTCATTAGGGCTAAAAACAAACATACAAGCATGTGAACTTGAACTAACATCATGTATAAATTCATAATAAGGCATCATACAATGGTTATGGCCGAAACTTACCCTAGCCTCATTTTAGGTCATTAAACAACATATAGCATGAGAACTTTGGCTTTCTACTTATCATATTTCATGTAGAGTGACATGAGCATATTTAATTTTTGTTCTAGGGTTTCTAGGGCATCTATCCCTTCATGGCCGAAACATACAATGGTCCATTTAGGTCATGGAAAAATTATACAAGCATGTGACACAATCAACACATTATCATATTTCCATAAGAAGCATTTTTAACACAATTGGTTTCAATTCTAAGGCCTCTAGGTCTTTTAAACCCTACATGGCTGAGACTCATCATTGTTTAAACTTGCTTCAAATAGCCTAAAAGCATAGGAAATCATACAAGTTTCATAGCATGTATAAAGACAAACATAATAAACATACATGTGAAATGTGTCTTAGGCTTCCTAGGTTTCTTTCCTTTTTCTTTTACTTTTCCTCATGGTCGAAACCTACCAATCTCTAAACTAGGTTTTAAGTGGCCTAAAGTATGGAAAACCTAAGTAAGTTTCATGGCAAAAATTACTAAGAACATCATATACAAATTTGGTTCATAAACAAACTAGGGCCCTTGTGATCTTACATGTCATATATCATGTAACTAAATTCTCTATACTCTAAATAAGCATGAGAGCATTAAACAACTTTCATATCCTAATATCATAGAGGTCTTGAGCATGTTAAAATTTTGTTTAAGCTTTTCTAAGTTATCCATCTTATCATGGCCAAAACTCTTAATAAAGGGTTCATGAATTTCTAGCAATATTCAACATGCAATTCTTTAAGAGAACTCTATATTCTATCATATAAACATGGTTACTTAAATTTAGAGGTCTTCCTAACCCTAAGCTCTTTTCTTGGCCGAAACATATGAGTGGATTAATTTTGGTTCCAAGTAACTTTCAAGCAAGAAAAACCAATAAAAGACCCTTAGTAATTCATGGAGGGAATCTTGTACTAGTTTGGTTAAACAATGATTTCCCTAACCTCTTTAAAATATTTTTGGCCGAAATTCTAGGGTTAGGTACTCCTCTGACCAAGCATCATATAGGTTTAAAAACATGAAGGAAAACCTTCCTACATAGCATAGAAAAAATATCATGAAATGAGGACTTGTTTAAATCTTCCTAGATTTGAAAACTCTTCTTTGGCCGAATTTTTCTTAAATTCTATTCTAGGTTTTCTAATCCTCATAAAATCCAAAAAGCACATAAAACGCCTTGTACCACAGGTGAGGGGAAGCTTACATCCTTTTCGCTTGTGGATCTAAGGTGTGGTGATGGAAGAAGTAGCCTCTTCTTCTAGTTCCCTTCCCTTGATTCTCTTGCTAAGTCCTCCTTGTATCTTAGGCCTTCTTAGGGGAAAACCTTGGCTTGAGCTGAAGATGGAGGAGAGGGAATTGAGGTTCGGTGAGGGAGAGGGAGGATGAGGGAAATGAGAGAAAAAAATAATCTTCTCTTTTCTTGCTCCCTTTTATGTTAAGGGGGAAGAGGTAGCAAAATTGGTTTTTGCTTTCCTTCTCCTTTAACCCATTTTCTATTTTCTTTTATTTATTTTATTTTCTAATTTATTCTCATCGTTTATGATGAGAACAAGGGGAATGAATCCCTTTAATTTCTTCTTTAAATTTTCGGCAAAAGAAGAGAGAAAGAGGGAGAGAAAGAAGGAAGGCAAGTTGCCTTTCTCTTGCTCTTTTCTTGTTTTCTTTTGGCTAGCTTTTACTCTCACCCTTATCATGAGTTTCCCTCCTTTGATATTAATATCTTCTCTCTCTCCCAATTGGTTTCTACTAATTAATTCTATAAACTATAATATAAGAGGTTCAAGGTTCAATCCTTGACCTCCTCTTCTTTTTATTTCATTTTATTTCTTTTTTGCTCAACCCACTTCCTATTATTTTTCTAAGGCAAAATCCCACATTCATATGTTTATCTTAAAAGCTTAGTGGGTGTTACAGTATCTCATACCTCATAAAAAGTTCATCCTCGAACTTTAAAATAGCTCCGGGTACTTTAGTTTCATATCGTCCTCGCGTTCCCAGGTGGCTTCTTCGAATCGTTGATTCCGCCACAGGACCTTTACTAAGGGTATTTCTTTGTTCCTTAACCTCTTGATTTCTCAGTCCAGAATCTGGATGGGTTTACTTTCGTAACTCAGGTCTTCCTGCACCTGTACCAACTGAGGATCAATCACTTGATTTGTGCTGGGAGTACATTTCTTGAGCATCGATACATGGAACACGTTGTGAATGGCTGCCATGTCTGAAGGTAGTTCCAGTCTGTATGCGACTTGGCCCACTCTTTCTAAAATCCGGTACGGTCCTATATATCTTGGGCTTAACTTGCTCCTCTTTCCAAACCTCATTATCCCTTTCACTGGAGATACCTTAAGGAATACCAAATCTCCGATGTTGAATTCTAGCGGCCTGCGCCGTTTATCGACATAATTCTTCTACCGACTCTGAGCAGTTTCTATTCGTTGGTGGATCTTCTGTATTGCTCGGGTGGTGTCATCGATAAGCTCCGTTCGGAATCCCATCTCCTTCTTTTCACCGCTCTCATACCAGCATATAGGGGATCTACACTTCCTCCCATAAAGAGCTTCGTAAGGTGCCATTCCAATAGTAGCTTGGTAGCTATTATTGTAGGCGAATTCTGCCAGGTATAAATATTGGCACCAGCTCCCCTTGAAGTCCAGGGCACAAGCTCTTAACATATCCTCCAATATTTGATTTACTCTTTCAGTCTGCCCATCAGTCTATGGGTGGAAGGTTGTACTAAACAACAACTTCATGCCGAGGGCCTTCTGAACGCACTCCCAAAAGTGCGAGACAAAACGTCCGTCTCTATCAGAAATAATGGTCTTAGGGATACCATGTAATCTGACGATTTCCTTAACATATAGCTGAGCTAGTTGTTCAGTTGAATAAGTCATCTTGATCGCCAAAAAGTGTGCAGACTTCGTCAATCTGTCCACGATCACCCATATAGCATCATATCCGTTTGTTGTCCTGGGTAGACCTGAAATGAAATCCATGGAGATTTCTTCCCATTTCCATTCTGGAATTTGGACAGGTTGTAATAATCCGTCGGGTCTCTGGTGTTCAGCTTTTACCCTTTGGCACGTCAGACAAGTACCGACGTACTGAGCCACTTCTCTTTTCATACCGGACAACCAAAATTTCTTTTTCAGGTCCTGGTACATCTTAGTGGAACCCGGGTGCATTGCATAAGGCGTTGTATGGGCTTCTTCCAGTATCTTCTTTCGCAACTCCGGATCCTCTGGGATACATAATCGATCCCTGAGGTATAATATTCCATCGTCTGCGATACGGTACCCGTCATTCTTTTCTTCTGCGGTCTCTTGTTTAAT
The DNA here is from genome assembly GCF_018446385.1 of Zingiber officinale. Classification (NCBI taxonomy): domain Eukaryota; kingdom Viridiplantae; phylum Streptophyta; class Magnoliopsida; order Zingiberales; family Zingiberaceae; genus Zingiber; species Zingiber officinale. The sequence continues at coordinate 51,891,252 of NC_055988.1, read as the reverse complement.
TCTTTGAAGGCTCGGGTCCCTGGTTTGCTTCTCTAACATGTTCTCGAATAACGTTGGTGTTATGGTGAGGGTTGAGAGTTGTCCAGACATAGTTTCGACCCAAGGATACGAAACACGTCTCGGTTCCTCGATGGACTCCCATATTGGTTCGTTTCCAACATTAAGTAAAACTTTAGCATATTTATTGAAATTAGGTAGCTAACCTGAGACGATGGCTGAGGCGTTCGCCACGTCATCCTGAGCAAGGGAGTAGACTCTGGCATTCGTCATAGTGGAAGGGGCCTCCAATCTTCCTTGGCTGATTGAAGTCCCTTCTATGGCAGCTTGCATCTGGTGAAGCTGTGCGGGGGCACTCCTGTTCTGAAAGTTCTGCGGAGGTGGTGCCTGGGCTGAGTTGGGCAATTTCTCACTAGATGACCTTCCTTTCCACAGCTATAGCACTTCTTGGTGCTTAAGAGGCATACTCCGGAATGCATTTTTCCACAAGTGGAACAGTGAGGGTACTTGGCCTGCTTATTGGCCGGACCACCTTTTGTTTTATTCCACTGTTTCCTCTTTCCACCTGAGTTTCCTTTCCAATCGGTTCTGGTACTGTGCGATTTTTGTCCTCCGGTCAGTGCTTGGTTCTTGCCCTTGTTCATTGCTTCCTGATAGTGCTCGGTAATCAGGGCACTGCTGACTAGCTCCTCTGCAGTCTGCGGTCTATTAACTCTGCCGACTACGTTCAGGGCTATCTCGGGTCGGAGCATTTTTAATATTAACCGGACCCTTTCTTTTTCAGTACGGATCAGTTCTGGGCACAGTCGGGCTAGGCGGTTGAACCTCTTGACGGCTTCGTTAACTGATAGATCACCTTGCCGGAACTCAGTGAACTCATCATAGTGCTTGTTAGTCACTTGCATATGGAAAAATTCCTCTAAGAATTCTGTGTCAAAATCTGTCCACTGCATTTGGTTTATTTGTCTTTTCGCCTTTACTCTGTCCCACCACATCCGGGCATCTCCGGTAAGGCAGAACGACGCACATTTGACCTTCTCGTGTTCAGGCCAATCCAATAGTTCCATTATGCTTTCTACGGTCTTGAGCCAGGCTTATGCATCCCATGGTTCGCAGTTTCCCGAGAATGCTTCCGGCTTAAGCCTTTGCCACTGAATCAGATAGGCCTCTTGTCGGACCATCGGAGTAGGGGCTGCTGGGGGCACTGGCGCGGCTGTAGGTATAACAGGTAGTGGATTCACCGGTGGGGTGACTGGGTTGCCTTGCTGACCCATTAAGGTAGTGATCAACTGCTGTTGCTCCGCGATCTGATGCTGGAGGTCTACGACTACCTGTGTCAGGTCTGGTGGAGTCACTGTCCCCTCGGTTCGGGCATTGCGTGTCCTAACCATGTTTATCTAAATAAGGACAAACAAACTAGTGTAAGTGGTTATCGTCTTTAGCCAATCTAACGTACTGTTTTGTTTCTATCTATTTGTTCTGGTTCTATTCCTAACCTACCAATATGAAATCCTAATCTAAATTATAACTAAAAGAATAGAATAAAGCATCAAACATAAGCAAGTAAAACATGAAGTTAAAGCATAAACAACATAAGGAAATGTAAGGAATAGAGTGACAATAATATAATATAAGGAAATAAAGCATAAGCAATATAGCAAAGAAAATAAAGCATAGACAATATAACAAGGAAAAGAAGTAAATAAAGCATAAGTCATATAACATGAAAATTAAGCATGAGCATATGACAAGAAAATCAAACATAAACATATAACAAGAAAATTAAACATAAGCATTCTTACTTGGAGCGGCAGGTCGGAGGCTTGATGTGTGTGAAGTGAGCTGGCAATAACCTGGCTCTGATACCAACCTGTAACGCCCGCCCTCCCTGCTAACCCTAAAGAACGGGGCTACGATACTCTACGTACATATAACAGCGGAAGACTTAAAATCATTTTCTCGGTTTAATAAAAACTTTTCTTTTGTTTTCCTTTTTATCAAATCCGAACTACACTAATATGGTTTCCATAACATGATAACAAGATAAATAGAAACATAACATCAAGTCACCCATATAGTACTACAATGTAAGAAACCAAAGCGTAATTCTTTAAAAGTTCTTAAAGCATATTCTTATTTGGTTGCCTAGCCACCGCCACACACATCTCCTTGCCTCTCCAGCTGCTCGTTTAGCTCATCCAACTTTTTCCTTTATCTGTGGTACAAGGAAAGTAAGCTATGAGCACTCATGGCTCAGTAAGTTCCTTTCCTACTCACTAAAACCGAAATCATCACATAATCCAAGAATGTCTCATCATAACATGATCTCAACTAGTCATGGCATAACATATCATATTCTTTAAGCATATCATGCAACATAACAAAATCATAACTAGTCATGGCATAACATCTCTTAAAGTATAGCATGAAACATAACATAAACATATCTAATCATGGCATATCATCTCTTAAAGCATAGCATGAAACATAACATAATCATACCTAATCATGGCATATCATAAATCATAGCATCATCACAACATGATCATAAAGTATATGCAATATGATTTTTGAAAACATGTATCCAAAAAACATGTGTATGTCTCATGATCTTTAAAAACCATTTCTTCTTACATATATACTTGAACATAATCTCAACTTAAAGGGGATCCCGGCTAAGTACCACTTACATATTGCGCGCAACCTATGTAGGTCCAAGGTAGCAAGTCTTGAACCCTACAAGGTAAACATACTAGGCCCGAGTCTTACTCCATCGACCTAAGGGCACTTAGGAGCCCATCCCTAACGAGGCCCGAGTCTTATTCCATCGACCCCGGGGAGCTTATGGAGCCCACCCTTGGTACAAGCCACATAAAGTAAAGTACATGTCATACTTATACATATCATACATCATAAAAGCATGCATCACTTAGGCACACATCATATCATAAAAGTATGCATCACTTAGGCATACATCATGTCATAAAAGTATGCATCACTTAGGCATACATCATCTCATAAAGGTATGCATCACTTAGGCATACATCATGTCATAAAGGTATGCATCACTTAGGCATACATCATGTCATAAAGGTATGCATATTTTTACCACATAGCATATCATGAGAGCATGCATATTTTAGGCACATAGCATATCATCAAAGCATGTCTATTTCTATCCACATAGCATATCATGAAAGCATGCATATTTTGAGCACATAGCATATCATCAAAGCATGCATATTTCTATCCACATAGCATATCATAAAAGCGTACATATTTTAAGCACATAGCATATCATCAAAGCATGCATATTTCTATCCACATAGCATATCATAAAAGCATGCATATTTCTATCCACATAACATATTATCAAAGCATGCATATTTCTATCCACATAACATATCATGGAAAGTATAAATCACAAGCATACATGTTTAAGCATAAGGGTGTATCATGTGATTATACTAGCATAAGAAACATGGTAACATAGTTAGCTTGGGTTCTAAGCTTCCTAATCCTTTGGGTTCTTATCATGGCCGAACCCCCTTAGATCTTAATTTAGGTAAAAACAACCTCCAAGCATGTGGAACCTAAATTATCATCACATCAATTTCATAGGAAGCATTATAAGCATGATTAACTTGGTTTCTAAGTTCTCCAAGTCCCTAAACTTCATGTGGCCGAACCCTATCAGGTGTGAAACAAGGTCCCAAATGTCATGAAAGCATGGAAACCTTAAACCATATTTATAGCATTTTTTTCCAAGTAACATAGTAAGCATATTTGAGCTAGTTCCTAAGTTCTTCAAGCCCTTAACATATGTCATGGACAAACTTTTAACAAGTATTCATTAGGGCTAAAAACAAATATACAAGCATGTGAACTTGAACTAACATCATGTATAAATTCATAATAAGGCATCATACAATGGTTATGGCCGAAACTTACCCTAGCCTCATTTTAGGTCATTAAACAACATATAGCATGAGAACTTTGGCTTTCTACTTATCATATTTCATGTAGAGTGACATAAGCATATTTAATTTTTGTTCTAGGGTTTCTAGGGCATCTATCCCTTCATGTCCAAAACATACAATGGTCCATTTAGGTCATGGAAAAATTATACAAGCATGTGACACAATCAACACATTATCATAATTCCATAAGAAGCATTTTTAACACAATTGGTTTCAATTCTAAGGCCTCTAGGTCTTTTAAACCCTACTTGGACGAGACTCATCATTGCTTAAACTTGCTTCAAATAGCCTAAAAGCATAGGAAATCATACAAGTTTCATAGCATGTATAAAGACAAGCATAATAAACATACATGTGAAATGTGTCTTAGGCTTCCTAGGTTTCTTTCCTTTTTCTTTTATTTTTCCTCATGGCCGAAACCTACCAATCTCTAAACTAGGTTTTAAGTGGCCTAAAGTATGGAAAACCTAAGTAAGTTTCATGGCAAAAATTACTAAGAACATCATATACAAATTTGGTTCATAAACAAACTAGGACCCTTGTGATCTTACATGTCATATATCATGTAACTAAATTCTCTATACTCTAAATAAGCATGAGAGCATTAAACAACTTTCATATCCTAATATCACAGAGGTCTTGAGCATGTTAAAATTTTGTTTAAGCTTTTCTAAGCTATCCATCTTATCATGGCCGAAACTCTTAATAAAGGGTTCATGAATTTCTAGCAATATTCAACATGCAATTCTTTAAGAGAACTCTATATTCTATCATATAAACATGGTTACTTAAATTTAGAGGTCTTCCTAACCCTAAGCTCTTTTCTTGGCCGAAACATATGAGTGGATTACTTTTGGTTCCAAGTAACTTTCAAGCAAGAAAAACCAATAAAAGACCCTTAGTAATTCATGGAGGGAATCTTGTACTAGTTTGGTTAAACAATGATTTCCCTAACCTCTTTAAAATATTTTTGGCCGAAATTCTAGGGTTAGGTACTCCTCTGACCAAGCATCATATAGGTATAAAAACATGAAGGAAAACCTTCCTACATAGCATAGAAAAAATATCATGATATGAGGACTTGTTTAAATCTTCCTAGATTTGAAAACTCTTCTTTGGCCGAATTTTTCTTAAATTCTATTCTAGGTTTTCTAATCCTCATAAAATCCAAAAAGCACATAAAATGCCTTGTACCACAGGTGAGGGGAAGCTTACATCCTTTTCGCTTGTGGATCTAAGGTGTGGTGATGGAAGAAGTAGCCTCTTCTTCTAGTTCCCTTCCCTTGATTCTCTTGCTAAATCCTCCTTGTATCTTAGGCCTTCTTAGGGGAAAACCTTGGCTTGAGCCGAAGATGGAGGAGAGGGAATTGAGGTTCGGTGAGGGAGAGGGAGGATGAGGGAAATGAGAGAAAAAAATAATCTTCTCATTTCTTGCTCCCTTTTATGTTAAGGGGGAAGAGGTAGCAAAATTGGTTTTTGCTTTCCTTCTCCCTTAACCCATTTTCTATTTTCTTTTATTTATTTTATTTTCTAATTTATTCTCATCATTTATGATGAGAACAAGGGGAATGAATCCCTTTAATTTCTTCTTTAAATTTTCGGCAAAAGAAGAGAGAAAGAGGGAGAGAAAGATGGAAGGCAAGTTGTCTTTCTCTTGCTCTTTTATTGTTTTCTTTTGGCTAGCTTTTACTCTCACCCTTATCATGAGTTTCCCTCCTTTGCTATCAATATCTTCTCTCTATCCCAATTGGTTTCTACTAATTAATTCTATAAACTATAATATAAGAGGTTCAAGGTTCAATCCTTGACCTCCTCTTCTTTTTATTTCATTTTATTTCTTTTTGCTCAACCCACTTCCTATTATTTTTCTAAGGCAAAATCCCACATTCATATGTTTATCTTAAAAGCTTAGTGGGTGTTACAGCTTTTCTGGCAGCTCTGAGCTATCTCTATCCTCTGGCGGATCTTTTGTATAACTGCTGTGGTATCTGCGACTAGGTCTGTTTGAAGCTCTAGTTCTTTCTATTCACCACTCTCATACCAGCAAATTGGAGATCTACACCTCCGCCCATAGAGAGCCTCATAAGGTGTCATACCGATAGTGGCCTGATAGTTGTTGTTGTATGCAAATTCTGCTAAACTCAGATATTTACACCAACTTCCCTTGAAATCTAGGGCACATGCTCGGAGCATATCTTCGAGTACCTGATTTACCCGCTCCGTCTGACCATCTGTCTGAGGGTGGAAGGCTGTGCTGAATTTTAACTTCGTGCCCAAAGCTGACTGTACACACTCCCAGAAGTGTGATGTGAACCTACTGTCTGTGTCTGAAATAATGGTTCGTGGGACTCCATGTAGTCTGACGATCTCCTTGAGATACAACTGAGCTAACTATTCCATGGAGTAGGATATTCTGATAGCTATGAAGTGGGCTGATTTAGTCAATCTGTCGACTATTACCGAGATAGTATCATAACCATTCGTGGTTCTGGGTAATCCCACTATAAAATCTATAGAGATATCCTCCCACTTCCATTCTGGAATCTGAATAGGCTGCAAGACTCCTCCTAGTCTCTGATGTTCTGCCTTGACCCTCTAACAGGTTAGGCAGGTGCTGAAATATCGAGCGACGTCTCTCTTCATCCCAGGCCACCAAAAACGTTTCTTCAAGTCCTGGTACATTTTGGTGGAGCCAGGATGCATCGCATAGGGAGTCTTGTGAGCCTCATCTAAAATCTTCGTTTTGAGTTCCTCCTGATCCGGAACATATAGTCTGTCGCCAAAGTACAACACCCCGCTATCTGATATTCTGAACTCTCCACTTCCTGATTCTGCTAAACCTTGCGTGATTCTCTGAATTTTAGGATCCTGCTCCTGAGCTGTCTAGATGTCACCAAGCAAAGTAGACTCTAATGTCATAGTAGAGAGCTGTCCGACTATGAGTTCGAGACCGAAATCTGTGATCTCCTTCTGTAGGGGCGGTGACATGGCGGCTAGAGATAATAGGGCAGCGCTGGACTTTCTGCTAAGTGCGTCTACTACCCTATTTGCCTTTCCTGGGTGGTAGAGGATGTCAATATCGTAATCTTTGACCAGCTCTAAGCACCTGCGCTGTCGCATATTCAGATCCTTCTGAGTGAAGAAGTACTTCAGACTCTAATGATCTGTATACACTCTGCACTGAGCTCCATACAAGTAATGTCTCCAAATCTTGAGAGCGAACACTACTGCTGCAAGCTCAAGGTCATGAGTGGGATAATTCCTCTCATAATCCTTGAGTTGTCTGGAGGCATAGGCGATCACCTTGCCATCTTGCATCAGCACTGCTCCTAGTCCCAACTTCGAGGCATCACTATATATATCAAAGCTGTCTGTATTCTCTGGTAGAGTCAGAATAGGTGCACTAGTCAATCTCCTCTTCAGCTCGCTGAAACTATACTCGCAGTCCTCTGTCCACTGAAATTTTCTGTTCTTCCTGGTGAGAGCTGTCAGTGGAGAGGCTATCCTGGAGAAGTCCTCTACGAATTTTCTGTAGTAACCTGCTAATCCCAGAAAGCTTTTGATCTCACTAGCGTTCTTGGGTCTTTTCCAGTTGCTCACAGCTTCTATCTTACTGGGATCTACCATGATGCCATCCTTTGAGATGATATGACCCAGGAAGGACACCTGATCTAACCAAAATTCACATTTTATGAACTTGGCGTATAGCTGATTCTGCTGAAGGGTCTGCAATACTGTTTTCAGGTGTTCTGCATGTTCTTCCTGAGTTCTGGAATAGATAAGAATGTCATCGATGAACATGATAACGAACTTATCTAAGTATTCCCTGAATACCCTGTTCATGAGATCCATAAAAGCAGCTGGAGCATTTGTCACGCCAAAGGGCATGACGACGAACTCATAATGTCTGTATCTGGTCCTGAATGTTGTTTTCGGTACGTCCCCTTCTTTGACCTTCACCTGATGATAACCTGATCTGAGGTCTATCTTAGAGAACACTGCTGCTCCCTTTAGCTGATCAAACAGGTCATCTATTCTGGGAAGAGGATACCTATTCTTGATTGTGACTTGGTTCAGTGCCCGGTAATCTATACACAGGCGCATGCTCCCGTCCTTCTTCTTCACGAACAATACAAGTGCTCCCCATGGTGAGTGACTAGGGCGTATGAAGCGTTTGTCAAGCAGCTCCTGTAGTTGCCCATGAAGTTCCTTCAGTTCTGCTGGAGCCATGCGATAAGGTTCTTTGGAGATAGGATTTGTGCCGGGAATGAGCTATATCTCAAATTCGATCTCCTTGTCTGGTGCTAATCCTGGTAACTCTTCAGGGAAGACTGCTGGGTAGTCACATACAATTCAGACTTCTGCTAGCTGTTGGTCCCTGTTCTGATTGGTGCTGACTACATGTGCTAGAAATCTCGTACATCCTGAGTCCATCAATTTCTGTGCCTTCAGAGCTGAGAGAAACTTCTTGGCCTTCCTCCTTGGTTCCCCGAAGTATTCAAACTGCGCTTCTGCTTCGGGTTGGAATACGACTTTCTGTTTACAGCACTCTATAGAAGCACCGTATCTGATCAGGAAGTCCATTCCAAAAATGACATCGTAGTCAGTCATATCTAGCACTATCAGATCACAAAAGAGTTCTCTGTCTGCTATAGTGACTGATACTGCTCTGAGCCAGTGCGTAGATGCCATAATTTCTCCCGAAGGTAATGTCGTCAAAAACTGACTACTGAGTACCTCTGGAGGTGTTACTAACTTGTTTGCGAATGCCCTGGCTATATAAGAATGAGTTACCCCAGTATCGAATAAAACAATTGCTATTTGCTGAAAAATACTAATCTGACCTATAACAACTGTCGAGGCATTTGCTACGTCCTCTCTGGTGAGTGAGTAGATCCTCGCATTCGTCATGGTTGAGGGGGCTTCCAGTCTGCCTTGGCTGATGTGTGGACCGTCCAACGCGGCCTACATCTGATGCAACTGTGCTGGCTGGCCTCCTTACTGATTCGGCTGCGGTTGAGGAAAACCAATCTTGTTCGGGCACTGCTTAGCCATATGCCCTTCCTGTCCACATTCAAAGCATCCCCTTGTGCCCTTGCGATAAACTCCTGGGTGAAATTTCCCACAAGTAGCACATTTGGGATAGCTGGGCTGTTTGTTGGCTGGTCCTCCTTTTGGGTAACTCCCTGGTTTGCGTTTGTTGCTGGAGTTCCCTTTCCCGCTATAGCTGTGGCCTTGAGACTTCTGAGTAACTGAACTTCCTTGGCCTTTAGTATCTGAGGAGGCTTGCTTCTGCTGCTTAATGCTGTTCTGGTAATGCTCGGTGATCAGAGCACTACTTACTAGTTCCTCTGTGGTTTGTGGCCTATGGATGCCACCAGCCACGTTTACTGCTATTTCTGGCCTTAGCATCTTGAGCATCAACCGGACTCTTTCTTTTTCTGTGCGGACTAGTTCGGGGCACAACCAAGCCAACCTGTTGAATTTCTTCACGGCTTCCTCAACAGATAGGTTGCCCTGACGAAACTCAGTGAACTCGTCGTAGTGGCGGTTTGTGACCCGCATGTGAAAGAACTCCTCGAAGAATTCCTTCTCGAAGTCAACCCATGACATCTGATTCACTGGGCGCTTCGCTCGGATTCTCTCCCACCACATACTGGCGTCCCCTGTCAGGCAGAAGGAGGCACACTTCACTTTCTCCTGTTCCGGCCAGTCCAAAAGTTCCATCGTCCTCTCCAGTGTTTTGAACCATGCTTGAGCATCCCATGGTTCACTAGTGCCTGAGAAATTCTCGGGCTTAACTCTCTGCCACTGGATCAGATAGGCTTCTCTCTGCGTTCCTGCTGTTGGGGCTACTGATGCTGCAGGCTGGACTGGTGGAACCTCTATAAATGCTGGGGTTGCTAGGTCAGGTTCAGGGGTGACTGTGGGAGTATTCTGCTGGTTAGCCCTAAGAGTGGCTATTTCCTTCTGCTGATCAGCTAGTTGCTGTTGTAACTGAGCCACTAATGCTGTAAGATCTGGGGGAGGCACTGAACTGCCTGCCTCATGCTGAGGCTCAGTGGCTGCTGCCCTTCTAGCTGGGCGTCCTCGTGCCATTTCTAAAGACATAGAGGACATATATAACTAAAGCATTCATGTTTGTAGAATTTCTACCATCATGTTTAACTAGCTACTATAAACATGTTAAAGCTATCATATATAAGCACGCTATAATTATCCATAAACATGAAAGCAAGACATAATTAAAGTAGAGGTATTCTTACTTGGAAGCTGTAGGTTCAATGCTGATGTGTGTGAAGCAAGTATGGAAACTGCTCTAATACCACTCTGTAACGACCCGCCTTCTACTAACTAAGCTGTAAGGCTGATCGTCACATTATGCTGTGCTAAATTACTATTGCGGAAAAACTGGATTGATTAAAATTTTTACTAGACTGGTCACTGATCTGAACTTAACATTCTAGGTGTACCTAGGAGTTATACACATGCTAGGAAAGGGAATCTATGCCTCTCGGATGTCCTACTAGCTGTAATCAGGCATTTCAATCGATCCATAAATCGATTGGGCTGTCGGATCGATCCAGTGATCGATCCAGCTTGATACTGGCACGGAGACAAACTCTAGATCGGTCGGCTGACCGATCCATAAGCTGAAACACTTCTGTATGCGGCTAGATCGGTCTACAAACCGATCCAGGAGCACACTGATCGGTCGGTAGACCGATCTAGAGGCTCACTGATCGGTCGGCTGACCGATCAGTGAGCTTCGGTGCTCACTGTTCGCTCCTGGATCGGTCGGCTGACCGATCTATAAACAGAGGCTAACTCTCTGTTCGCGACTGGATTGGTCGGCTGACCGATCCAGTGGCACAACTTGACTCTGATCGATCTACAGATCGATCAGAGTATCTGATTTCGCCTGAAACTCTGATTTCAGCACAAGTTCGTGCCAAAAACCTCCTACAAGAGTTCTAAAATCAATTGAAATAAGTTCTAACATCTATTAACTAGCATTCTAACATAATTACTAACAATTTAAACAAATCTTCCATAGTTTAAACATTCTAAGGTCTAAAAGTGCATAAAGGTACTTGAGAAAAAAAAATAAGTTCTTATTTTGCTAAACTCCCTAAGGATCTTCATTCCAGGTTCCTGCCACACACACCATCACTGCGTTGACCTCCAGCTTCCTCTGCTACTCCATTTTCCCTTTACCTTTATCTGCAGTATAAGGAAAAAGTATCATAAGCTTTCGCTTAGTAAGAAACCATCTACTCACAAAAACAATGCATACGATGCAATTCATGATTTTAAAACATGCTATTTGAAATACATACTGAACATGAATAAACATGGCATAGCAAGGTTACTAAGCACAAATACTGAAACATAGCATGTATATCAACATCTAAACATGGAGCTAACTCATAGTATCAATCAGGAAAGACTAAACTGCAACTGAACTAAACTAAGATGATACTAAATTAAATCCTGATCACATATCTGACTATGAGTTTTAAAAACTGTATACATAAGTAGATTAAAATAATAATCATGCTGTTGAGAGCCCTGGCAACTGTACGTGCTGTGCGCGCATCCCTAGCTAGACCCGGGATTGCAAGTTCCAAGTCTAGTAGGGTTTACTAGGTTATCTAAACCTAGGGACGACTGTGGGAGTCCAACCCAATGGATATCTAATCCTGTACAGTGCCACTGCTGAAAAATAAAATACTGAATAACTGTACTATTTTATTTAGCTGTTTCTAGGTTATCTGAACCTAGAGCTAGGTTGTCTGAACCTAGAGGCGACTGTGGGAGCCCACCCATTGGACATCTAGTCCCACGAAAGCTGTAATAAAACTGCGTATACTAACTAAATGCTTCTATTGCATTAGGCTAAACTATTAAAATGCCTGAATCGCATTTTAATTGTGTTGAACATACTATCGAGCACTTGGTGTGCACTGTTGCACGCCCTATGTGCCCAAAAATCCATAAACTATTAGACTTAGGCATGCAATCAAACGAGAGCTACTTATACTGCAGGTGAGGGGTTTCTTACCTCTTATGCGACAATTCTTATAAATCTAAACGCTAGGTTTTCCGAAAGAACGCTCTTCTCGACGAACCGCTCGCGTCCACGTGCTATTCTCGCAGAGGGGAACGTCCTTGTGTCGGAGCCGTCGCCGGAGAGTGATCAGAGAGCCCTTGGGGGCTTGGGCGCCGAGAGAGGAGGAGAAAGAGGAGTGGGCGGCGGTGAGGGTTGAGGAGGAAAGATAGGTCACGTTTAACAAAAATAAAACTCCTCACTTAAATTTCCTATTTATATTAAGGAATTAATCCACCCAACTCTAACTTAAATAAAATTGTTTCCCTTTCCTTTCAGCACACCCCTGCTGGGGCCTCCTGGCTAGCCGGATTCACTAAAGTCCCGGTTCGGTCTAAGGTTGCGAGTTCAATTCCCCGCGTGAGCTATTTACGGCGCTAATTATTTTTGCTACTTACGCTACTCGGAAAAATTTCGAAAAATATTCTAAAATTCAAGAAAAATCATAGAATATTCTAAAATAATTTTTGATAATTTTCGGGCGTTACATACATTCTCTAATGCATACCCATGTGTCAACTTGATATCTCTATATCCATGACTTGTGAGATCAAGTCATCGAGTAGAGCTGAATGCTAGTCTTATTGCATTAACATTGTCCCTGAATGTTAATACTCGACTAGCAATGATTAAGAGTAATGTTCCCTATATCATCTCACTATCGATTCAACCAATCGATTGATATAGGTAAGAACCTTCTACTCTAGGACGTTATTATACTTAGTTTATTTGGCACCAATACAAGTAAGTATAATAACCAAAAACCAAATGCCTTTATTTATATAGAATATGATACAATAAGTCCAAAATACAATCATCAAATGATTGGCTCTAGGGCTCTAGCTAAGACAGACAGGATCAATAAGGATGAATAATAGAACCCTGACTGAGGTTGGTACAACTTATGAAGATTGCAATGTGGCCTATGACTAATGGTGAACTTGGGAAAAATAAACAAATAAATAAACAGGTGCAGTTCCAATGCGATAAGACCAAATTACACTGTTGAAGATGGTCAAAGTTAAACACAATGTTTTCAGACCCGGATCGAGGTGCCGAACTGGATGATAGTATCTCGGTTCTTAGTTGTATTCATTCTTCTATTCTTAATTTGATCAGTTATCGCATGAACTCTTAACCAAATTTTTAGTGAAAGGGGGTTTAAAATAACTACTGATCCTATCCAGAATCTAAGTCAGATGGATCGCCGAATGAGGTGGATGAAATATTGACTGAGTCACGACATCCCAGAGGGGGGTGTGCTGAGATGGCTTTTGTGTTGACCAAGTCGTCAAAAGTCCTCTGGTTAATGCTACCTGCAGCCAGTGACCGGGTTGCCCCGGTCCCTGATACCCCGAGGCTCAAGGCAGATCCAACGAATATATGAGTAACAAGCTAATAATATAGTAATGAAATAAATGATGGATGAGTACAGAAAACATACCCTGGCCTAGGGGGGCACCCTCGGATGGGACAGTGGTCGAGTTGTCGTGACTCAGGAGCATAGATGGATAAGCAGGATGAAGAGCTGGATTTGATGAAGTAGAGTTAGACGCGTCACGGAGCTGGAAGCGGCGGCACGAAACCAGATACAACATCGGCAAGCAGGCCGAGCTAAAACATCGGCACGCAAGCCAAGATAGGATAACAATACGAAGGCTAGACACAAAACACACAGTCTGAAATACAACCGTGGCTTGCAGGCTGGGACACAATGACGGCACGAAGGCCGAAACATGATATTGGCACGTAGGCCGAGATATGGCACACAACCCACACAGGTCGGACGGTGTAAAGACCAGAACATAGCCACGGCTTGAGGGCCGGAAAACAACAATGACACGGAGCTAAGGTAAAGCGACAGCTTGATGGTCAGAGCATAATAGATGGCACGGAACCGGAAAGGAGCCAGAAAGGTGGCGAACAATGGCCGAAGAGATAGTTGCAATGGTCGGAGAATTAGTGACGGTTGCTGGACCGGAGCTAGGAATAGCGATAATGGATGTGAGGGTGAGGAGAGGTGTAGTTGATGACGGTGGAGGTTGTGGACAGCGATTGTGAAGGAGAAGAGAGCCGCTGCTCGTCTGAGGAGGGACAGCGATGAAGTGTGTCCCAATGGCCGGCTACGCGAGCCGAATGGAGGTGATGAGTGGGTTGTGTGGTCTAATCGACGATGAAGACAGTGAGAGGGGCGGATGGCGAAGGAGGCAAGGCCGAGAGCAGTGCTTGGCTGCTGGATATGATGATGGCTCAGTCGTAGCCATTGTCATCGGTGCCGAGTCACGGGGAGAGAAGGAACGGCACTAGCCGCAGTGTGGAGAAGAGGCCAAGCGACGACCGTGGGAAGTGATGCTTGGCAAGAGTGTCTGGTTGGAGCTTGGCTCGCCGCGCTAATGGCCGGAGGTGGCTGCGGCTTTCGAGCATCAAGAGAGAGAGGAGAGGAAGGGCAGAGGTTCGCCGGCAATGAAGGAGCAGGCGGCGTCTTCTTCCCCATGGCGGCGGACCCCAGAACGCACCCTAAAAAAACCCCCCTCGAACCAAACCCACGAAGCCTCCTTATACCCTAAACAGTGGAATCATGAAATTGCTCCTCCTTCCCCTCCTAATTACTACTTTGTCATCAGGACATATCCGTATCACAAGCCTCCTCTTCAATTCTAGTCGAAGGAGGCGCAAGTCTGACTGACTAGACCAAGCCCAATGTAAAACAGAATCGTTATTGAACACAAACTCATATTACTGGGCTTGTTTTATAACGTCAAACGAGTAGCTACAAATGGCGAGCGCCCGGTAAAGCGACGAAAATAATAAGTGTCGACCGAGCGACAAAAGCAATACCAAACGAATGTCGAAAGAGCGATTTGATGAATGTCGAGTGATATCGAGCAGACAATCGAGAGATGATGAGTAAAACGATCGAGCGACAATCAATATTGGGCAACTGAAAAGTGTCGATCGAGTGATCGAGAATGCCGAGCAAGTCGAAAGACGATGGGTGAGCGATGTCGAGCGCGCAATCTAGTGACAATAAATCATGGTCAGGTGACCGAAAGAATGTCGACCGGGCAATAGAGAGAATGCTGGTCGGGTGGAATAAGAATGGGCAAGCAATGTCGAGCGTGCCACCGAGAAAATACTGACCAGAAAACAAAGATAATGCCGATCGAGCAGAATGAGAACGGGCGAGCAATGTTGAGCGTGCGACCGAAAAAATACCGACCAGGAAACAAAGATAATGTTGATCGAGTGGAATGAGAACGGGCGAGCGATGTCGAGCGCGCGACCGAGAAAATACCAGTCAGGAAACAAAGATAATGTCGATCGAGCGGAATGAGAACGGGCAAGTGATGTCGAGTGCTCGACCGAGAAAATATCGACCAAGAGACAATAACCACGATCGGGCGACTGAAAAATATTGACCAGGTAACAGAGACAATATCGAGCTGAACCAAGAGGTCGATGACGAACGGGTGTAAAACTCATGAGCAGAGCGAAAGCAAATCTCGTGAACGACGCGAGCATGGAGCTAATGAGATCAAAGGTGAATGGGAACAAAGCCCTTGCGCTGAGAAGGTGCAGAGCTCATGAATCGAGTAGCGAGTGAGACTCAAGTCTCAAGCAATGCAGCGAGTGAGATGAGTGTCGACTGAGCAACAACGGTGAGCGAAACATGAATGGTGAGTGTTGGTCAGAGCGGCGAGTGAAGCGAATGTGATGAGTATTGGGCAGAATGATGATTGGGACGTGAATGGTGGGTGTCAGGCAAAGCGACGAGTGAGTCGCGAACAATGAGTGTCGGGCAGAGCGGCGAGTGGAGTGTGATAAGTGCCGGGCAGAGCGGCGAATGAGCAGGGAGTGCGGACCGAGAGGTCGTTAAGCATAAGAGCATGCTCACTTACAACTCACGCTGGGGCGAGATTCTGGAATCCCGACCGAGAGGTCATTGGTCATGAGAGCAAGCTCACTTATAACTCGCGCTGGGGCGAAAGTCTGGAACATAGACTGGGAGGTCGTTGGTCGTGAGAGCGAGCTCACTTATAACTCGCGCTGGGGAAAGAGTCTGGAACACCGACCGGGAGATCGTTGGTCGTTAAAGCAAGCTCACTTATAACTCGCGCTGGGGCAAGAGTCTGGAACACTGACCGGGAGGTTGTTGGTCGTTAGAGCAAGCTCACTTATAACTCGCGCTGGGGCGAGAGTCTGGAGACGTGAGAGCATGCTCACTTATAACTCGCACTAGGGCGAGAGTCTGGAGTCCGACCGGGAGATCATTGGTCGCAAGAGCATGCTCACTTATAACTCGCACTAAGGTGAGAGTCTGGAATCCCGACCGAGAGGTCGTTCGTCGTGAGATCAAGCTCACTTATAACTCGCGCTGGGGTGAGAGTCTAGAACACCGACCGAGAGGTCGTTGGTCGTGAGAACAAACTCACTTATAACTCGCGCTGGGGCGAGAGTCTGGAACACCGGCCGGGAGGTTGTTGGTCATGAGAACAAGCTCACTTATAACTCGTGCTGGGGCGAGAGTCTGGAGGTGTGAGAGCATACTCACTTATAACTCGCGCTGGGGTGAGAGTCTGGAGGCGTGAGAGCATGTTCACTTATAACTCGCACTAGGGTGAGAGTCTAGAGCCCGACCGGGAGGTCGTTGGTCATGAGAGCATGCTCGCTTATAACTCGCACTAGGGCGAGAGTCTGGAACACTGACCGGAAGGTCGTTGGTCGTGAGAGCAAGCTCGCTTATAACTCGCATTGGGGCGAGAGTCTAGAACATCGACTAGGAGGTTGTTGGTCGTGAGAGCAAGCTCACTTATAACTCACGCTGGGGCGAAAGTCTGGAGGTGTGAGAGCATACTCACTTATAATTTGTGCTAGGGCGAGAGTCTAGACGCGTGAGAGCATGCTCACTTATAACTCGCACTGGGGCGAGAGTCTGGAATCCCGATCGAGGGGTGATCTGGTGGCCTGACCAATATTTGATCTGGAGACCTGACCAAGAATTGATCTGGAGGCCTGTCTAGGAATTGATCTGAAGTTCTGACCAGGACTTGATTTGGAGACCTGCCCAGGAATTGATCTAGAGACCTGACCAGGAATTGATCTAGAGGCCTAACCAGGAATTGATCTGAAGGCATGACCAAGACTTGATCTGGAGACCTGGCCAGGAATTGATCTGGAGACCAGACCAGGAATTGATCTGAAAGGCCAACCGGGAATTGGTTTGGAAGCTTGACCGAGAGATCATTAACGATAGTCTGATCTGAGACTAGTGGTGATATTCTGGTCCGAGACCAGTGGCGATAGCTTGACCCTGAATTGGTGAGGTGAAGCCTTGAAATCCATAGAGGCGGAGCCCATAGCAATATGAGGGAGGAGAGCCTTTATCATACATGACCACGGAGTAGTGTCAATCGACTGAGGATCTGTCTCGATCCCTCAACTCCAAAATACCCGTGAAGTCAAGGAGAGAAATAGTATTGATCCCATGACTCCCAAATGTCTACGGAGTCAGGAGAGAATAATCTGAGCCCCGACTTGCAAAGAAGTAAAGCCTATAGTCATATAAGGGAGAAAAATTCGTAGCATTAGAAGGAAGAAGAGCATTGTGGGTGGAGGGAGCAGAGCCTATAGATGTAAAAGAATGCACAACAAGTGGAGAATACAAAGCATATAGTAATAATAGAGTGAAGCGCCTATAGCAGTAAAAGGATGTAGAACCCCATGGTGAAGGGCACAGATCATGTAGCAGTAAGAGAATGCAGAGTCTCATGGCAAACGGTGCAGAGCCTAGAACACACCTGATCGAGGAGCCGGGCCCTTAGTCCCTGATTGGAGAGTAAGGCCCCCTAGCCTATAATCAAAGAATGAGGCCCTAGATCGTGATCGGGAAGTTGTATTACAAGTCAATGATCAGGGAGTTGTGTCCCTAGTGTATAAGCGGGGAGTTGTGTCCCTAATGTCTGATTGGGGAGATGAGCCCCTAGTGTCTGATAAAAAATTAAAGACCCTAGTTTTTTATCAAGGAACTAGGATCTTACTCTCTTATCAGGGAGTTATAGCAGCTCTTATAACCGTAAAAAGGAAGCAAAGCATGTAACATACATTATAGGGGAGCCGCGACAACCGACTAAGGGTTTATCTTGGTCCCTTGACTCCAAAATACCTGTGGAGTCAGGGAAAAAATATAATGGAAAAACTAACCTGTCTGTCAGATGAAGCTCCAACTCAATCCCTTGACTCCCGAATACCCGTGGAGTGAGGGTAGAAGATAATATGTTTGTCGGGATCCTTCGGGATTGTGATAATAGCAGAAAACCCCCCGACGTCGTCCATCTTCATGTTCCAAAACAGGTGGAGAAGATTCACACAAACAATGTCAAATTGATCCTGTCCGGAATCTGAGTTAGATGGATCATCGAGTGAGACTGATGGAATGTTGACCAAGTCACTACATCCCGAAGGGGGTCTGCTAAGATGGCTTTTATGTTGACCAAGTCATCAAAAGTCCTCTGGTCAACGCTACCTATAGCCAGCGACCGGGTTGCCCCGGTCTCTGGTACCCCGAGGCTCGAGGCAGATCCAATGAATATATGAGTAATAGGCTAATAATATAATAATGAAATAAATGATGGACGAGTCCGGAAAACATACCCTGGCCTAGGGGGCACCCTCGGATGGGACACTGGTCGAGTTGTTGTGACTCGGGAGCGTAGATGGATAAGCCGGATGAAGAGATGGATCTGATGAAGCGGAGCCGGACGCGTCACGGAGCTGGAAGCGGCGGCACGAAACCAGATGCAACCTCGGCAAGCAGGCCGAGCTAAAACATCGGCACACAGGCCGGGATAGGACAACAATACAAAGGCTAGACACAAAACACACAGTCCGAAATACAACCGCGGCTAGCAGGCCGGGACACAATGGCAGCACGAAGGCCAAAACATGATATAGGCACGTAGGCCGAGATATGGCACACAACCCAAGATCTAACACACAAGTCGGACGGTGCAAAGACCGGAACATAGCCATGGCTCGAGGGTCGAAACACAGCAATGACATGGAGCCAAGGTAAAGAGACATCTTGATGGTCAGAGCATAATAGATGGCACAGAACCATAAAGGATCCAGAAAGGCAGCGATCAATCGCCGAAGAGATAGTTGCAACTGTCGGAGAATTAGTGACGGCTGTTGGACCGGTGTTGGGAATAGCGGTAACGACTATGAGGGTGAGGAGAGGTGCAGTCGATGACGGCAGAGGTTGTGGACATCGATCGTGAAGGAGAAGAGAGTCGCTGCTCACGTGAGGAGGGACAACGATGAAGTGTGTCCCAGTGGCTGGCTACGCGAGCCGGATGGAGGCGATGTGTGGGTTGCATGGTCTAATCGACAGCGAAGACAGCGAGAGGGGCAGATGGCGAAGGAAGCGAGGCTGGGAGCAGTGCTTGGCTGTTGGATATGACGGCGGCTTAGTCGGAGCCATTGTCGTCAGTGTCAAGTCACGGGGAGAGAAGGAACGGCACTGGCCGCAGTGTGGAGAAGAGGCCAGGCGACGACCGTGGGAAGTGATGCTTGGCAAGAGTGCATGGCTACAGCTTGGCTCGCCGCGATAGTGGCCAGCGGTGGCTGCGGCTTTTGAGCATCAAGAGAGAGAGGAGAGGAAGGGCAGAGGTTCGCCAGCAACGAAGGAGCAGGCGACAACAAAGGCGGCGTCTTCTTCCCCGTGGCAACGGATCCCAGAACGCACCCAAAAAAACCCCCCTCGAACCAAACCCACGATGCCTCCTTATGCCCTGAACAGTAGAATCATGAAATTGCTCCTCCTTCCGCTCCTAATTACTACTTTGTCATCAGGATATATCCATATCAACTACCTAATGAATCATTGATCACGAGATATAGTCTAAGTTTTATCTTTTGATTGAGTCAGAAACAGAGGTTGAATTGGAGTAGCGAGGAAGCCAGAATTGAGTAGCAATTACTTGCTTTCCTTTTCATCTTGATCGCGATCAAATTTGTTCCACCTCCATGGCATTGCTTTGCTTAGCAGACATAGCCTCCTGGCTTAACTACTTTTTGGGTTTAGTTAAGCTTAATCTTCCATCCTTGGTGCTTCTCAAATAGTTGATCAAACCAATCAATGATAGTATACTGATTAACATTTTTTCCCCCCAATTATGGGAAGCAAAATTCAATAGGTACAGTTTGACTACTTAAAAAACATAGAAGATAGGTTAATTAGTATAAGAAACCCAAAAATTATACGCTGTACATGAATTCTAAAAATTTTAAGATATTTGGGTTATATTTATTGAGAAGAAGAGATAGTCCTTAATCTGAATCTTCAAATTTAAAGGGTTGTAATTTTTCTTCTCAGCCTCTAAATTATGACAATTATGATCCATAATCCATGGAAAGAAAATACTTGTGCTTTTTGTGTTAAGTCTATTAACACACAGCACTACTTATAAGGAAGTAATCATTTTTAGAATTTTCAGATGTGGGACTATTCCCCTTCTACTTTCTTAACGTTATTTTAGGTTTAATTTTAAATAATTAATTTCTCATTCATCTGTAATCAGTTTTGAACAAATTAGTAGTCTAAATTGATCTGCGCGAAACATAGATTTCAATTTAGAAATTAATTCTAACTTTCATCGATTGATGACACCTCGATTTTTCCTTTCAAAATTGTATTGGGCATTTTAAGACCCAATATCCAACAATATTTGTATAGCAATTTAACAAAATCTAAATCCACAGTCATTGTCATTGTTTTTCTTTCGCTAGAACAATTTGAAAATTAAAAGATGACAAGATGATCTTTCAAAGCCAATCACAATCTTCTTTCTGAAGGGATTAAAAGAAATTTCAACATCTTACCCCTATGAGAATCATAGCCCTATATATAATTTTAAATCTATTTTTATTATCAACCGATCAATAATAAATTTTTATATATAAAATTTATATTCATCGATTAAATCTATAATTAAATATCGATTAGAACATTCCTAACTCAACAAATACTAATAGCACATGCTTCCTTTTAACAAAATCTAACACATCAAATTGCAGCCTTCCCTTCTTCATTTACTATTCTCCTGTTAAGTTTTTTGTTCGACATTTTGTCGATTAAATTTTGTTCTTTGATTGATTGTATGGCCATGATGAAATCAAATACTTGTGCCATGGTGGATTCTTCTATAGCGGATGGTAAAACAATCCCTCTAACTGTTGGTTCTTTTGAGAGCATGAAACAAAACGAAATTAAAGTGGTAATCATTCACAATGATCTTCCGAAGAAATCGTCGAAGAACCGCCGAAAAAGTCATTGCTGCTGTCGTCGAGAAGATCACCACTCGGAACCTCCTCGAACTTTTCCACAAACCAAATCCCAACCTCTGGATATTCTTTAGCGCTCTCTGATCACCTTACACAATTTCTCTTGTGCTCTCTGATCACCTTCGCAAACCTTCTGCTGCGATCATCTAATCTCTTCTCAAAGGCTTGGACGCACCTTTATAAGACTAAGGAAGACGAAGGGGAAAGGACGCCCCTTCGTCTCCTTGGCATTTGCAGCAATTTGCAGCAACGAGACGTTTGTAGCAACGAGAGAGACGAACCTCTTCGTCTCCTGTAACGCCCAACATCTCCCACTCGTCCAAGTCAATCCATAAGGTTATATGGTCACATAGACCATGTCAATCACATAGACTTCAAGGTGATCATGTCACGAAGACCAGAGCAAAATTAGTCACAAAGACCAAATAAGTCACGTAGACTTTATGAGGATCAAGTCACAAAGACCAGAGCAAAAAATTAGTCACAAAGACCATATAAGAACATACATTCCATACAGTAGAGGAAATGCCTCGTGCGATAGAAAGCACATTGAGCATTCAACTGCTAAGAAGATTGTCACGCCTTACTTAGCTGCTCCATAGAATAAATCAGAGACATAAATGTCCATAGAACGAATCAGAGACATAAATGACTTGTCTTTACCCCAGATTAAATTATTTACATCATTATGAACATCTCTAATCCCTCATATTGACTATATGTCAAGAGCATGTTCAACATCTCTAATCAAACAAATTATTCACAATTACATTTTATATACTGAACTAAAAATATAAGTGGTACCAGTGAATAAATGTCACAGATGTAAATCAATCTTAATCATCCGTTTTAGCTAGAATCTATTCATTCTGATCAGTCACTTTCCTAATTATTCTCCATAAACCGAATCATCCATAGCCAATAGGAAACATGCTAAAGTAGCATATACTGATTAAAACTTTAAGTAAACAGCTAAATAGTCACTTAGGGTAAGATTGAGATTAACTTATAATCTCAAGGGTCTCACATAGTAGAAAAGCAGGGATCCATTCTACTACTACCCTTCTTGTTGCCATAGCATATGTGGTATGAATCACATGCTACGATGTTATTCTCTTTACTAAAAAGAGCGCATGTTTTTCCAAATTTAACATCGTACATATTTCGATCTAGACATACCTAATGTCTAATCCTGAATTCAACATATGAATTCTAATCTGGCCTTTGAGCAGATTCAGTAAATGGTGGGTGCATTTACTCCAATCATTACACAAATGATCTCATCTTAACACAATTATCAAGGCGACCTTAACTTTGTTGGTTGCTACTCGGAAAACTTAGAGGTTCCACTGTACAAAAATTTTGTATAAAAGTCTGAACCTTTTCCTAGCTACCATGTGTTCTTTTAAATTAAATTTTGGATCGCCTACGGAACTTAACACTTTTGATCCAAAACTTAATCTATTTGTTCTTTTAGGTTTAGACTTGGATCTCCTGCGGAACTTAACACGTTCGACCCAAATCACCTTAAGTTATTAATTCCATTAAATATTAATTTCCATAATTGGTTCCCAGTACTGACGTGGCGAGGCACATGGCCTTCTTGGATATGGGAGCAACCACCACCGACTAGACAAAACCTCTTATGGAAAGCTAATATTTAATTTCCTAAAATAACTTTAGGTTAACCAAAAAGAACAATCAAATCACAAGGAAAAGAAAAACAAAAGAACACTATATCGAAAACAAATTCGAAACACTAGAAACGTAAGCCTCTTGTATTTGGTATTATTTCCATAAATAACTAGTATGATGCGGAAAAGGAAAAACTACTAGTTATACCTTCTAGAAAGACCTCTTGATCTTCTACCGTATTCCTCTTCTAACCTCGGACGTTGTGTGGGCAACGATCTACCGAGATGAGAAACCACCAACCACCTTCTTCTCCTCCAAGCAAGGTTCGGCCACAAAGGAAAAACTTCACCAAGGAAGAAAACCAAAACACTAACCAAGCTCCAAGAGATGCTAGCTTTCTCTCCTTCTTCTTCTTCTCCGAGTAGTATCCGGCCACCACAAGAGCTCCAATGGAAGAGGGAGATTCGGCCACAACAAGAGGAAGAGAGGGAGAGGATGGCCGCCCACACCAAGGAACAAAAGAGGGAGAGAAATAATAGATGTTGTGTCTCTTGAAGGCACCCTCACCCCTTCTTTTATATTCCTTAGCCTAGGCAAATTAGGAAATTTAATTACAATAAAATTTCCTTAATTTCCTTGACAAGATTTAATTGAGAAAAATAAAATAAAATTTCCTCAATTACAATCTTATGGCCGGCCACATCAATGGAGAGCAAATTGGACAAGTTTCAATCAACAATTAAAACTTCCTAATTTGTTTCCGGAAATTTTAAAATTAAAATTTCTCTTCAAAAATCTCTTCATGGTTAATAAAAAGAAATTTCCATAATTTTAATTTTACAACATGTGAATAATTTTAAAGATAAAATAAAAATATCTCACCAATCTACAAATAAGGAAAGAGATCTAATCTCTTTCTTTAATCTTTTGTAGATCTTTTACAAGAGAGATAATTTAATTTTAATTCTCTTTAATAAATTATTTCTTCCACATAATAAAAATTAAAATTAAAATTCTTTTTTAATTTATTTTGGCCGGCCCCCACTAGCTTGGGTTCAAGCTAGCGTCGACCACCCAATCTTATACCTAGGCCGGCCCAAGCTTGTTTCCCAAGCTAGCTTGGCCGGCCCCTATTGGGTGCGTATAGGTGGGTATAGTACTCTATAAATAAGAGGCTACGATAGGGACCGAGAGGAGGAATTGGTTTTGGTCTCCCGATAAAATTAAGCATCCCGTGTTCGCCCCGAACACACAACTTAATTTTATCAATAATAATTCATTCCACTAGAGAACTATTATTGAACTACCGCACCAATCCCAAATTATATTTTTGGGCTCCTTCTTATTATGAGTGTGTTAGTCTCCCTATGTTTAAGATATTGAATGTCCACTAATTAAGTGAGTTACTGACAACTCATTTAATTAATATCTTAGTCCAAGAGTAGTACCACTCAACCTTATTATCATGTCGGACTAAGTCCACCTGCAGGGTTTAACATGACAATCCTTATGAGCTCCTCTTGAGGACATTATCAACCTAGTATCTCTAGGACATAGTTTCCTTCTATAATCAACAACACACACTATAAGTGATATCATTTCCCAACTTATCGTGTTTATCGATTCATCGAACTAAATCTCACCCAATGATAAATTAAAGAAATAAATATCAAATATATGTGATTGTTATTATATTAGGATTAAGAGCACACACTTCCATAATAACTGAGGTCTTTGTTACTTTATAAAGTCAGTATAAAAGAAACGACCTCAAATGGTCCTACTCAATACATTCTGAGTCTACTAGTGTAATTATATAGTCAAGATAAACTGAAACCTAATTACACTACGACCTGTTGGTTGCTACTCGGAAAACCTAGAGGTTCCACTGTACAAAAATTTTGTACAAAGGTCGAACCTTTTCCAAGCTACCATGTGTTCTTTTAAATTAAATTTTTGATCGCCTGCGGAACTTAACACGTTTGATCCAAAACTTAATCTATATGTTCTTTTAGGTTTAGACTTGGATCTCCGGCGGAACTTAACACGTTCGACCCAAATCTCCTTAAGTTATTAATTCCATTAAACATTAATTTTCATAATTGTTTCCCAGTACTGACGTGGCGAGGCACATGGCCTTCTTGCATATGGGAGCAACCACCACCGACTAGACAAAACCTTTTATGGAAAGCTAATATTTAATTTCCTAAAATAACTTTAGGTTAACCAAAAAGAACAATCAAATCACAAGGAAAAGAAAAATAAAAGAACACTATATCGAAAACAAATTCGAAACACTAGAATCGTAAGCCTCTTGTATTTGGTATTATTTCCATAAATAACTAGCATGATGCGGAAAAGGAAAAACTACTAGTTATACCTTCTAGAAAGACCTCTTGATTTTCTACCGTATTCCTCTTCTAACCTCGGACGTTGTGTGGGCAACGATCTACCGAGATGAGAAACCACCAACCACCTTCTTCTCCTCCAAGCAAGCTTCGGCCACAAAGGAAAAACTTCACCAAAGAAGAAAACCAAAATACTAACCAAGCTCCAAGAGATGCTAGCTTTCTCTCCTTCTTCTTCTTCTTCTCCGAGTAGTATCCGGCCACCACAAGAGCTCCAATGCAAGAAGGAGATTCGGCCACCACAAGAGGAAGAGAGGGAGAGGATGGCCGGCCACACCAAGGAACAAAAGAGGGAGAGAAATAATAGATGTTGTGTCTCATGAAGGCACCCTCACCCCTTCTTTTATATTCCTTGGCCTAGGCAAATTAGGAAATTTAATAATAAAATTTCCTCAATTTTCTTGACATGATTTAATTGAAAAAATAAAATTTCCCAATTAAATTTACATTGGCCGGCCACATCAATGGGAAGCAAATTGGACAAATTTCAATCAACAATTAAAACTTTCCTAATTTGTTTCCGGAAATTTTAAAAATAAAATTTCTCTTCAAAAAAATCTCTTCATGGTTAATAAAAAGAAATTTCTATAATTTTAATTTTATCAACATGTAGATAATTTTTAAAGAGAAAATAAAATTATCTCACCAATCTGTAAATAAGGAAAGAGATTTAATCTCTTTCTTTAATCTTTTATAGATTTTTTTACAAGAGAGATAATTTAATTTCTATTCTCTTTAAATTATTTCTTCCACATAATAAAAATTAAAATTAATATTCTTTTTTAATTTAATTTTGGTCGGCCCCACTAGCTTGGGTTCAAGCTAGGGCCGGCCACCCAATCTTATACCTAGGCCGGCCCTAGCTTGTTTCCCAAGCTAGCTTGGTCGGCCCCTATTGGGTAGGTATAGAAGGTGGGTATAGGTGGGTATAGAACTCTATAAATAAGAGGCTACGATAGGGACCGAGAGGAGGAATTGGTTTTGGTCTCCCGATAAAATTAAGCATCCCGTGTTCGCCCCGAACACACAACTTAATTTTATCAATAATAATTCATTCCACTAGAGAACTATTATTGAACTACCGCACCAATCCCAAATTACATTTTTGGGCTCCTTCTTATTATGAGTGTGTTAGTCTCCCTGTGTTTAAGATATCGAATGTCCACTAATTAAGTGAGTTACTGACAACTCATTTAATTAATATCTTAGTCCAAGAGTAGTACCACTCAACCTTATTATCATGTCGGACTAAGTCCACCTGCAGGGTTTAACATGACAATCCTTATGAGCTCCTCTTGAGGACATTATCAACTTAGTATCTCTAGGACATAGTTTCCTTCTATAATCAACAACACACACTATAAGTGATACCATTTCCCAACTTATCGAGCTTATTGATTTATCGAACTAAATCTCACCCATTGATAAATTAAAGAAATAAATATCAAATATATGTGCTTGTTATTATATTAGGATTAAGAGCACACACTTCCATAATAACCGAGGTCTTTGTTTCTTTATAAAGTCAGTATAAAAGAAACGACCTCAAATGGTCCTACTCAATACACTCTGAGTGTACTAGTGTAATTATACAGTCAAGATAAACTGATACCTAATTACACTACGACCTTCTAATGGTTTGTTCCTTTCCATTTTGGTCGTGAGCTACTGTTTATAATTTATAAGGTACTGATAATATCATCTTCTGTATGTGACACCACATACTATATTATCTACAATATAAATTAATTGAACAACTACAACTAAATGTAGACAATTTGACCAAATGTGATTCTTTATTCATAATGAATGTTTACAAAGCTTAGGCTTTCAGTATACACTCCAACAATCTCCCACTTATACTAATGACTAAGCTGCCATATCTTCTACCATACATCTGATTCCCATTCCCTCCACATGCCGATCGAAAGCTTTCGCCGGAAAGGTTATCTGCTGATGCAATCTTGGCGATGACAACTTCTCCTCTCTTCACGATATCTCTTATTAGGTGGTACTTGCACTCTATATGTTTACTTGCCTTATGAGCTCGTGGTTCTTTCGAGTTTGCGACTGCTCCACTATTATCACAATAAATTGTGATTATTTTGGCCAAACCAGGAATCACATCTAAGTCCATTAGAAAGTTCCTGAGTCATACTGCTTCTTTAGTTGCCTCAGAGGCTGCTACATACTCTGCTTCCATGGTTGAGTCCGAAACGCATTTCTGCTTAACACTCCTCCATGAAATGGCTCCACCTCCTAAAGTAAACACATAGCCTGATGTAGACTTACTACTGTCCCTATCTGATTGGAAATCTGAATCCGTGTAACCCACAGGGAGCAAATCATCTGCTTGGTAAACTAGCATATAATCTCTAGTCCTTCTCAGGTACTTTAATATATGCTTTACCACAGTCCAATGTCCTTGTCCAGGGTTACTCTGATATCTACTGACCATGCCCACGGCAAAGCAGATATCAGGTCTCGTACATAGCATTGCATACATAAGGCTTCCTACAGCCGAAGCATAAGAAACTGCTTTCATGTCATCTATCTCCTTTGATGTCTTAGGAGACATCTCTTTAGACAGAGCTATTCCATGCCTAAAAGGTAAGAAACCTTTCTTGGAATCCTGCATGCTAAAACGAGTAAGGATTGTATCTATATATGAAGCTTGGGACAGACACAACATTCTTTTCTTGCGATCTCTTATAACTTTGATCCCAAGAATGTGTGCACACTCTCCTAAGTCCTTCATATCAAATTGTTTGGACAACCATACCCTTACGTCTGATAATACCTTGACATTGTTGCCAATTAACAAAATATCATATACGTATAGTACAAGAAATACCACCACGTTTCCATTACACTTCTTATATACACAAGACTCATCCGGACTTTGAATAAATCCATATGACTGGATTACCTCATTAAACCAGATGTTCCAAGATCTTGAAGCTTGCTTCAGTCCATAAATGGACCGATTGAGCTTGCACACTAGATGCTCTTTGCCTTTTTCAATGAATCCTTCTGGTTGCTTCATATGGATGTTTTCTTCAAGACTTCCATTAAGGAAAGCTGTCTTGACATCCATTTGTCAAATCTCATAATCCATATGAGCAGCAATTGATAAGAGTATCCGGATAGACTTTAGCATGGCTAACGGTGAAAAGGTTTTCTCATAATCGATTCCCTCTTTCTGAGTATAGCCTTTCGCAACAAGCCTAGCTTTGAAGGTTTCCACCTTCCCGTCTGTCCCTCTTTTCCTTTTGTAGATCCACTTGCATCCAACGGCTTTTACACCATCAGGTGGTTCTACAAGCTCCCAGACCTTGTTAGAGTACATGGACTCTATTTCTGAATTCATCGCCTTTTACCAAGATACTGCATCTTTATCTTGGAGTGCTTCGTCATATGTCCGGGGATCAGGTTCATGTTTACCCGGGATCAAGTCCGAAGACTCTCCCAAAAACATGAATCTTTTAGGCTGCCTTACAACCCTCCCACTACGACGAGGCACCGTCTGTGATTGTGTATCATGTGTAACACGTGTTGCAGTCTCTTGTGGTACTTCATCTTGTACTGTTGGTACTAAAGTAGACGTGCCCTCTCTTAGTTCTTCTAAAACAACTTTACTACTGGGCTTGTGATCCATTATATAGTCTTCTTCTAAAAACTGGGCATTGGTGCTAACAATGACCTTCTGGTCTTTAGGACTATAAAATAAACCACCTTTCGTTCCTTTGGGATATCCTACAAACACGCGAACTTCAGTACGGGATTCTAACTTATCAGCATCTGGTTTAAGCACATGTGCTGCACTACCCTAAATCCGAATATGTCTTAGACTGGGTTTTTGCTCATTCCATAATTCTATGGGAGTAGAAGAAACTGATTTAGAAGGTACTAAGTTAAGAATGTATACTGCTGTTTCCAGATCATATCCCCAAAACGAATTTGGTAATTCTGAATAGCTCATCATCGATCTAACCATCTCCATAAGAGTTCTATTCCTTCGTTCTGCTACACCATTCTTTTGGGGTGTTCCAGGTGCAGACAATTGGGATTGAATCCCTGCTTCTGATAAGTAATTCCTAAACTCTCCTAAGAGGTATTCGCCACCACGATCAGATCGTAGTGTCTTGATACTTTTAACTAATCATTTTTCCACATCAGCCTTGTATTCTTTGAACTTATCAAAGCACTCCGACTTGCGGCGCATTAGGTAAATATATCCGTATCTTGAATAATCATCTATAAAAGAGACAAAATATTCAAAACCACCTCTTGCCTGGACAGACATAGGACCACACAAATCAGAATGGACCAATTCCAACACTTCTTTAGCTCAATACCCCTTGGCCTTGAACGATCTCTTGGTCATTTTACCTTCCAAGCAAGATTCACAAGTTGGAAAATTTTCCAATTCTACCGGACTCAAAAGTCCATCAGCTATAAGCCTCTGAATCCTACTTAGGTTAATATGACCAAGCCTTAGATGCCAAAGATATGCTTGGTTCAATTCTGAAGGTTCTTTTCTCTTATTAGAGTTAGAAGATGAGTTATAAATTTCCATGTTTTACTTTGTGGAAGAAATTGGATTTAAAGTATACAAATTGCCAACCAATGCACCAGAATAGATAATCACTTTATTTCTTTTAATAACTACATCGTTACTGAAAGAAACTGAATATCCATCTAAATACAGTTTAGAAACTGAAATTAAATTTTTTCTAAAACTGGGTACATAAAGACAATTTCTTAAAACCAAATTTCTATTTCTACTAAAAGATAAGTAGACGTCTCCCACTGCAACAGCTGCCACCTTAGTAGTATTGCCCATGTAGACGGTAATCTCTCCTTCAGATAGTCATCGGGTTTCCTGGAACCCCTGCAAGGAATTGCAAACATGATCAGTGGCTCCCGTATCTACACACCAGGTGCTGGTAGATAACACCACTAAACATGTTTCAACAACTAGAGCATGAGATATACCTTTGTTTTGGTTCCTACGAGGACAGTCCGCCTTCCAATGTCCTGCCTGCTTGCAGATGAAGCATTTGCCCTTCGGCTTCTTCACTCCAGCTTTAAATCCCGTACTCTGAGATTTATTCACTTTCTTTGCTGAACCAGCTTGTTTCTTCTTCTTCTTTCCTCTTGGTTTAGAAGTAGAACCATTTTCAGCATAGTGAATTTGAGCATTGTGATGAAATAATCCTTCTGCTGCTTGAAGTTCTGTCAGTAGTTCCGCTAATGAATAAATCCTCTTATTCATGTTATAGTTCAGGCGGAACTGCTCAAAACTTCTAGGTAGCGTCTGGAGTATCATATCGATCTGGGTTTCCCCATCAATTTCTCCTCCAAGGATCTATATTTCGTTCAGATAAGCCATCATCTTTAGGATATGATCCCTCACAGGAGTACCCTCTTGCATGGTGGCTGTCATTATCTTTCTCATAGCTTCTTGCCTAGAAGCCCTATCCTAATGACCAAAGAGTTCCTTGAGATTGTTCATAATATCATAAGCTGTTGGTAAATCTTGATGCTGATGTTGCAATACATTTGACATTGAAGCCAAAATGTAACACCGCGCCATCTCATCAGCTTTTACCCATTTCCTATGATATTCAATCTCCTCTTGGGTAGATTCACCAATAGGTGCTTCAGGGCAAGCCTCAGTCAGTACAAATTTATAGCCCTCAGCAGTAAGAATAATGTCCAGGTTTCTTTTCCAATCTATGTAATTAGGTCCAGTAAGTCTATTCTGTTGAAGTATGATGGACAGTGGGTTGAAAGTCATCCTGAGAATCACAAATAACTTTTGGTCAGAACTCTAAATTTAGAATAATATTGATTCCTCAAACAATACTATTTTAAATTAACCAACATCTCAAAACACCGTGAATTTTGTATGCCACGTTAGTGTGGACGTATACAAATTCAACATTTGTAAAAGGAGGGTTTTAACCCATTAATTTTACTATCTTGTCAACCTAACTTTTTGACAAATAAAATTAATAGCTGGTATCATTTGGTCACACAAATAATAGCAGTGACTCCGTTGGGGAGGATACTATTAGATGTGTCTAAGTGTATACCATTACTTGACACTAAGTCCATTAATAAGATTATGCCCCTTCCGTTGGGGAAGATCACACGCTCTTAATTACCTTCCTATAGTCATCCAAAAATGGAAGTTTGTTCTAGTGATCCACAAACAAGCTCATCCGTTATGGAGGAAGGCACTCAGAGCCAACGCGCATGCTTGTTTGCATCACTTACAAACCAGTAATGGAGACCATGGGATTTAATTTAAAAATCCCTCTCCCACTTAGTTATTTATAAATGAGGAATTTTAACTATGCTAGCCTACTAAACATGTAAACTAACATGCACACACAGCACAATATAAAAGCAATAAATAGAAATTTTAATTTTCAACTATTATGGCTTTTATCTCTAGTTGTCCTCCGTGTGTTGTCATCCCAAGCTGCTGCCATATTTGGCCACTGCCACCGGATCTAGCTGTCGCATCCATCTTGCTCCTAATTCCGCTGCGCCTCTGGTCCTTAGAAGGTTCAACGCTTTGCAAGATTCGATCCGCGACATAAATAGAATTTTACATTTTTGATCCTATATTCCATAAAAGAAATGTACATGTATCTAGATCAAAAATAAAATCCTAATAAAACTAAATACAGCTCCTGCTGTATTTTAAATACAATCATGCACACACATATAAATGCCCTTGACATGTCCAAGGGTCCAATCACACACATAATAACTAAAAGCCATAATTATGTATGACATGTGCACACACAGCACAATATAAAAGCAATAAATAGAAATTTTAATTTTCAACTATTATGGCTTTTATCTCTAGTTGTCCTCCGTGTGTTGTCATCCCAAGCTGCTGCCATATTTGGCCACTGCCACCGGATCTAGCTGTCGCATCCATCTTGCTCCTAATTCCGCTGCGCCTCTGGTCCTTAGAAGGTTCAACGCTTTGCAAGATTCGATCCGCGACATAAATAGAATTTTACATTTTTGATCCTATATTCCATAAAAGAAATGTACATGTATCTAGATCAAAAATAAAATCCTAATAAAACTAAATACAGCTCCTGCTGTATTTTAAATACAATCATGCACACACATATAAATGCCCTTGACATGTCCAAGGGTCCAATCACACACATAATAACTAAAAGCCATAATTATGTATGACATGTGCACACACAGCACAATATAAAAGCAATAAATAGAAATTTTAATTTTCAACTATTATGGCTTTTATCTCTAGTTGTCCTCCGTGTGTTGTCATCCCAAGCTGCTGCCATATTTGGCCACTGCCACCGGATCTAGCTGTCGCATCCATCTTGCTCCTAATTCCGCTGCGCCTCTGGTCCTTAGAAGGTTCAACGCTTTGCAAGATTCGATCCGCGACATAAATAGAATTTTACATTTTTGATCCTATATTCCATAAAAGAAATGTACATGTATCTAGATCAAAAATAAAATCCTAATAAAACTAAATACAGCTCCTGCAGTATTTTAAATACAATCATGCACACACATATAAATGCCCTTAACATGTCCAAGGGTCCAATCACACACATAATAACTAAAAGCCATAATAGTTGGATCCTGCATCCACAAAGTTAGCACATCCTACTATTATCCTGCCTAAATTATGTATGACATGTGCATAATTAAACTAAATACCAAATACACAGAGGCAAAACCCTAGCTCTGATACCAATTGTTGGTTGCTACTCGGAAAACCTAGAGGTTCCACTGTACAAAAATTTTGTACAAAGGTCTAAACCTTTTCCTAGCTACCATGTGTTCTTTTAAATTAAATTTTTGATCGCCTGCGGAACTTAACACGTTTGATCCAAAACTTAATCTATATGTTCTTTTAGGTTTAGACTTGGATCTCCTGCGGAACTTAACACGTTCGACCCAAATCTCCTTAAGTTATTAATTCCATTAAACATTAATTTCCATAATTGGTTCCCAGTACTGACGTGGCAAGGCACATGACCTTCTTGGATATGGGAGCAACCACCACCGACTAGACAAAACCTTTTTTGGAAAGCTAATATTTAATTTCCTAAAATAACTTTAAGTTAACCAAAAAGAACAATCAAATCACAAGGAAAAAAAATAAAAGAACACTATATCGAAAATAAATTCGAAACACTAGAATCGTAAGCCTCTTGTATTTGGTATTATTTCCATAAATAACTAGCATGATGCGGAAAAGGAAAAACTACTAGTTATACCTTCTAGAAAGACCTCTTGATTTTCTACCGTATTCCTCTTCTAACCTCGGACGTTGTGTGGGCAACGATCTACCGAGATGAGAAACCACCAACCACCTTCTTCTCCTCCAAGCAAGCTTCGGCCACAAAGGAAGAACTTCACCAAAGAAGAAAACCAAAATACTAACCAACTCCAAGAGATGCTAGCTTTCTCACCTTCTTCTTCTTCTTCTCCGAGTAGTATCCGGCCACCACAAGAGCTCCAATGCGAGAAGGAGATTCGGCCACCATAAGAGGAAGAGAGGGAGAGGATGGTAGGCCACACCAAGGAACAAAAGAGGGAGAGAAATAATAGATGTTGTGTCTCATGAAGGCACCCTCACCCCTTCTTTTATATTCCTTGGCCTAGGCAAATTAAGAAATTTAATAATAAAATTTCCTCAATTTCCTTGACATGATTTAATTGAGAAATATAAAATTTCCCAATTAAATTTACTTTGGCCGGCCACATCAATGGGAAGCAAATTGGACAAGTTTCAATCAACAATTAAAACTTTCCTAATTTGTTTCCGGAAATTTTAAAAATAAAATTTCTCTTCAAAAAAATCTCTTCATGGTTAATAAAAAGAAATTTCTATAATTTTAATTTTATCAACATGTAGATAATTTTTAAAAAGAAAATAAAATTATCTCACCAATCTATAAATAAGGAAAGAGATTTAATCTCTTTCTTTAATCTTTTATAGATTTTTTTACAAGAGAGATAATTTAATTTCTATTCTCTTTAAATTATTTCTTCCACATAATAAAAATTAAAATTAATATTCTTTTTTAATTTAATTTTGGCCGGCCCCACTAGCTTGGGTTCAAGCTAGGGCCGGACACCCAATCTTATACCTAGGCCGGCCCTAGCTTGTTTCCCAAGCTAGCTTGGCCGGCCCCTATTGGGTGGGTATAGAAGGTGGGTATAGGTGGGTATAGAACTCTATAAATAAGAGGCTACGATAGGGACCGAGAGGAGGAATTGGTTTTGCTCTCCCGATAAAATTAAGCATCCCGTGTTCACCCCGAACACACAACTTAATTTTATCAATAATAATTCATTCTACTAGAGAACTATTATTGAACTACCGCACCAATCCCAAATTACATTTTTGGGCTCCTTCTTATTATGAGTGTGTTAGTCTCCCTGTGTTTAAGATATCGAATGTCCACTAATTAAGTGAGTTACTGACAACTCATTTAATTAATATCTTAGTCCAAGAGTAGTACCACTCCACCTTATTATCATGTCAGACTATGTCCACCTGTAGGGTTTAACATGACAATCCTTATGAGCTCCTCTTGAGGACATTATCAACCTAGTATCTCTAGGACACAGTTTCCTTCTATAATCAACAACACACTATAAGTGATACCATTTCCCACCTTATCGAGCTTATTGATTTATCGAACTAAATCTCACCCATTGATAAATTAAAGAAATAAATATCAAATATATGTGCTTGTTATTATATTAGGATTAAGAGCACACACTTCCATAATAACCGAGGTCTTTGTTTCTTTATAAAGTCAGTATAAAAGAAACGACCTCAAATGGTCCTACTCAATACAATCTGAGGGTACTAGTGTAATTATACAGTCAAGATAAACTGATACCTAATTACACTATGACCTTCTAATGGTTTGTTCCTTTCCATTTTGGTCGTGAGCTACTGTTTATAATTTATAAGGTACTGATAATATCATCTTCTGTATGTGACACCACATACTATATTATCTACAATATAAATTAATTGAACAACTACAACTAAATGTAGACAATTTGACCAAATGTGATTCTTTATTCATAATGAATGTTTACAAAGCTTAGGCTTTCAGTATACACTCCAACACGACCTTCTAATGGTTTGTTCCTTTCCATTTTGGTCATGAGCTACTGTTTATAATTTATAAGGTACTGATAACATCATCTTCTATATGTGACACCACAAACTATGTTATCAAGAGTATAAATTAATTGAACAACTACAACTAAATGTAGACAATTTGACCAAATGTGATTCTTTATTCATAATGAATGTTTACAAAGCTTAGGCTTTCAGTATACACTCCAACAATCTCCCACTTATACTAATGACTAAGCTGTCATATCTTCTACCATACATCTGATTCCCATTCCCTCCACATGCCGATCGAAAGCTTTCGCCGGATGGGCCTTAGTGAAAAGATCTGCCAGGTTATCGGCTGATGCAATCTTGGCGATGACAACTTCTCCTCGCTTCACGATATCGCTTATCTGGTGGTACTTGCGCTCTATATGTTTACTTGCCTTATGAGCTCGTGGTTCCTTCGAGTTTGCGACTGCACCGCTATGATCACAATAAATTGTGATGATTTTGGGCAAACCAGGAATCACATCTAAGTCCATTAGAAAGTTCCGAAGCCATACTGCTTCTTTAGCTGCCTCAGAGGCTGCAACATACTCTGCTTCCATGGTTGAGTCCGAAACGCATTTCTGCTTAACACTCCTCCATGAAATGTCTCCACCTCCTAAAGTAAACATATAGCTTGATGTAGACTTACTACTATCCCTATCTGTTTGGAAATCTGAATCCGTGTAACCCACAGGGAGCAAATCATCTGCTTGGTAAACTATCATATAATCTCTAGTCCTTCTCAGGTACTTTAATATATGCTTTACCGCAGTCCAATGTCCTTGTCCAGGGTTACTCTGATATCTACTGACCATGCCCACGGCAAAGCAGATATCAGGTCTCGTACATAGCATTGCATACATAAGGCTTCCTACATCCGAAGTATAAGGAACTGTTTTCATGTCTTCTATCTCCTTTGATGTCTTTGGAGACATCTCTTTAGATAGAGCTATTCCATGCCTAAAAGGTAAGAAACCTTTCTTGGAATCCTGCATGCTAAAACGAGCAAGAATTTTACCTATATATGAAGCTTGGGATAGACACAACATTCTTTTCTTGCGATCCCTTATAACTTTGATCCCAAGAATGTGTGCACATTCTCCTAAGTCCTTCATATCAAATTGTTTGGACAACCATACCCTTACGTCTGATAATACCTTGACATTGTTGCAAATTAACAAAATATCATCTACGTATTGTACAAGAAATACCACCACGTTTCCGTTACACTTCTTATATACACAAGACTCATCCGGACTTTGAATAAATCTATATGACTGGATTATTTCATTAAACCGGATATTCCAAGATCTTGAAGCTTGCTTCAGTCCGTAAATGGACCGATTGAGTTTGCACACTAGATGCTCTTTGCATTTTTCAATGAACCCTTCTGGTTGCTTCATATGGATGTTTTCTTCAAGACTTCCATTAAGGAAAGTTGTCTTGACATCCATTTGCCAAATCTCATAATCCATATGAGCAGCAATGGATAAGAGTATACGGATAGACTTAAGCACGGCTACCGGTGAAAAGGTTTCCTCATAATCGATTCCCTCTTTCTGAGTATACCCTTTCGCAACAAGCCTAGCTTTGAAGGTTTCCACCTTCCCGTCTGTCCCTCTTTTCCTTTTGTAGATCCACTTGCATCCAACGGCTTTTACACCATTAGGTGGTTCTACAAGTTCCCAGACTTTATTAGAGTACATAGACTCTATTTCAGAATTCATCGCCTTTTGCCAAGATGCTGCATCTATATCTTGGAGTGCTTCGTCATATGTCCTGGGATCAGGTTCATGTTTACCCGGGATCAAGTCCGAAGACTCTCCTAAAAACATGAATCTCTCAGGTTGCCTCACAACCCTCCCACTACGACGAGGCACTGTCTGTGGTTGTGTAT
Source organism: Zingiber officinale (assembly GCF_018446385.1). NCBI lineage: Eukaryota > Viridiplantae > Streptophyta > Magnoliopsida > Zingiberales > Zingiberaceae > Zingiber > Zingiber officinale. The sequence goes on along the minus strand of NC_055988.1, from coordinate 51,853,676 downwards.
CATGTGTGACACGTGTTGCAGTCTCTTGTGGTACTTCATCTTGTACTGTTGGTACTAAAGTAGACGTGCCCTCTCTTAGTTCTTCTAAAACAACTTTACTACTGGGCTTGTGATCCATTATATAGTCTTCTTCTAAAAACTGGGCATTGGTGCTAACAATAACCTTCTGGTCTTTAGGACTATAAAATAAACCACCTTTCGTTCCTTTGGGATATACTACAAGCACGCGAACTTGTGTACGAGATTCTAACTTATCAGCATCTGGTTTCAGCACATGTGCTGGACTACCCCAAATCTAAATATGTCTTAGACTGGGTTTTCGCCCATTCCACAATTCTATGGGAGTAGAAGAAACTGATTTAGAAGGTACTAAGATCAGAATGTATACTACTGTTTCCAGAGCATATCCCCAAAATGAATTTGGTAATTCTGAATAACTCATCATCGATCTAACCATCTCCATAAGAGTCCTATTCCTTCGTTCTGCTACACCATTCTGTTGGGGTGTTCCAGGTGCAGACAATTGGGATTGAATCCCAGCCTCTGATAAGTAATTCCTAAACTCTCCTAAGAGGTATTCGCCACCACGATCAGATCGTAGTGTCTTGATACTTTTACCTAATCGTTTCTCCACATCAGCCTTGTATTCTTTGAACTTATCAAAGCACTCCGACTTGCGGCGCATTAGGTAAATATATCCGTATCTTGAATAATCATCTATAAAAGAGACAAAATATTCAAAACCACCTCTTGCCTGGACAGACATAGGACCACACAAATCAGAGTGAACCAATTCCAACACTTCTTTGGCTCTATACCCCTTGGCCTTGAACGGCCTCTTGGTCATTTTACCTTCCAAGCAAGATTCGCAAGTTGAAAAATTTTCCAACTCAACCGAACTCAAAAGTCCATCAGCTATAAGCCTCTGAATCCTTCTTAGGTTAATATGACCAAGCCTTAGATGTCAAAGATATGCTTGGTTCATTTCCGAAGGTTCTTTTCTCTTATTAGAGTTAGAAGATGAGTTATAAATTTCCATGTTTTACTTTGTGGAAGAAATTGGATTTAAAGTATACAAATTGCCAACCAATGCACCAGAACAGAGAATCATTTTATTTCTTTTAATAACTACATCGTTACTGAAAGAAACTGAATATCCATCTAAAAACAGTTTAGAAACTGGAATTAAATTCTTTCTAAAACTGGGTACATAAAGACAATTTCTTAAAATCAAATTTCTATTTCTACTAAAAGATAAGTAGACGTCTCCCACAGCAACAGCTGCCACCTTAGTAGCATTGCCCATGTAGATGGTAATCTCTCCTTCAGATTGTCGTCGGGTTTCCTGGAACCCCTGCAAGGAATTGCAGACATGATCAGTGGCTCCCGTATCTACACACCAGGTGTTGTCGAAGCCAAAATGTAACACCGCGCCATCTCATCAGCTTTTACCCATTTCCTATGATATTCAATCTCCTCTTGAGTACATTCACCAGTAGGTGCTTCAGGGTAAGCCTCAGTCAGTACAAATTTATAGCCCTCAGCAGTAAGAACAATGTCCAGGTTCCTTTTCCAATCTATGTAATTAGGTCCAGTAAGTCTATTCTGTTGAAGTATGATGGACAGTGGGTTGAAAGTCATCCTGAGAATCACAAATAACTTTTGGTCAGAACTCTAAATTTAGAATAATATTGATTCCTCAAACAATACTATTTTAAATTAACCAACACCTCAAAACACCGTGAATTTTGTATGCCACGTTAGTGTGGACGTATACAAATTCAACATTTGTAAAAGGAGGGTTTTAACCCATTAATTTTACTATCTTGTCAACCTAACTTTTTGACAAATAAAATTAATAGCTGGTATCATTTGGTCACACAAATAATAGCAGTGACTCCGTTGGGGAGGATACTATTAGATGTGTCTAAGTGTATACCATTACTTGACACTAAGTCCATTAATAAGACTATGCCCCTTCCGTTGGGGAAGATCACACGCTCTTAATTAACTTCCTATAGTCATCCAAAAATGGAAGTTTGTTCTAGTGATCCACAAACAAGCTCATCCGTTATGGAGGAAGGCACTCAGAGCCAACGTGCATGCTTGTTTGCATCACTTACAAACCAGTAATGGAGACCATGGGATTTACTTTAAAAATCCCTCCCCCACTTAGTTATTTATAAATGAGGAATTTTAACTATGCTAGCCTACTAACATGCACACACAGCACAATATAAAAGCAATAAATAGAAAATCTAATTTTCAACTATTATGGGTTTTATCTCTAGTTGTCCTCCATGTGTTGTCATCCCAAGCTGCTGCCATATTTGACCACCGCCACTGGGTCAAGCTGTCGCATCCATCTTGCTCCTGGTTCCGCTGCGCCTCTGGTCCTTAGAAGGTTCCACGCTTTGCAAGATTCGATCCGCGACATAAATAGAATTTTACATTTTTGATCCTATATTCCATAAAAGGAATGTACATGTATCTAGATCAAAAATAAAATCCTAATAAAACTAAATACAGCTCCTGCTGTATTTTTAATACAATCATGCACACACATATAAATGCCCTTGATATATCCAAGGGTCCAATCACACACATAATAACTAAAAGCCATAATAGTTGAATCTTGCATCCACAAAGTTAGCACATCCTACTATTATCCTGCCTAAATTATGTATGACATGTGCATAATTAAACTAAATACCAAATACACAGAGGCAAAACCCTAGCTCTGATACCAATTGTTGGTTGCTACTCGGAAAACCTAAAGGTTCCACTGTACAAAAATTTTGTACAAAGGTCTGAACCTTTTCCTAGCTACCATGTGTTCTTTTAAATTAAATTTTGGATCGCCTGCGGAACTTAACACTTTTGATCCAAAACTTAATCTATTTGTTCTTTTAAGTTTAGACTTGGATCTCCTGCGGAACTTAACACGTTCGACCCAAATCACCTTAAGTTATTAATTCTATTATATATTAATTTCCATAATTGGTTCCCAGTACTGACGTGGCGAGGCACATGGCCTTCTTGGATATGGGAGCAACTACCACCGACTACACAAAACCTCTTATGGAAAGCTAATATTTAATTTCCTAAAATAACTTTAGGTTAACCAAAAAGAACAATCAAATCACAAGGAAAAGAAAAACAAAAGAACACTATATCGAAAACAAATTCGAAACACTAGAAATGTAAGCCTCTTGTATTTGGTATTATTTCCATAAATAACTAGTATGATGCGGAAAAGGAAAAACTACTAGTTATACCTTCAAGAAAGACCTCTTGATCTTCTACCGTATTCCTATTCTAACCTCGGACGTTGTGTGGGCAACGATCTACCGAGATGAGAAACCACCAACCACCTTCTTCTCCTCCAAGCAAGGTTCGGCCACAAAGGAAAAACTTCACCAAGGAAGAAAACCAAAACACTAACCAAGCTCCAAGAGATGCTAGCTTTCTCTCCTTCTTCTTCTTCTTCTCCGAGTAGTATCCGGCCACCACAAGAGCTCCAATGGATGATGGAGATTCGGCCACCACAAGAGGAAGAGAGGGAGAGGATGGCCGGCCTCACCAAGGAATAAAAGAGGGAGAGAAATAATAGATGTTGTGTCTCTTGAAGGCACCCTCACCCCTTCTTTTATATTCCTTGGCCTAGGCAAATTAGGAAATTTAATTACAATAAAATTTCCTTAATTTCCTTGACATGATTTAATTGAGAAAAATAAAATAAAATTTCCCCAATTACAATCTTATGGACGGCCACATCAATGGAGAACAAATTGGACAAGCTTCAATCAACAATTAAAACTTCCTAATTTGTTTCCAGAAATTTTAAAATTAAAATTTCTCTTCAAAAATCTCTTCATGGTTAATAAAAAGAAATTTCCATAATTTTAATTTTACAACATCTGAATAATTTTAAAGAGAAAATAAAAATATCTCACCAATCTACAAATAAGTAAAGAGATCTAATCTCTTTCTTTAATCTTTTGTAGATCTTTTACAAGAGAGATAATTTAATTTTAATTCTCTTTAATAAATTATTTCTTCCGCATAATAAAAATTAAAATTAAAATTCATTTTAATTTATTTTGGCCGGCCCCCACTAGCTTGGGTTCAAGCTAGGGTCGGCCACCCAATCTTATACCTAGGCCGGCCCTAGCTTGTTTCCCAAGCTAGCTTGGTCGGCCCCCTATTGGGTGGGTATAGAAGGTGGGTATAGGTGGGTATAGTACTCTATAAATAAGAGGCTACGATAGGGACCGAGAGGAGGAATTGGTTTTGCTCTCCCGATAAAATTAAGCATCCCGTGTTCGCCCCGAACACACAACTTAATTTTATCAATAATAATTCATTCCACTAGAGAACTATTATTGAACTACCGCACCAATCCCAAATTATATTTTTGGGCTCCTTTTTATTATGAGTGTGTTAGTCTCCCTGTGTTTAAGATATCGAATGTCCACTAATTAAGTGAGTTACTGACAACTCATTTAATTAATATCTTAGTCCAAGAGTAGTACCACTCAACCTTATTATCATGTCGGACTAAGTCCACCTACAGGGTTTAACTTGACAATCCTTATGAGCTCCTCTTGAGGACATTATCAACCTAGTATCTCTAGGACACAGTTTCCTTCTATAATCAACAACACACACTATAAGTGATACCATTTCCCAACTTATCGGGTTTATCGATTCATCGAACTAAATCTCACCCATTGATAAATTAAAGAAATAAATATCAAATATATGTGCTTGTTATTATATTAGGATTAAGAGCACACACTTCCATAATAACTGAGGTCTTTGTTCCTTTATAAAGTCAGTATAAAATAAACGACCTCAAATGGTCCTACTCAATACACTCTAAGTGTACTAGTGTAATTATATAGTCAAGATAAACTGATACCTAATTACACTACGACCTTCTAATGGTTTGTTCCTTTCCATTTTGGTCATGAGCTACTGTTTATAATTTATAAGGTACTGATAACATCATCTTCTGTATGTGACACTACATACTATGTTATCTACAGTATAAATTAATTGAACAACTACAACTAAATGTAGACAATTTGACCAAATATGATTCTTTATTCATAATGAATGTTTACAAAGCTTAGGCTTTCAGTATACACTCCAACAAACTTATGGGTATGTCTCTATTTATAACTACATAAGTTGTCCCATAAGAAACGGTCTTACCTTTATTTGTACTTAACAAATAGAGATAATTGTCCATGTGAGTGGACCAATCTCAATTTGCCAACATGCTTATCGAGACTTTTTTAACAAAGACATATACACTGAATAGATCATGGCATTTTTCATTTATCGAAATGTCTTTGCAATTAGTTACATTCTTCGAAGTCCTAAAGACTTCACATGTCCATGAAATGACTCTTTAGTCAATGGCTTAGTAAAAGGATCGGCAAGCATATTTCGTGTAGGGATGTACTCAAGAATCACCTTTTTCTTGTCAACAATATCCCTTACAAAATAATACTTAATTTCTATATGCTTGCCTTTGCTGTGATATTTGGAATCCTTGGAAAAAGCTATTGCAGCTTAACTGGCATAGTACACTGTAACAGGACTCCCACTGTCATCAGCAATCTTTAGATGCTTTAGGAATCTTCTTAGCCAGACAGCCTCTTGCACAGTCGCTGCACAAGCCACATACTCAGCTTCCGTTGTCGACAAGGCTACACAAGCCTGCTTCTTGCTGTTCCATGAGATGGTGCCACCATTCAGCAAGAAGACATAGCCAGATGTGAATTTTCTATCATCAAGGTCCCCTGCACAATCTACATTTGTATAGCCACTTAGGCTCATTTATGATCCTTGGAAGCAGAGGCAATAATCCGCTATTCCTTTAAGATAACTGAATATCCTTTTCACCGCTTTCCAGTGTCTCGATCCTAGGTTTGACTGGAAACGACTAACTAAGCCAACAGCATAGCTTATATCAGGACGAGTACACAACATAGTGTACATCAAACTATCAATAGCACTGGCATATGGTTTCTTCTTCATTTCGGCTATTTCCTCAAGAGTCTTGGGATACATATTTTTGCTCAAAATAGTACCTTTTGCTATAGGCGTCTGTTCAATGTTGCAATCTGATATATTGAAGTGTTGTAGCATATTAGTGATATAGGCTTCTTGAGACAAACCCAAAATCCTTTTTAATCGGTCTCTAATGATCTTCACTCCTAAGATGTACTCTGCTTCTCCCATATCAATTATGGCAAATTGTGATAAAGCTAACTTTTAACTTCTATCACACACTTTATGTCGCTTCCAGCTATTAGCATATCATCAACATATAATGATAAAATGACAAACTTTTCTTTCTCCTTTCTTAGGTAAACACTGTTGGTTGCTACTCGGAAAACCTAAAGGTTCCACTGTACAAAAATTTTGTACAAAGGTCTGAACCTTTGCCTAGCTACCATGTGTTCTTTTAAATTAAATTTTGGATCGTCTGCGGAACTTAACACGTTTGATCCAAAACTTAATCTATTCGTTCTTTTAGGTTTTGACTTGGGTCTCCTGCGGAACTTAACACGTTCGACCCAAATCACCTTAAGTTATTAATTCCATTAAATATTAATTTCCATAATTGGTTCCCAGTACTGACGTGGCGAGGCACATGACCTTCTTGGATATGGGAGCAACCACCACCGACTAGACAAAACCTTTTATAGAAATCTAATATTTAATTTCCTAAAATAACTTTAGGTTAACCGAAAAGAACAATCAAATCACAAGGATAAATAAAACAAAAGAACACAACATCAAAAAACATATTCGAAATACTAGAATCGTAAGCCTCTTGTATTTGGTATTATTTCCATAAATAACTAGTATGATGCGGAAAAGGAAAAACTACTAGTTATACCTTCAAGAAAGACATCTTCATCTTCTACCGTATTCCTCTTCTAACCTCGGACGCTATGTGGGCAACGATCTACTGAGATGAGAAACCACCAACCACCTTCTTCTCCTCCTAGCTAGGTTCGGCCACAACAAAGAAGATTTACCAAGGAAGAAAATCAAAACACCAACCAAGCTCCAAGAGATGCTAGCTTTCTCTAGCTCCTTCTTCTTCTTCTTCTCCAAGTAGTATCCGGCCACCACAAGAGCTCCAAGGGAAGAGAGAGGTTCGACCACCACAAGAGGAAGAGAGGGAGAGGATGGTCGGCCACACCAAAGAATAAAAGAGGGAGAGAAAATAATAGAGGTTGTGTCTCATGAAGGCACCCTCACCCCTTCTTTTATATTCCTTGGCCTAGCCAATTAGGAAATTTAATTACAATAAAATTTCTTTAATTTCCTTGACATGATTTAATTGAGAAAATAAAATAAAATTTCCCCAATTAAATTGTAATGGCCGGCCACATCATGAAACCAAATTAGACAAGTTTCAATCAACAATTAAAACTTCCTAATTTTTTCCGGAAATTTTAAAATTAAAATTTCTCTTTAAAAATCTCTTCATGGTTGATAAAAAGAAATTTCTATAATTTTAATTTTATCAACATGTGAATAATATTAAAGAGAAAATAAAATATCTCACCAATCTACAAATAAGGAAAGAGATCTAATCACTTTCTTTAATCTTTTGTAGATCTTATACAAGAGAGATATTTTAATTTTAATTCTCTTTAATAAATTATTTCTTCCACAAAATAAAAATAAAAATAAAAATTATTTTTTAATTTAATTTGGCCGGCCCCCAGTAGCTTGGGTTCAAGCTAGGGCCGGCCACCCCAATTTATACCTAGGCCGGCCCTAGCTTGGTTCCCAAGCTAACTTGGTCGACCCCCTATTGGTGGGTATAGAAGGTGGGTATAGGTGGGTATAGTACTCTATAAATAAGAGACTACGATAGGGACCGAGAGGAGGAATTGGTTTTAGTCTCCCGATAAAATTAAGCATCCCGTGTTCGCCCCGAACACACAACTTAATTTTATCAATAATAATTCATTCCACTAGAGAACTATTATTGAACTACCGCACCAATCCCAAATTACATTTTTGGTCTCCTTCTTATTATGAGTGTGTTAGTCTCCCTGTCTTTAAGATATCGAATGCCCACTAATTAATTGAGTTACTGACAACTCATTTAATTAATATCTTAGTCCAAGAGTAGTACCACTCAACCTTATTATCATGTCGGACTAAGTCCACCTGTAGGATTTAACATGACAATCCTTATGAGCTCCTCTTGAGGACATTATCAACCTACTATCTCTATGACACAGTTTCCTTCTATAATCAACAACACACACTATAAGTGATACCATTTCCCAACTTATCGGGCTTATTGATTCATCGAACTAAATCTCACCCATTAATAAATTAAAGAAATAAATATCAAATATATGTGCTTGTTATTATATTAGGATTAAGAGCACACACTTCCATAATAACCGAGGTCTTTATTTCTTTATAAAGTTAGCATAAAAGAAATGACCTCAAATGGTCCTATTCAATATACTCTGAGTGTACTAGTGTAATTATACAGTCAAGATAAACTGATACCTAATTACACTATGACCTTCTAATGGTTTGTTCCTTTTCATTTTGGTCGTGAGCTACTGTTTATAATTTATAAGGTACTGATAATATCATCTTCTGTATGTGACACCATATACTATATTATCTACAATATTAATTAATTGAACAACTACAACTAAATGTAGACAACTTGACCAAATGCGATTCTTTATTCATAATGAATGTTTACAAATCTTAGGCTTTCAGTATACACTCCAACAATCTCCCACTTATACTAATGACTAAGTTGTCATATCTTCTACCATATATCTGATTCCCATTCCCTCCACATGCCGATCGAAAGCTTTCGCCGAAAGGGCCTTAGTGAAAGGATCTGCCAGGTTATCTGCTGATGCAATCTTGGCGATGACAACTTCTCCTCGCTTCACAATATCTCGTATCAGGTGGTACTTGCGCTCTATATGTTTACTTGCCTTATGAGCTCGTGGTTCCTTCGAGTTTGCAACTGCACCACAATTATCACAATAAATTGTGATGATTTTGGGCAAACCAGGAATCACATCTAAGTCCATTAGAAAGTTCCTGAGTCATACTGCTTCAGAAGCTGCTACACACTCAGCTTCCATGGTTGAGTCCGAAACGCATTTCTGCTTAACACTCCTCCATGAAATGGCTCCACCTCCTAAAGTAAACACATAGCCTGATGTAGACTTACTACTGTCCTTATCTGATTGGAAATCTAAATCCGTGTAACCCAAAGGGAGTAAATCGTCTACTTGGTAAACTAGCATATAATCTCTAGTCCTTCTTAGGAACTTTAATATATGCTTTACCGCAGTCCAATGTCCTTGTCCAGGGTTACTCTGATATCTACTGACCATGCCCACAGCAAAGCAGATATCTGGCCTCGTACATAGCATTACATATATAAGGCTTCCTACAGCCGAAGCATAAGGAACTGCTTTCATGTCTTCTATCTCCTTTGATGTCTTTGGAGACATCTCTTTAGATAGAGCTATTCCATGCCTAAAAGGTAAAAACCTTTCTTGGAGTCCTGCATGCTAAAACGAGCAAGGATTGTATCTATATATGAAGCTTGGGACAAACACAACATTCTTTTCTTGCGATCCCTTATAACTTTGATCCCAAGAATGTGTGCACATTCTCCTAAGTCCGTCATATCAAATTGTTTGGACAACCATATCCATACGTCTGATAATACCTTGACATTGTTTCCAATTAACAAAATATCATCTACGTATAGTACAAGAAATACCACCACGTTTCCGTTACACTTTTTATATACACAAGATTCATCCAAACTTTGAATAAATCCATATGAATGGATTACTTCATTAAACCGGATGTTCCAAGATCTTGAAGCTTGCTTCAGTCCATAAATGGACTGATTGAGCTTGCACACTAGATGCTCTTTTCCTTTTTCAATGAACCCTTCTGGTTGCTTCATATGGATGTTTTCTTCAAGACTTCCATTAAGGAAAGCTGTCTTGACATCCATTTTCCAAATCTCATAATCCATATGAGATGCAATGGATAAGAGTATCCGGATAGACTTAAGCATGGCTACCGGTGAAAAGGTTTCCTCATAATCGATTCCCTCTTTCTGAGTATACCCTTTCGCAACAAGCCTACCTTCCCGTCTGTCCCTCTTTTCCTTTTGTAGATCCACTTGCATCCAACGGCTTTCACACCATCAGGTGGTTCTACAAGCTCCCAGACTTTATTAGAGTACATAGACTCTATTTCAGAATTCATTGCCTTTTGCCAAGATGCTGCATCTATATCTTGGAGTGCTTCTCATATGTCCGGGCATCAGGTTCATGTTTACCCGGGATCAAGTCCGAAGACTCTCCCAAAAACATGAATCTCTCAGGTTGCCTCACAACCCTCCCACTACGACGAGACACTGTCTGTGGTTGTGTATCATGTGTGACACGTGTTGCAGTCTCTTGTGGTACTTCATCTTGTACTGTTGGTACTAAAGTAGACGTGCCCTCTCTTAGTTCTTCTAAAACAACTTTACTACTGGGCTTGAGATCCATTATATAGACTTCTTCTAAAAACTAGGCATTGGTGCTAACAATGACCTTCTGGTCTTTAGGACTATAAAATAAACCACCTTTCGTTCCTTTGGGATATCCTACAAACACGCGAACTTCTGTACAAGATTCTAACTTATCAGCATCTGGTTTCAGCACATGTGTTGGACTACCCCAAATTCGAATATGTCTTAGACTGGGTTTTCGCCCATTCCACAATTCTATGGGAGTAGAAGATACTGATTTAGAAGGTACTAAGTTCAGAATATATACTGTTGTTTCCAGAGCATATCCCCAAAACGAATTTGGTAATTCTGAATAACTCATCATCAATCTATCCATCTCCATAAGAGTCCTATTCCTTCGTTCTGCTACACCATTCTGTTAAGGTGTTCCAAGTGCAGACAATTGGGATTGAATCCCGGCCTCTGATAAGTAATTCCTAAACTCTCCTAAGAGGTATTCACCACCACGATCAGATCGTAGTGTCTTGATACTTTTACCTAATCGTTTCTCTACATCAGCCTTATATTCTTTGAACTTATCAAAGCACTCGGACTTGCGGCGCATTAGGTAAATATATCCATATATTGAATAATCGTCTATAAAAGAGACAAAATATTCAAAACCACCTCTTGCCTGGACAGACATAGGACCACTCAAATCAGAATGAACCAATTCCAACACTTCTTTGGCTCTATACCCCTTGGCTTTGAACGGTCTCTTGGTCATTTTACCTTTCAAGCAAGATTCACAAGTTGGAAAATTTTCCAACTCTACCGAACTCAAAAGTCCATCATCTATAAGCCTCTGAATCCTACTTAAGTTAATATGACCAAGCCTTAGATGCCAAAGATATGCTTAGTTCATTTCTGAAGGTTCTTTTCTCTTATTAGGGTTAGAAGATGAGTTATAAATTTCCATGTTTTGCTTTTTGGAAGAAATTGGGTTTAAAGTATACAAATTGCCAACCAATGCACCAGAACAGATAATCACTTTATTTCTTTTAATAACTACATCGTTACTGAAAGAAACTGAATATCCATCTAAAAACAGTTTAGAAACTGAAATTAAATTCTTTCTAAAACTGGGTACATAAAGACAATTTCTTAAAATCAAATTTCTATTTCTACTAAAAGATAAGTAGACGTCTCCCACTGCAACAGCTGCCACCTTTGTAGCATTACTCATATAGACGGTAATATCTCCTTCAGATAGTCGTCGGGTTTCTTGGAACCCCTGCAAGATATTGCAGACATGATCAGTGGCTCCCGTATCTACCCACCAGGTGCTGGTAGATAACACCGCTAAACATGTTTCAATAACTAGAGCATGAGATATACCTTTGTTTTGGTTCCTACGAGGACAGTCCGCCTTCCAATGTCCTGCCTGCATGCAGATGAAGCACTTGCCCTTCGGCTTCTTCACTCCAGCTTTAAATCCCGTACTCTGAGATTTATTCACTTTCTTTGCTGAACCAGCTTGTTTCTTCTTCTTCTTTCCTCTCGGTTTAGAAGTAGAACCATTTTCAGCATAGTGAATTTGAGCATTGTGACAAAATAATCCTTCTGCTGCTTGAAGTTCTGTCAGTAGTTCCGCTAATGAATAAAACCTCTTATTCATATTATAGTTCAGGCGGAACTGCTCAAAACTTCTAGGTAGCGTCTGGAGGATCATATCGATCTGGGTTTCCCCATCAATTTCTCCTCCAAGGATCTGTATTTCGTTCAGATAAGCCATCATCTTTAGGATATGATCCCTCAAAGGAGTACCCTCTTGCATGGTGGCTGTCATTATCTTTCTCATGGCTTCTTGCCTAGATGCCCTATCCTGATGACCAAAGAGTTCTTTGAGATTGTTCATAATATCATAAGCTGTTGGTAATCTTGATGCTGATGTTGCAATACATTTGACATTGAAGCCAAAATGTAACACCGCGCCATCTCATCAGCTTTTACCCATTTCCTATGATATTCAATCTCCTCTTGGGTAGATTCACCAATAGGTGCTTCAGGGCAAGCCTCAGTCAGTACAAATTTATAGCCTTCAGTAGTAAGAACAATGTCCAGGTTCCTTTTCTAATCTATGTAATTAGGTCCAGTAAGTCTATTCTGTTGAAGTATGATGGACAATTGTTGAAAGTCATCCTAAGAATCACAAATAACTTTTGATCAGAACTCTAAATTTAGAATAATATTGATTCCTCAAGCAATACTATTTTAAATTAACCAACACCTCAAAACACCGTGAATTTTGTATGCCACGTTAGTGTGGACTTATACAAATTCAACATTTGTAAAAGGAGGGTTTTAACCCATTAATTTTATTATCTTGTCAACCTAACTTTTTGACAAATAAAATTAATAGTTGGTATCATTTGGTCACACAAATAATAGCAGTGACTCCGTTGGGGAGGATACTATTAGATGTGTCTAAGTGTATACCATTACTTAACACTAAGTCCATTAATAAGATTATGCCCCTTCCGTTGGGGAAGATCACATGCTCTTAATTAACTTCCTATTGTCATCCAAAAATGGAAGTCTGTTCTAGTGATCCACAAACAAGCTCATCCGTTATGGAGGAAGGCACTCAGAGCCAACGCGCAAGCTTGTTTGCATCACTTACAAACCAGTAATGGAGACCATGGGATTTATTTAAAAATCCCTCTCCCACTTAGTTATTTATAAATGATAAATTTTAACAATGCTAGCCTACTAAACTTGTAAACTAACATGCACACACAGCACAATATAAAAGCAATAAATAGAAAATCTAATTTTCAACTATTATGGCTTTTATCTCTAGTTGTCCTCTGTGTGTTGTCATCACAAGCTGCTGCCATATTTGGCCACCGCCACCGGGTCTAGCTGTCGCATCCATCTTGCTCCTAGTTCCGCTGCGCCTCTGGTCCTTAGGAGGTTCCACGCTTTGCAAGATTTGATCTGCGACATAAATAGAATTTTAAATTTTGATTCTATATTCCATAAAAGGAATGTACATGTATCAAGATCAAAAATAAAATCCTAATAAAACTAAATACAGCTCCTGCTGTATTTTTAATACAATCATGCACACACATATAAATGCCCTTGACATGTACAAGGGTCCAATCACACACATAATAACTAAAAGTCATAATAGTTGGATCCTGCATCCACAAAGTTAGCACATCCTACTATTATCCTGCCTAAATTATGTATGACATGTGCATAATTAAACTAATACCAAATACACAGAGGCAAAACCCTAGCTCTGATACCAATTGTTGGTTGCTACTCTGAAAACTTAGAGGTTCCACTGTACAAAAATTTTGTACAAAGGTCTGAACCTTTTCCTAGCTACCATGTGTTCTTTTAAATTAAATTTTGGATCGCTTGCGGAACTTAACACGTTTAATCCAAAACTTAATCTAATCGTTCTTTTAGATTTTGACTTGGGTCTCCTGCGGAACTTAACACGTTCGACCCAAATCACCTTAAGTTATTAATTCTATTAAATATTAATTTCCATAATTGGTTCCCAGTACTGACGTGGCGAGGCACATGACCTTCTTGGATATGGGAGCAACCACCACCGACTAGACAAAACCTTTTATAGAAATCTAATATTTAATTTCCTAAAATAACTTTAGGTTAACCGAAAAGAACAATCAAATCACAAGGAAAAATAAAACAAAAGAACACTACATCGAAAAACATATTCGAAATACTAGAATCGTAAGCCTCTTGTATTTGGTATTATTTCCATAAATAACTAGTATGATGCGAAAAAGGAAAAACTACTAGTTATACCTTCTAGAAAGACCTCTTGATATTCTACCGTATTCCTCTTCTAACCTCGGACGTTGTATGGGCAACGATCTACCGAGATGAGAAACCACCAACCACCTTCTTCTCCTCCTAGCTTGGTTTGGCCACAACAAGGAAGCTTTACCAAGGAAGAAAATAAAAAACACCAACCAAGCTCCAAGAGATGCTAGCTTTCTCTCCTTCTTCTTCTTCTTGTCCAAGTAGTATTCGGCCACCACAAGAGCTCCAAGGGAAGAGAGAGGTTCGGCCACCACAAGAGGAAGAGAGGGAGAGGATGGCCGGCCACACCAAAGAATAAAAGAGGGAGAGAAAATAATAGAGGTTGTGTCTCATGAAGGCACCCTCACCCCTTCTTTTATATTCCTTGGCCTAGCCAATTAGGAAATTTAATTAAAATAAAATTTCCTTAATTTCCTTGACATGATTAAATTGAGAAAATAAAATAAAATTTCCCCAATTAAATTGTAATGGTCGGCCACATCATGAAACCAAATTAGACAAGTTTCAATCAACAATTAAAACTTCCTAATTTGTTTTCAAAAATTTTAAAATTAAAATTTTTCTTTAAAAATCTCTTCATGGTTGATAAAAAGAAATTTCTATAATTTTAATTTTACAACATGTGAATAATTTTAAAGAGAAAATAAAATATCTCACCAATCTACAAATAAGGAAAGAGATCTAATCTCTTTCTTTAATCTTTTGTAGATCTTATACAATAGAGATATTTTAATTTTAATTCTCTTTAATAAATTATTTCTTCACATAACAAAAATTAAAATTAAAATTCCTTTTTAATTTAGTTTGGCCGGCCCCCAATAGCTTGGGTTCAAGCTTGGGCCGGCCACCCCAATTTATACCTAGGTCCGCCCTAGCTTGGTTCCCAAGCTAGCTTGGCCAGCCCCCTATTGGTGGGTATAGAAGGTGGGTATAGGTGGGTATTGTACTCTATAAATAAGAGGCTACGATAGGGACCGAGAGGAGGAATTGGTTTTGGTCTCCCGATAAAATTAAGCATCCCGTGTTCGCCCCAAACACACAACTTAATTTTATCAATAATAATTCATTCCACTAGAGAACTATTACTGAACTACCGCACCAATCCTAAATTACATTTTTGGGCTCCTTCTTATTATGAGTGTGTTAGTCTCCCTGTGTTTAAGATATCGAATGTCCGCTAATTAAGTGAGTTACTGACAACTCATTTATTTAATATCTTAGTCCAAGAGTAGTACCACTCAACCTTATTATCATGTCGGACTAAGTCCACCTGCAGGGTTTAACATGAAAATCCTTATGAGCTCCTCTTGAGGACATTATCAACCTAGTATCTCTAGGACACAGTTTCCTTCTATAATCAACAACACACACTATAAGTGATATCATTTCCCAACTTATCGGGTTTATTGATTCATCGAACTAAATCTCACCCATTGATAAATTAAATAAATAAATATCAAATATATGTACTTGTTATTATATTAGGATTAAGAGCACACACATACATAATAACCGAGGTCTTTGTTTCTTTATAAAGTCAATATAAAAGAAACGACCTCAAATGGTCCTACTCAATACACTCTGAGTGTACTAGTGTAATTCAATTTGAAATTCAGAATTTAATTTTAATTAATTTTAATTTGATTTGAAAATTAATTAATTTAATCCTTATTCATCTCACCCGATCTAGATTATCAATCAGGGAATCTTATAATTTTGTGAGATGAAGTAGATTCAATTACAGAGTTTGGTTTAACTTGTCTTAGATTCAGGTTTAGCTTTGGTCTCAACAAATAGGCATTTTTCGGATAAACTTCTAAGCTTGGTGAGTCACCTGGACATCATTAGAAGTAACCAACCCTTCGAGGTTTTCCGAATAGTCCTATCCACGGAGCTTAGTACTAAACCTTGGTCTAACCGGTTAGGATTCATTAAGGGTAGCTTCGGTCAGTTCCACTTAGCCAGATGCACCAGGTCGAAGCCATATCTTCCTAGACATGCATAGACTAAGCTTCCCTAACATACTATCATCCAAAACTTCACCAGTACTATTTTTCAAGTTAAACTTGAACCCTCTTTAACTAGTACTAATTACCCTGTCAGGTAGGTTGGTTTGGGTTACCCTTTCGGGTAGGTTAGTTTTGGAGGTGCCAGCTATTCTGGAGCCTCCCCCTGAATTATTGGTCATTAATTTAGTTTTTAGTTATGGGTTTATTATAGTTAAGTTTTGGTTAAAATTTATAATTTAAATTTAAGTTTTTAATTTTGAATTAATTAAATTAGTCAAATTATCTTTCTTTAAGAGAGTGTATTTAATATTTGAATTTTCTTTCAATTTCAATTTTATTGGGTTAATTGAATTATCTTTCTTTAATAACTTATTTTTAAAGTTTTTATTTATTTTTAAATTTGAATTAACTAAACTGTTTGAATTATATTTTCTTAACCGTTTATCTTTTAGCTTTTTATTAATTGTTAATTTTGAAATTTCTAGATTATTTTTGTTTAATATGTTATCTTTAACATTTAATTTTAAGTTTGTTAAATTCTGATTTGATTTTATCCTTATATTTTCTTTGCCTTTTAAATTGATATGGTTAATTGAATTTATTAGATTAGTTTTATCTTTAAAGTTTAATTTTTTATTAATTAACTTATCTTGGTTTTGGATAGCATTTTCTAGACTGATTTTATCTTGATTATTAAATATTTTATCAAGGTATTTATCCATTTTCTCATTTTTAGCATTTAAATTCAAATTTATTTTAATGTTTGACTTATTTATGTCTAAATGCTCACCTAATTTTAAATTTTCTGAATTAATTAAATTATTTGAATTGATTTGGTCATTGTTCTGTTTTACCAAGTCAAGGTTGATGCCAAATTGATCAAAGTCTTGATTGACTTGATCAAAGTCTAGATTATTTTGTGATTTTGAATTTAAATCATTTAAATCTAGGTTATCATGCACCATACTTGGACTAATTTCATACTTATCATCATGCTGATTATTTAAGCTACTATTAGCAGGGGTATTTTGGTAAATATTACTAACCTTGAGCGCAACCCCTAATTCAGTAGGCTTCTCCGTTGGATTTGACTCGAGTCCATATTTGATTTTAACTTGATCTTCTAGCTCCATCGGCATCTCGTGAAGCTTGATCAACTGGGTCCACAGCTCATATGCATTCTTGTACTTTTCTAATCTGCATAAAATATTGTTAGGTAAAACATTACAAATAATGTTACTTACCTTTTTGTTCAGTTCTGAGTTTTGAGAAGGTTTCCTCAAAATTAGCATATAATCGATGTCTACGCTTCCTAAGAAGCATTCCATTAATCGCTTCCAGTAGTTGAAGTCTTCATGATCTTGTATGGTGGTGGTTCGCAGGGGTTCCGTCCTTCTAGAAGAGTCATTATTCTTGCACACAGAAAAACAGAAAAAAAATCCCAAGACTTGGTCTTGGATTAGCAGTGCTGAAAAAAATAATATTTCACTATTTTCAGAAAAAATAATAAAATATTATTAAAATATTATTAAAATATTTGAAAAAAATATTATTTCAAAATTTTGAAAATGTAATATTTTTTAAATACAAAACAATGGTGAAAAGATGGCGATGTATTTTTCAAAAACCGTTTTGGAGGGAAAAAACGAAAGGCGTGATTGGTGGTTGCACGCCCCCCTTTGCTTGATTGGTGGTTGCACCAAATCAGAGTGGTACCTGCTCTGATACCACTTGTAGGACCATGATCGTTCGATAGAGGGGGGGTGAATATCGATTCGAAAACTCGAGTGTAAAAGTACGCAGCGGAAAAGTAAATGAACACAATTGATTTTACTTCGTTCGGAGCCTGTGACGACTCCTACTCGAAGGCCCGTACTCCGTAAATACTTTCGTTAGGCAATCACTATCAATTCGAATATTACAGAGTTAAGTACAAGAATTGACAGATAAAGAAAATACCGACAATAGAATTAAAACAAAACCAGCACTGAGTCGGAGAGCTTTTCGTGGCGTCGCAAGAGCACAGAGCAGCAAATCTTGGATTCTTAGTTCATATCGAAGCTCCACCCTTGCCCCTTCTTTTATATGAAGCTCAGGGCACCCCGGATCCCTTTCAGGCACCCTGGTGGGACGTGGCAGGTCCAACCAGTGAGCTCCACGTGGCGACGCGCAATCGGGATAAAACTTGCCTCCCGGGCACCCGGACCCCTCTTCTCCAGAAAGTCCTTCTCCTGCAAGAAAAGGTTAGTCCGAGGCAAATGTACCCTGCAGCAAAGATTGTTAGCACAGTTTTATAAATAAGCAAAGTATGACTTAGATTCCGTCTTTCCGAGACCGGAATCTAGTTACGATCTCGACTTAGATATCCGAAATGGATCTAAGTCTGATCGACGCCTAATGTTCCCTTCCCGGGAACGCGTCCTCGCAGTCACTCCCCTCCAGTGACTTACCTCACTTACCTGCCAGACGTCCGGTCAGCCCGTCGACCTGTCTGGACTTCGTGCCAGCTATCCGGTCAGCCCGTCGACCTAGCTGGACTTCTCGCCAAGCGTCCGGTCAGCCCGTCGACCCGCTTGGACTTCTCGCCAGCTATCCGGTCAGCCCGTCGACATAGCTGGGCTTCGTGCCAGACATCTGGTCAGCCCGTCGACCTGTCTGGACTTCTCCTGCACACTCGATCAGAGTGTTTAGACAACAACATACTAACTTAACCTGATTTGTCATTCATCAAAACCTTGGTTAAATCGTTGATGCTAACCGCACCAACAAGACTGTTGAGAAACTGACTCATTCAGTGGCAAATTACTACCACTCGATTTACTAGATTCAGACATCTCCTGATTTGTTGATAAAGGAACATTATCCTCCTCCTCTATCTCATATAGAGGAATTGTCTTATCAACTTCACCTCGTGTTGGGAACTCATTTTCAAGAAAAGTAGCATCTCCTGACTCTATTTCAGAGATGGTTCCATCTTGTCGTTCACCAATAAAAACATAACCCTTAGAAGTCTCAGAGTACCTTATAAAGATACACTTCTTACCTCTAGATCCTAATTTTCCATATTCGTGAGTCTTATCATGAACGTAGGCAGCTGACCCCTAAGGTCTCAGATTACTTAAATCCGACTTTCTGCCTGTCCAACATTCATGTAGGGTAGTTGGAACTGACTTTGAAGGTACTTTGTTAAGTATATAGGTCATAACTGATAATGCATCTCCCCAATAGGAGATTGACAAATTTGCCTGCACCATCATAGACCTAACCATTTCAAGAAGAGTCCTATTTCTTCTTTCAGCAACCCCATTTTGTTGTGGAGTTTCAAGGATAGTTAGCTGTCTAATAATCCCTTTCTCATTACACATTGTCTTGAACTGATCAGACAAATATTCACCTCCACAGTCAGTGCGCAAGATTTTAACCTTATGTTCAATTAATTCTCAACTTCGTTCAAGTAACGAATAAATACACATGACCAAAACGCGTGAAGTCATCAATAAATGTAATAAAATAAGAACTTCCATTTCTAGTCTTCATATTCATTGGACTACAAATATCCGAATGAATTAATTGCAATTGTGATTCAGCCCTAATAACCTTACCAAATGGTTTCCTAGTTGTCTTTCCAACAAGACCATGCTCACATATGGACAAGTTAATCTTAGCATGAGTGCCCAAAAGACCCTCCTTAGCTAATTTATTCATTCATTCTTGTCCTATATGTCTTAGCCTAGCATACCAAATTTCATCATTAACATCAGCATTACTAGTAAGAGCAATGTTTCAAAAACAACCATCATTATTATTTGGTTCTACATCAAGAACCATAAAATCATTTGTTACATAACCATACCCAATTAACACGGAGTTAATTTGAAGTTCCACACAATGGCTATAAAAATTTACATTGTAACCTAAATCAAGAAGACAAATGACGGAAACCAGATTCTGTCGAATCTCAAGAGCATACAATCATGTAGAAACAAGGTGCTTCCACCACGTAGGTTGAGCTTGCAAGTATCAATTCCTTTGACTTCAATTCTTGCATTGTTTTCTACATATATCCATTTGTTGCCAACTAGTACCTGACGGTACTCCACATATGTAGCTCAATCTCGTGCTATGTGGTTCTTTGCTCCTAAATCTACAATCCACAAAGGATACGAATCAGCTAACAACACTGTACTTACAACATATTGCTCGTGGAAAGAAGGCAAAATTAGATCTACCTTTTTAGGCTCAGCACACTCCCGAGCAAAATGACCCTTCTTGCTACAGTTGAAGTAAGTCAACTTACTCATAGGTCTTTGTCCATATCTCTTTCTTTTCTTCTTAATTTGGTTTTTAACAGCCACAGCACTAGCCTCTTTTCCTTTTCCCTTTCCTTTCTTAAACCATCTTTTCTTATTCTTGGAACCAGAACCTTCAGTTACAAAAGTTTGACCAGAAATCCTTGCGGATTCAATCCTCTCCGTCTCAAGTTCAACATAGCGTGAGCCATCGGTGAAAGTCTTGATACTCTCATTGTGGGTCAAATTCTATTTCATCGTTTATCAAGAATCAGGAAGGGAACGGATAACTGCTTGAACCTATTGTTCATCGGTCAACACATGACCAGTAGTCTTAAGCTCTCGAATCATGTTACCCATCCCCCTGAGATGTTGGGCCATGGTAACATTCGAGCACTTTTTATAGCTATCAAACTTGATAGTTAGCTGACGGAGCTTACTCAGACTGACTCCATTGTACTTCTCTCTAAGGGCTACCCAGACAGCATGAGCAGATGGTAATTGCTCATACTCAAATACCAGGTCATCCACCATTGAACTAATCAATATACCCTTAGCAATGCAGTCCTTCCTTTTCCATGCCTTATAGGCATCAAGGTCACGTCTGTGTTGTGCTGTACAACCATCAATCAGTTCCTCCATGATTTGATTTACAGCCTCTAGAACTTCTTGTTCCTCAAGAATATATTGTATCTTAAGGTGCCAGATTTTGTAGTTATCCTCATATAATTTCTCACCCTTATTGAGTTCAGCTATGATGTTTTTAGTTATCATGATCTACATAAATAAACACATTATTTATTATTTCAGTGTAATTCATATATGTGTAATTATTTATTGACTCAGTGTAAATTAGAGTTAGTTTACAAAATCAAGTGATAACATTGTTTCCACTCATCATTTGTATGTTCTAATCTAATCAACATTGATCAATCATATTACACACCACATCTAATGAACGAACCATTATTAAAATAAACTAATCATTTTTCATATGAACTAATCATATGGATATATGAATGAATCATATTCACATGAACTAATCATGTCATGAAATGAACTAATCATTTCCAAGTCTATTAACATATAATATAACTTTTCATTATATAATTCTATTCATACATAACGACAAAAATTATTACATGACTCAAAAACTAGATGAGCTAACACTGTTCGTACATAACGACAGTAAATAGAACACTAATAAACTAGATAGGCCAGCACTGCTCCTACTAGGACAAACACTAGTGCAGCAGCCAATATTATCCGTATTAACCTGGACTCATTTGGGATAATCTCAGATGGGGCAGCTTCAGGATTCTCCATCAGATCCATTTCTGGATCTTCCTTGAACATTTCCTGGTCCTCTTCAGACTCTTCAAGCTCTTCTTCACCCATATGGTGAAGCAGTTCCTCACACAGTTCTGAATATGTGACGCATCCTTCATGACGTCCCCATACATAGTCTGCTATTATCCTAGGATATTCTGACAATGATTGCATTAATGCCTAGATCCTATAACTATCCAGAACTGGAAATTCTTCTTGCTCAAGTTTCCAAAATAATCTATCAAGCTGTTTAACATGTCCGTCGACTCCATAAGCAAGCTTATACTCTATCACCTGAATTTCCTCTCGGAGTTGGTTTCGTCGCACTTCGCGATGAGTCAATATGGCAATAGTCCATGTCATTTGAAAAATTGAATTTAAATAAGTCAATACAAAGCCGATTAACCATTACAAAACCAGTTTAATTCAGTTTATACAGGCATAATACCATCATTATAAATCAAGAAAAACAAATCTTCTTGATTTTCAGGAGTTTAAGTCGACTGGCCCATTGGACCGATCAATCAGGAGTTCAGATCTTAAGCTTAGTCTATTATCCTTCTTAGAACTAATCTAATTGGACAAGGATGTTTAACCTATGTTATGTTATTGTTTAAGCTTATTTGAGTCAATCTCAGACTTATTGATTAAACTTAGGTCCGTTTGATTCATCCAATGTCCATTGGATTAAGTCTGGCCCATTAGAACAAATCTAATCTTTTTGATCAAATCTGACATAACAAAACTAATCTGGTCATATTTGATCAGCCCGACTTCTGTAATCAAGATCACCCCAATTAATTCAATAATAATCCGAACTGGTTAAACCAACAAATAATTTGAACCAGCTTTAGGTATCATTGAATCAAACTAGTCTGCTTAAATCAACTAATAATTTAAACCAGATCTGGGTTTGATTGAACAAGTTGGTATGGTTCCATTTTCAGTAAATTAAACCATAACTTACTTAAATATTTATTTATTAATTAATAAATACATTTCTTTATATATTTAATTAATTAATAAATATATTTAATTAAATTTTAGCCACTGTTCATGCATGTGAAGAAGAAGAAAAAAAAATAAAACATGCATGCATTTTTTTTTTACACGTTTTGTTTTCCCTCGTCACTGTGCTTCGTCAAAAGTAATATGCATCTCCTTTTTTCAATCGAAAGTTGTGCATCTCGTTTTTTTTCTTCAATCGATTAAATAACTGTGCGCGATTTTAAATCGATTGAAACGAAATTTCAATCGATTCAATTGAATCGATTGGTTATTCGATTCAATTGATGAATAGTGCTCACTGTTCATCTTCTTCTTCGCGACAGAAGAAGAAAAATGCAAGTTTTTCCGCGTCGATTTTCATGCTTTCAAATTTATGCTCTGATACCATTGTTGGTTCTTTTGAGAGCATGAAACAAAACGAAATTAAAGCGGTAACCACTCACAGTGATTTCCCGAAGAAATCGCCGAAGAACCGTCGGAGAAGTCGCTGTTGCTGTCGCCGAGAAGATCACCACTCGGAACCTCCTGAACTTTTTACAAACCAAATTCCAACCTCTGGGCATTCTCTAGCGCTCTCTGATCACCTCACACAATTTCTCTTGCGCTCTTTGATCACCTTCGCAAACCTTCTACTGCGATCATCTAATCTCTTCTCAAAGGCATGGACGCACTTTTATAAGACTAAGGAAGACGAAGGGAAAAGGACGTCCCTTCGTCTCCTTGGCGCTTGCAGCAGTTTGCAGCAACGAGACGTTTGCAGCAACGAGCGAGACGAACCTCTTCGTCTCCTGTAACGCCCAACACTAACAAGTTGTGAGTCATCATTTTGATCCTTTTTTCTCCCTCCTTTTCTTTTTATCTCTTCATCCTTCTTAGATCGAGACTGATCCGTTGTTTCTTTTGTTGATTGAGATTTTTTATTTGGGAAAATGAATGATATCCCGACAGATTTTGATCATTCTCTCTCAATCTCAAATCATTTACTCCATTTTCCTGAAGAAGAAGATTTGAAGTCGTTTCTTTTTTCTGGTAATTTTAGTAGATTTATTTTCTTATTACTAATCAAAACTAGTTATTTTGTTCAGATTGTTGGAAAAAAAGGCTTTTCTTCATTTCATTTATACTTATACTACACTTGATATGCTTGCATTTTTGGTGTCTCATGTTATTCTTTTAGTCTAACAATTGTTGTATTTACTAAACATGATATTCAAGTAGTTTTGTTTGTGTACATCTAAATCAACAGAAGTGTAATCTCTCTGCTTCAATCCATTACAATTCTACTTTTGACGACGAACCAAATAAGAAAACCACCATTACCTTATGGAGACGATTAGATTGAAACTGTCATTACCTTGTCAAAGCAACGATGGCGGAATCAAAGCAAAAGCAGGGAGCTTTGAATTCAGTATTCATTTTTCTTCTCTTGCGCTTGTGATATTTTTGGTTTGTCTTATTTTCGCTAGTTGGTTTCAATTTCTCATCTTTCATGGTGCCGCTTGCATATACCTGAATGTAATGTTATGAAATTATTTGATTTTAATATTTAGTTATGGTTTTTATATGCCTGTTAGAAATTCAGATGGTTATTATTATTATTATTATTATTATTATTATTATTAAAGACGACGAAATATATTTAAAATTTAAGGAAATTAAAAGTTTGGTTTTCATAAGAGCTTAATAGGCATGGTAGATCATATTAATGGAATAAAATATAATCACTCTTATTTTCAGGAAAGTGTAGTACGAAACTAAAATGCCGTTTAATATAATGACGATGGTATTGGGTATTTCTCCGCCTTATATCCAAAAACTCTATATTTTGCAAATTAAAATCTCCTAATGAATTAGACAATTCAGATAATTCAGTATTGCTTAGAGACACATGTGAGTAACCAAAATTAATCGATCGACTGATTAAATTTAAGATTTTAATTCAATTAATTTTAAAATTTTAATTTTTTTTAATAAAATATTAATTTTTAAAAATTTATTTGATTCTATTTTATTTTTAAAATTTATAAATCAATTAAACCGATTAAATCGACCGACATCAACTATACAACTCCAGTAATAATTCGACCATTCAATATTAATCAATTAATAATGTCATTAGTTGAATGATGATATCATCAATTGATTGATGGCCGAATTAATTGATTTCAATTTATTCGATTTTATCATAAAACTCAGTCGATTTATTTAATTTTTTTTAATAAAAAACATTCAATTTAATTGATTTTAATTTATTCAATTCTAATTTAAAATGATTACTCATCCTATTCAACAGCAACCTTAATAACAATCCATAGTCAAACTCTCAACATGTGCTAATAAAGGATCGATCTGCTTGCTGCAATTCCGTTTAAAGAAAGCTGCCTATTTTTAATTTATCTTTTTTGCTTGATATTCTGCTATAATGTATAAATGTAAAATTCATTACCGTGACAGTTCGTTATGACTGCTTCATATTATTAGAAATAGTAAATTAGAAAATTAAAATTAACCATCAATCTTTTCGCTTATAGCATCTTGCTAATAAGACCGAGTAACAAAAATTATTAGGATGCATTAACTGAACCAATATCTAATCTAACAACATCAAAATCAAAAGCAATTATAAAAGTTATGCCTGCATCAACTAAATAAATAATAAATTAACTATAATGAAAAAGAACAGGCCTCTGCATCATGTTAGAGTGTCAAAAAAAAAAAAAAACTGTCCCTTATCAAAAATCTTTTTGGTGAATTGCAAATCATGAATCATATAAAATCGTAATACACATACAAAATACGTAAAAAAAATTTTAAAAAAAAAATCTACATTATTTGGAATGGTTTTAACATCAAATGATATAATATTATATTTAATAAAATTATATAATAGATGGACTATGGGATAAAGGGTAAAACTATATTTTTTAGGCACCATCATGATTTTCCATGATACAAAATTTGTTGGGCAACAGAACGTCATATGAGTATCCATTTTCCAATTAAAATTGAATGAACCCTCCAATTAAAATAAACTATTTAAAATAATTCTGGATCGATTTTAAGATTTAAATTATAGCAGTTGGCTGTTAGTTTTTGAGGGGTCAAAGACATGACAAAGAGGAGTGAATATTACATGTCAATTTTTTTTTTTTTTTTTTTTGAAATGTTGAAACAAGAGTAGTGCAGTGGAAAATAAAAAAAACTCATTTCAATTACTTGATTCGGAGTCTGGGCTGACTCTTATTCCAAAATCCATGATTCTTGATTGCACCGTTGGGTAATTCACTAAAA
The DNA here is from genome assembly GCF_018446385.1 of Zingiber officinale. Classification (NCBI taxonomy): domain Eukaryota; kingdom Viridiplantae; phylum Streptophyta; class Magnoliopsida; order Zingiberales; family Zingiberaceae; genus Zingiber; species Zingiber officinale. The sequence continues at coordinate 51,827,337 of NC_055988.1, read as the reverse complement.
CTCTTCTTTTCGAAATCTTCAAAAAGAAGCAATGTGTACAATATGAAGAATGTAAGATAGTAGCACACTACTATCTTTTGGAAATTAAAACAATGCAATCTTAAACAAAATTTATACCGACACTAGGTAGAAGATGAAACTCGACCGACACTTCTGGATGGAGCAGCTTGCTTGTGAAAGTGAAGCACAGAGTAGCAGAATGAATAGGAGCTTTGCATAACGTTGACTTGAAAATAGATGTCTTGTCTCAGACCTCGAGCTTTGCTTATATAAGATTTGATCAGTCGACTGATCAATTTGGTCGACCGAACACCCTATCGATCGACTGAACTCGCGCTCTTCCTTCTTTGTCAAGATTTGATCTTCGCGCATTTATGAGCTTTAATGGTTCGGTCAATTGAATAGTGAACTTTCCTTATTCGCCGAGATTCGCAATTAATGTTTCATTAATGAGATGATCGTTCAGTCGATCGATCCTTGAGTTCAGTTGACCGATCAGCTTGACTTCCTTATTTGCTTCAGCTTAATTTGAAATGCGCTCAGTGCCACATCATCAAGGTTCAATCGACCGATATGCTGGTTCGATTGACCGATCTACAGGTTCAGTCGATCGATCTGACTTTGATCGAACTCGACTTTGTTCTACTTTGATTTGGTCTCTAGTCTGAGTCAATTTGGTTTAGTTGATCGATCCCCTAGTTCGGTCGACCGATCAGGTCGGTTCTTGTAAAACAGAGTTAAACAATATATATCCTTGCAAAATAAAGGTTGTCACAGTTATATAATGCATGAGTAGTATTTGACAGTAATACTGTCTTGATCTCAACTTGGAAACTTTCTAGTGTCTTAAGTTGGATCAACGATCTAGGGTTTGATCCTTTCCAGAACACGACCTCACTATCACTCCTCTCCAGTTGTTTACCTCAACCTACTTGCCAAACATTGGTCCTCCATACCTATTTGGACTTTGCTGCTTAGCATCAGATCGGCTCACCAGGGCTTTCCCTCCATCTTCAGTCCTCCAAACCTATCGAGCTACCCTACCAAGTATCAGGTCCTCTCGACCCACTTGGGCTTCCTGCCTGGCTTCCACGATCTGCTAAGACTTTCCCAGTTAAGTAAACAACCTACACATTTAGTCAACTTGTTAAATCACAACAAGACTTAACTTGAACCTTTGACAATATCAAAACTCGGTTTTGATTCTAGTGCATCCTTCACTAACAGTTTCTATAACGTATAGCAGCTATTTGTTAGTTGTTACAATGTATAAGAGTTGGTTGCAAGCTTCTGTAAGATGTAGCAGTTGATTGCTAGCTTCTACAACAATGTCATTATTTTATATTGATTTTATGTATTGGAGAGTGATAACCTGGTTAAAACATGTCATAGAGTAAAATAAACTAAAAAGACTTCATGACATCATTATCTGATCACAATCGACTATGTAGAAGGTAGTAGGTAGTGGCTACAATATGTAACAGTTGGTTGCTAGCTTCTATAATAATATCATTTTATATTGATTTTTCTTATTGGAGAGTAATAACTTAGCTAAAATAATATTTCAATGAACAAAATAAACTAAGATGACTCTATAACACCTACTACATTTCAAATAAAAATTATATGATCATGATTGGATATGTAGAAAGTGTTGGAACCCCAAGGTTGTTTTGGTATGATTAACAAGTTAAGTTATGTCCTGCGTTGTATTTAACCTTGTGTCTAAGTGTGCAGGAGCTTAGGAGCACAGGTACTCGAGCGGAAGACGCGGCTAGCGAGAAGGACGGCACGCGGTGCATCCGAGGGACGAGGTGCTGCGGAAGAGTACACCGGCGGACGAGAAGGAAGCACGCGCGGTGGTTCCGAGGGACGAAAGCCAGAGCGGAAGATTGCTCGGGGAGCAAGAGACGCAGCTAGCGCGAAGGTCGGCACGGGGTGCGACTGAGGGACGAAGACTGCGGATGAGTACGCTGGTGGACGAGAAGGAACACGCGGCAATTCCGAGGGACGAGAAGCCAGAGGGAAGCACGCTCGAGAAGGCCGGAACATGGGTTCGGGTGAGCCCTATTCCGGAAGGCCGAGATCACCCAAGCAAACGGAGCCGGAGCGAACAGACCCAGACTGAGATGAGCTGGATCGAGACGAGCTGAACCGGAGTCGAAAAGTCAACTTATGTTGACCTTAGGGCTTCGGGCGCCCGGAACCATTCCGGGCGCCCGGAACAGACCGGGGCGCCCAGAACCCTTCCAGGCTCCCGGAATCGACTTTTCAACAGGATCGAGTTTTGACTCGATCCGACCGTTGGGGGATAAAATTTATCCCCCCAGGGCGCCAGGAACCCTTCCAGGCGCCCGGACCAAGACTATAAATATAGCCTTGGTCCAGAAGCTTATAATAGAACTCACCGATTGTAAATCCAGTGCTTGCACACTCTCTTTTAGTCTAAGCTTCTGTTTTCTGCACTTCAACGCTGTAAGAGGCTTCTCCGCCTGAAGGAGTTTTATTGAGCTTAATCTTCCTTGGATTAACAACCACATCGGTTGTAACCAAGTAAATCTTTTGTGCCTCGCTTTTCTTTATGCTTTTAATTTATCTGCTTAACTTAATTGTGCAAGTGTTAGCCTAAAGAGTTCGAGGAGGGTTTGTTTTATTTTTTCGTCTGCAGGCTAACCAGCAACCCCTTCCTAGCCGGCCCAACGGACCTACAAGTGGTATCAGAGCCGAGTACGCTTCAGAAGGACTAACCGCCGTCTGACGCAACAAAAACGATGGTCGGAGCTAGCGACTACCCGCCTGCATTCGAGGGGGAGTTTTCCATCTGGAAACAAAACATGGAGGTATACCTTTACTCAAATTCTGGTATTTCTTTAATAATGAAATTTGGTTATGAAGAACCAAAGAACACGAACGGAGAAAGACTCGATCTACGCCTCTGGAACGAAAAGCAACGTGAGGAGTCTATGGCAAATGGGCGGGCAAAATATTATCTTCTGAATGTAATACCAAAGGAAGATTTCAAAAAAGTCATAGATTATGAAAGCGCAAAAGAACTTTGGAAAACGTTCTTGCAGCTCTACGAAGAACCTTCAGAAGCTGACACCTCAATAGGCATCGAGCCACCAACAGAAGAGTCCGAAATCGAGGTAAGTACTACAACAGCCGAAGTACATCCCGAGATCGATAAAGGGGGAGAATCTTCGGAAGAAAGCAACTCGATAGGGGGAGAATCAATTACTGACAAGGTAAGTCAGGTATGGACTCGAACCTCTGATCAATTGAATGATTCAATCAAAGAATTGCCTGAAAATTTTTGCGAATCATCGAAAGAGTTTTTTATATTAGAAAATCAATTGTCAAACTTATCCTGCAAATTTTAAAGATTATCGAAAGAGTTCTTCGAATTTCAAAATATCTTAACAAAAGAATTTTGCAAGTTGGAAACTTTGCTAAAAAACTTTTGTGAATCACAAAGAAGTTTTTCGAAAGAATTATGCAACTTAGAAATATTATCGAAAACTTTTTCTGGTCCTAAAAATTTGGAATTACAAATTACTTTATTGAAAAAGTTTTATGAATTAGAAATTGATTCATCGAAAAATATTTTCGAATTAAGAAATCTATTATTAATAGATTCCTGCAAATTCTTATTGTTAAAAATTCTGGAAAATTACAAAATATTCTTTCAAACGAATTTTGCACATTGCTGAAAGATTTTTTTATATTATTGAGGAATTTTATCAAGTTAGAATTTATGCTATTTGAATATTTTGTGAAGTTGAAATTCAAAAAATAATAGAAATTAACATGATACAAATTGTTGCATGTTTAATATTTGTGGCTTTAAATTTGAAACAGTGTGATTTAAGAAGTTTTGATAAATTAAAATGGAAATTTAAATCCTGTTGATAAAGAGCATTAGAACAACAATTAAATAAATGCAAAGAAAATCTTTTACGTTATCAATTCTGATAAATTTTCTTGCATAAATATTTGGGCTTAGAATGATTTTTTTTGTGAAAATTACTGTAAAATTTTCAAAGTTCTCGAAATTGCTCTTAATGACTTAGAAATTTTTTTTTGATTTAAAGATATTTTTTCTAAGTCTTTAACCCTTAGATTGTTTTTTTTTTAAACCCCATTTTTATTGTGATCAAAGGGGGAGAAGGGAAGTATAAGTCTAGGGGGAGGTAGAAAATTGAAAATTAAAATTTGGAATGTTTGAAATTTAATTTTCTATCATGTTGCATGTTATTGCAATAAACTGTTTAATTTCATATCTATTGTTGACCTTAACTTAACTTGGGTTGATCACACCAAAAAGGGGGAGATTGTTGAAACCCCAAGGTTGTTTTGGTGTGATCAACAAGTTAAGTTAGGTCCTGCGTTGTATTTAACCTTGTGTCTAAGTGTGCAGGATCTTAGGAGCACAGGTACTCGAGCGGAAGACGCAGCTAGCGAGAAGGACGGCACGCGGTGCGTCCGAGGGACGAGGTGCTGCGGAAGAGTACACCGGCGAACGAGAAGGAAGCACACGCGGTGGTTCCGAGGGACGAAAGCCGGAGCGGAAGATTGCTCGGGGAGCAAGAGACGGAGCTAGCGCGAAGGTCGGCACGGGGTGCGACTGAGGGACGAAGACTGCGGATGAGTACGCTGGTGGATGAGAAGGAACACGTGACAATTCCGAGGGACGAGAAGCCGGAGGGAAGCACGCTCGAGAAGGCCGGAACATGGGTTCGGGTGAGCCCTATTCCGGAAGGCCGAGATCACCCAAGCAAACGGAGTCGGAGCGAACAAACCCGGACTGAGATGAGCTGGATCGAGACGAGTTGAACCGGAGTCGAAAAGTCAACTTATGTTGACCTTAGGGCTTCGGGCGCCCGGAACCATTCCGGGCGCCCGGAACCGACCGGGGCGCCTAGAACCGACCGGGGCGCCTAGAACCGACCGGGGCGCCCGGAACCCTTCCAGGCGCCCGGAATCGACTTTTCAACAGGATCGAGTTTTGACTCGATCCGACCGTTGGGGGATAAAATTTATCCCCCCAGGGCGCCCGGAACCCTTCCAGGCGCCCGGACCAAGACTATAAATATAGCCTTGGTCCAGAAGCTTAGAATAGAACTCACCGATTATAAATCCAGTGCTTGCACACTCTCTTTTAGTCTAAGCTTCTGTTTTCTGCACTTCAACGCTGTAAGAGGCTTCTCCGCCTGAAGGAGTTTTATTGAGCTTAATCTTCCTTGGATTAACAACCACATTGGTTGTAACCAAGTAAATCTTTTGTGCCTCGCTTTTCTTTATGCTTTTAATTTATCTGCTTAACTTAATTGTGCAAGTGTTAGCCTAAAGAGTTCGAGGAGGGTTTGTTTTATTTTTTCGTCTGCAGGCTAACCAACAACCCCCTCCTAGCCGGCCCAACGGACCTACAGAAAGTAGTAGGTAGCTTCTACAATGTGTAGCAACTAGTTGTTACCTTCTATAACAATATCATTATCTTCTATTAATTTTATTTATTGGAGAGTAATAGTCAAGTTAAAATAATATTTCAATGAGCAAAATAAATTTAGGAGACTCCATGACAACTACTAAAATTTTAAATGAATATAATTTGATCACAATCGACTATGTAAAAGGTAGCAAGTAGTTGTTATAATATGTAGCAACTGGTTGCTAGCTTCTATACATTGTATCAGCTACCTGGTAGCTGTTAGTGTTGGTGCAACCTTAGGTCAAGGTTGACCTGGTTGACCCGACTCGAGTTGACCTGACTCGAGTTGTATTTTGATGTTTGATGAGAATAGAAAAGTTGTATCTTGATGTTTGACAAGAATACAAACTTGGGAGATTGTGGGTGCAACCTTCGGTCAAGGTTGACCTGGTTACCCGACTTGAGTTGACTTGATTCGGTAAAATCCAAGTATGGAGACTTAGCGCGGGAAAAGTCCAAGTATGGAGACTTGGCACTGAAAAGTCCAAGCAGGGAGCTTGGCACAGGGAAAAGTCCAAGTATGCAGACTTGGCACGGAAAAGTCCAAGCAGGGAGCTTGGCACGGGAAAAGTCCAAGTATGGAGACTTGGGACAGAAAAGTCCAAGCAGGGAGCTTGGCACGGGAGAAGTCCAAGTATGGAAGCTTGGCATGGGGAGTCGGAGAGGGCTCGGTAGCTCGTTCTCTAGACTAGGTCAGAGAGGGCTCGGTAGCTCGTTCTCTAGACTAGGTCAGAGAGGGCTCGGTAGCTCGTTCTCTGGACCGGATGAAGTCGGAGAGGGCTCAGTAGCTCGTTCTCCGGACTAGGTCAGAGAGGGCTCGGTAGCTCATTATCTAGATCGGATGAAGTCGGAGAGGGCTCGGTAGCTCGTTCTCCGGACTAGGTCAGAGAGGGCTCGGTAGCTCATTCTCTGGACCGGACGAAGTCGGAGAGGGCTCGGCAGCTCGTTCTCCGGACTAGGTCAGAGAGGGCTCGGGAGCTCGTTCTCTGGACCAGACAGAGTTGGAGAGGGCTCGGTAGCTCGTTCTCCGGACTAGGTCAGAGAGGGCTCGGTAGCTCGTTCTCTGGACCGGATGAAGTCGGATAGGGCTCAGTAGCTCGTTCTCCGGACTAGGTCAAAGAGGGCTTGGTAGCTCGTTCTCTGGACCGGATGAAGTCGGAGAGGGCTCGGTAGCTCGTTCTCCGGACTAGGTCAGAGAGGGCTCGGTAGCTTGTTCTCTGGACAGGACATGGAAGTCGGAGAGGGCTCCGTAGCTCGTTTCTCCAGACTAGGTCAGAGAGGGCTCGGTAGCTCGTTCTCTAGACCGTGAAGGCTTTAGGAATTAGGGTTGGGAAGCTCTAAGGCATTGGATCGGTCTGGTAACCGATCCAGTGATACTCAGGTTTATCTGATTGGTCTGGTGACCGATCAGTAACCAAACAGTGGTTCACTGTAGGTTATCTGATCGGTCCACAGAGCGATCAGAAAACGATCAGGAAGCTACTGATCGTTGCCTGATCGGCCCACAGACCGATCAGGCTTTAAAGCCAACCCTCACAAAGATGGCTGACCGGTCTGGGGACCGATCAGCCTAGGGCCTGATCGGTCCACAGACCGATCAGATGGCTCCCAGACCGATCAGGGTGGAGCCTGATCGGTCCAGGCCTAGCTGTTGTGACACAACGGGTAGATTTCTGTGTTGCTCTTTGTCTTCTTCACAGGTGCAGCAGGTGCAGGATATAAGGCCACTACAGTAGAAGAAAAAGAGGGTACTTCCTGCTAGTTCTTGCTCTTCCTCCTTAATGCGATTTGAGCTTTGCTGAGCTCCTCTTTGCTGAAGCTTCGTGTGAGCTTCCCTCGACTGGTTGATCAGCTGCTGTTGGCATCATCCGTGAAGTTGCTGCTTCATCAACGGACTCCTGTCGACGAGAAGAAGGCAAGCAAACTTGGTAGAGTGTATTTACATTCATATTATCCATTGTTTCTTGCTTTATTTCTTGTACTCCTTTATTGCTGTTGCAAAAGATATTGTGGCGAGATTTCTCCACCCAGAAGGAGTTCTTATTAGCCGGTTTTCCGGGGTCTCATCCACCGACGGATTGATAGGATTCGTCCACCTTACGGACACGCTGAGGAGTAGGAGTATCATCTCCGAACCTCGTTATATCGTCGCGTTTGAGGTTTGATCTTCTCCATTTTCATTTCTACTTTCTATTTTCGCTGCACTAACTCAAATTATAGGAAGAAACATGAATTTGGGGTCGGCTATTCACACCCCCCCTCTCTAGCCGCATTCGAAGGTCCTAACAAGTGGTATCAGAGCAAGGTTGCTCTTCGACGGATTAACACCCGGGGGAGCACAAGCTAGAGAATGGATCGACTTGGAGAAGACATCACGATTCCACCCTTCTACGATCGCGACGACTTCGCGTATTGGAAGGTAAAAATGAAGTATTTTCTTATGACTAACCTAGTAAATTGGGATTGTGTACAAATAGGTTTTCTTCCTCCGGTGGATAAAGAAGGAGAACCTCTCGAGAAGAAGAAGTGGACGAAGGAACAAATCCACCAATCCATAATCAACGACGAGGTAACAAAAATCTTTGAATTTTCATTACCTAATGATATCTTGTGTAAGATAGGTGGATACAACAATGCCAAGGAGTTGTTGAACAACTTGGCTAAGTTCCATGAGGAGAGCTCCAATTCAAGTCATGAAGAGGAGTCAAGTGAGCTAAGTAGCTCACATCATGGAGGTATGGAATTAGAAGTTGAGGGCTACTCAACATCTAAGGAAGAAGAGGAGGAGAGTTCTTCTTCAAGATTGGAGCAAGAAGAAGAAGCCTCTACCTCCGGAAGGGATGAAGGAGAGAGCTCATATCCATCCTCAACCCTAGGTAACTCAAGCAACTTAATTTCAAGTAAATCACATATAATATGCTTTGAGTGTAGGGAATATGGGCATTACAAGAGTAAATGTCCAAAGAGGATTAGGAAGACTCCACCGGTGCCAAAGGTCAAGGAAGCCGGAGTCCCGATACGCAAGGGCAAGGAGCACGTGGTGTGCTTCCAATGCAAGCAAAGGGGACATTATAGGAGCCAATGTCCGAGGGGGAGGCAACCTCACAAGGACAAGAGACCAAGCACATCTATGGGGGGAGCTAAGGCAAACCCTAAGGTACCCTTTAAGGCATATCCTTGCAATTCTAATAAGACACATGCTAGTAGCTTTATTGCATTTGTCAATAATGATAAGCATGATAACTATAGAAACCGATACATGTGCTTAGGTGCCAAACATGTTAGTCTAGATAAGGACAATACTAGAAGTACCAACCCTAGAATTAATTCATCTAAGGTTAAGGAAAACCTAGATAGGAATCCTAAAACAACTAGACATATGCCTAGGAATACCTCAAAGAAAAATGACAAATTAAAACTTGAGGTATTAGAGAAGGAAAATCAAGTCTTAAGATCAAAACTTGACACTTTAGAAAAGACCCTTAAGAATTTGGAGAAGTCAACTCTAGGGTCTAAGGGTCAAAAACAAAAGCCCAAGGACATGAGAGGTTTGAGTCACAAACCTAAGTCTCAAGTGGTCAAGCCCACTTATCATAATGTTCCATTCGATTATGGAACAAGACCTAGGGCTAGGAAGACCATCACCAAGGTCACAAGGGGAGTCACCCCTAGAGTTGATCTTGATGAGTCCCAAATGACCAAGGCTTTAAAGCCTAGGAGGGTCATTAGGAGGGTTGCTAGGGAAGTCATCCCTAGTGAATATTTAGTGAACCCAATGAGCTCAAATAGGTTTTGGGTTCCTAGGAGCGTGATTCCATCACGCTAGATGGGTTAGGATGTGTCAACCTTAATTGGATAGGTAGTTAACCTAATCATGGCAAAAGGTGGCATTTTAGGAATTTTCAAGGTGTAATCAAGCCTTGAAAATGAAACTTAAAATTTTACTCATTCCTAAGGTGATTAGGATGTGCCAACCACACTTGAGGAATTTTCTAGGGTCAATCTAATTGGCACATAGTGATCTAAAAATCTTTAGTATATGATTTTAGATCTATTACACTTAGGAATATAGAATTTATGGCAAAATGATCAAAATTATCAAAAATGGCAACTAAAGCTAGAATTAGGTATTTCTATACCTTTATATGTTATTTTCCATTTATTGTTTGCCATATGCCATGTCATGACATCATATCTAATTTACTATCATTTGAAATGTCATGATAATACTTAGCTTAGTTATATGTCATGCCTTATTTAAGTTTTATACTTTATGCCATGACATCATAACATTGGCACATGTTTCCACTTATGATATTATTTTATGTCATGTCATCATCTCTTGCATGTATGATCAATTAAATTGATTTAAGGATAAAAACACAATTTGATATGGAGATCAAATTGTTATTTAGAAAATGCATGAGAACTTAGCTTAAGATTACCTAAACCCATATCTCACATCAAAATTGACTTGGATGTATTTGATACACCTTAGATGTGTGTGAGATATTAGGATTATGAGTTAGGATCAAGGTGCATAGTTCTTGTACCTAGATGAGCCTAATTCGAAATTGAGGATCATAGGGAAAGCTTGCGTACAAGTCATGTACACTTAGCCCTAAGATTGTGGTCCTAAATTAAATGGTTTAAAATCATTTCAAAATTAATTTGAAAAACCTTGATGAAGCTTTTCTAATGATAGAATTCATCATTGAGCAAGTTGACACAAAGATGGATTAACCTTGAGCTATTTCAAAGTCTTTCAAACTTTGTATCAAGATTTAAAAATTGAAGTTATTTTCATAGAAAACTATTTTTCCATGATAATATATGTTATGAGGAATGTATCCTCAAAATTTTACAATTTTTGAAATTTTCTGTGATTTTCTAGGGGTTTCTGAATTTCGGGAGAAAAATCAGAAATCCCTATCAGATATTTGTGGACCGATCAGAGGGGATCCTGATCGGTCCAGGGAAGTCTGGATCGGTCACTGGACTGATCCAAAGAAGTGTGGATCGGTCTGGTGACCAATCCAGTGAGGTTCTGATCGGTCTGGTAACCGATCAGAGCGTGCCAAAATGCTGATTTTCGATTGTTGTCTGAAATTTCAGCTTTAGAAGTTGGTGTTTTTGATTTCTAAAGGGTTGAAACTCTCCAAGAAATTGTTGGTGCAATGGTCAAGGGGGAGTTGACCTTTAGGGGGAGTTTTACCTATTGGTCAAAGGGGAGTTGACTTTTAGGGGGAGTTTTTACTCGATTTTTGAGGATGAGTGATATGGGATTATCACTAAGTTGACTATTGTCTATAGTATCAAGGGGGAAATTAAGGGTTTCAATGAAAGGTATGGGACTTTCATTAGGAAGAAACTCTTAACCTTGATTCACTCTTTTTGATGTGTGTCAAAAAGGGGGAGAAATGTCTAGAGAATGTTCAATGAAGAACATTGGAGTTTGGGGAGAATGTTCAAGGAAGAACATTGATTGGAGAACTATTGGAAAACCTAAGTTAGGTTATCGGGTTAACCTAACTTGATTATGGTTTTTGTCAAAAATCAAAAAGAGGGAGATTGTTGGTGCAACTTAAGGTCAAGGTTGACCTGGTTGACCCGACTCGAGTTGACCTGACTCGAGTTGTATTTTGATGTTTGACGAGAATAGAAAAGTTGTATCTTGATGTTTGACAAAAATACAAACTTGGGAGATTGTGGGTGCAACCATCGGTCAAGGTTGACCTGGTTGACCCGACTTGAGTTGACTTGATTCGGTAAAGTCCAAGTATAGAGACTTGGCACGGGAAAAGTCCAAGTATGGACACTTTGCACGGAAAAGTCCAAGCAGGGAGCTTGGCACGGGGAAAAGTCCAAGTATGGAGACTTGGCACGGAAAAGTCCAAGCAGGGAGCTTGGCACAGGAAAAGTCCAAGTATGGAGACTTGGCACGGAAAAGTCCAAGCAGGGAGCTTGGCACGGGAGAAGTCCAAGTATGGAAGCTTGGCATGGGGAGTCGGAGAGGGCTCGGTAGCTCGTTCTCTAGACTAGGTCAGAGAGGGCTCGGTAGCTCGTTCTCTGGACCGGATGAAGTCGGAGTGGGCTCGGTAGCTCGTTCTCCGGACTAGGTCAGAGAGGGCTCGATAGCTCGTTATCTGGACCGGATGAAGTCGGAGAGGGCTCGGTAGCTCGTTCTCCGGACTAGGTCAGAGAGGGCTCGGTAGCTCGTTCTCTGGACCGGAGAAGTCGGAGAGGGCTCGGCAGCTCGTTATCCGGACTAGGTCAGAGAGGGATCGAGAGCTCGTTCTCTGGACCAGACAGAGTTGAAAAGGGCTCGGTAGCTCGTTCTCCGGACTAGGTCAGAGAGGGCTCGGTAGCTCGTTCTCTGGACCGGATGAAGTCGGAGAGGGCTCGGTAGCTCGTTCTCCGGACTAGGTCAGAGAGGGCTCGGTAGCTCGTTCTCTGGACCAGATGAAGTCGGAGAGGGCTCGGCAGCTCGTTCTCCGGACTAGGTCAGAGAGGGCTCGGTAGCTTGTTCTCTGGACCGGACATGGAAGTCGGAGAGGGCTTGGTAGCTCGTTTCTCCAGACTAGGTTAGAGAGGGCTCGGTAGCTCGTTCTCTAGACCGGGAAGGCTTTAGGAATTAGGGCTGGGAAGCTCTAAGGCATTGGATCGGTCTGGTGACCGATCCAGTGATACTCAGGTTTATCTGATCGGTCTGGTGACCGATCAGTAACCAAACAGTGGTTCGCTGTAGGTTATCTGATCGGTCCACAGAGCGATCAGAAAACAATCAGGAAGCTACTGATCGTTGCCTGATCGGTCCACAGACCGATCAGGCTTTAAAGACAACCCTCACAGAGATGGCTGACCGGTCTGGGGACCGATCAGCCTAGGGCTTGATCAGTCCACAGACCGATCAGATAGCTTCCAGACTGATCAGGGTGGATCCTAATCGGTCCAGGCCTAGCCGTTGCGACACAACGGCTAGATTTCTGTGTTGCTCTTTGTCTTCTTCACAGGTGCAGCAGGTGCAGGATATAAGGCCGCTACAGTAGAAGAAAAAGAGGGTACTTCCTGCTAGTTCTTGCTCTTCCTCCTTACTGCGATTTGAGCTTTGCTGAGCTCCTCTTTGCTGAAGCTTCGTGTGAGCTTCCCTCGACTGGTTGATCAGCTGCTGTTGGCATCATCCGTGAACTTGTTGCTTTATCAACGGGCTCCAGTCGACGAGAAGAAGGCAAGCAAACTTGGTAGAATGTATTTACATTCATATTATCCATTGTTTCTTGCTTTATTTCTTGTACTCCTTTATTGTTGTTGCAAAAGAGATTGTGGCGAGGTTTCTCCACCCACAAGGAGTTCTTATTAGCCGGTTTTCTGGGGTCTCATCCACCGACGGATTGATAGGATTCGTCCACCTTACGGACATGCCGAGGAGTAGGAGTATCATCTCCGAACCTCGTTATATCGTCGCGTTTAAGGTTTGATCTTCTCCATTTTCGTTTCTACTTTTTATTTCCGCTGCGCTAACTCAAATTGTAGGAAGAAACGTGAATTTGGGGTCGGCTATTCACACCCCCCCCCCCCCTCGCTAGCCGCATTCGAAGGTCCTCACAGTTAGGACACAAAATCAAATTATATCTAACCATGCCTTGAGGCATGACCAGGAGAAGCTTCATAAGGATGGCCATGCCTAAAGGCATGGCTAAGGAACTAGTGAAGACACTGGTCGTGCCAAATGGCATGGCTAGGAAGGAGAATCAACACAAGAAGAGGATTGGCAGTGCCAAATGGCACAGCTAGAGAGCTCAACCCAGTGCAGAATTGGCTTGGACAGTGCCATTTTACATTGCCATGACCCAAAATACAGCTTTGCTCTAGTTTTGAAGAACTAGTCGTGCCAATTGGCACAGACTAGATGTAGTAAACAGAGCTTATTTGGCTCTGGTCATGCCATTTGGCAAGCTAGAAATCCTACAGCAGTACTAGTCGTGCAAAATGGCATGGCCAGACCCAGAACTAGAACCACTCTGGCTTTGGCCGTGCCAAATGGCACGACCAGATAGCCAGAGAGTGGCCTAGCCCGTGCCCCTAGACATGGCTACCCCATGCCTCCACCTCTATATAAGGGGCACTTCATCCCCTTCGTGTGGAGGGAGTTCGAAGGCTGGAGGAGACCCCTAGATCGAATCTTTGCACCATGAGTCATCATCTGGACGATCTGAGGCATTTCTACTGCTCCATCCTCATTGACACTCCAAAATCTATTCACTCAACATCAAAGGATAAGCTTCTTCTTCCTCTTCTTTGGATTTTAAAAGTTTCTATCATTTTGAATCCTTAGACAGTATTTCTTTCTATTATAGAGTAGATCTGCATTGTTCTAGGATGTATGGAGTAATTGGAATGTGTGGATGATGTAAAACTCTACTGATTTGTCAATTTCCTTGTTTAATGAAGTTTTTATGACACTTGTTCTATTTGATGAAATGCTTGCAAGAAGGCCTTTTCTATAGACCTAAATTTTATCTATTTTGTTTACATTTCTATATGCATAAATCTAATTTCTATACTAGATACATTACTACGTATCTAGATTCGAGTGTGAATATGAAGTTTCATTGAATGAATACATAGATTATTACTTCTTTTGAGTGTATATTCCGATATAGCTCGACATGACTTTAGGATACTTGTTTAACATTGAGTATCTAAGGTAACTATTCTTCTATATGGAACATAACCTCCTAAGGGAGAATAATTTTATGTATGGATGAGTCTTTCACTTGACGGAATGAACTTTTCCTAATCATATGCTACGTAAGTGACCTACGTAATCTACAGACGTAAACCCGGGGGAGGCCTTGTGATAGGTGGTACTCTACTAAAAATTCAGACTTTCTAAGTTACTTCTTCACTTGATGTCATACTTGGTTACTGATAGGGAAAGTACTCTAATATATCATTGTGGAGTGGTATTCAGTAGTAATTTAGACCATCCAGCAAATATAGAAGTGGAGAACTAGGATTGGGTAAATTTATAGCTCAACATTCACCGTTATAATGAAACTAAAAGCCTAGAACATCTTCTTGAATTATGGGCTTCTGCAATTATCTTATTCTATTTTCATACTTTAGTTGATAATCTCAAATCAAGCACTTATCGATCCTGTCTAGTTAAATTTGAAGTATAAACCAATTAGCATTTGATCCTCGGTCCTTGTGGGATCGACTTATATAAATTTTAATACTTGATGATGTCCGTGAGTTTTTAGGAACACATCAATTTTTTGACACCATTGTCTAGAACTGAATGCTTTAAATCTAGTTAGTTTATATTAGAATTTGTCTAGACAATTCTTTTATTCTTTATCTTTCATTTTTGCACTTTTATTTTTACAATTTCAATTATGTAATTTGCTTTCTTAAAAAAATATATAAAAACAACAAATTCTAATTTGTCTCTTGATTATGTATGTGAAGGAATACTGCAAATATTTTGCTATTTGATTCTAAAATCGACCAAACATATCATCGAAGACTAAATCTACAAAAGAACCAACAAGAGCAAGAATAAAGAATCATGGGAACAAACCTTTGAAGGATTATCCTGCTCTGAGATATGCAAGGGGATTAAATCTAATTATGCTTCCACAAATTAATGTTTCCAATTTTAGCATTAATCCAGAGCTTATCTCTAAAATCCAAGAAAATCAGTTTAGTGGCGATAAATCTGAAAGTCCTTATTTGCACCTCCTAGAATTCTATAGATATTGTGATACATTTAAATATGAAGGGGTTTCTATGAAAACAATAATGCTATTGGTTTTGCCATTTAGTCTAAGAGGCTCTACCAAAGCTTGGCTAAATACTTTGAGACCTAAGAGAATAAATGCCTGGAGTGATTTAGAGGAAGAATTCTTGAATAAGTATTTCCCTCTAAAAAAGATAATTTTTCTGACGAATCAAATATTGAACTTTAAGCATAGGGAAGGAGAGTCATTATGCAAAACATGGGAGAGATATGCTACTCTAACTCAGTCATGGCCACATCATGGGATAGAAAAATGGTTGATTGTCTAAACATTCTATATTGGTTATCTTTTCCAAGTAAAATACATCTAGATTTAGCTGCTGGAGGATCATTAATATGCAAGAGTTTGCATGAAGCTTATGCTCTGATCGACAAGGTAGTCAAGAATCTAATTGATTAGTCAGAGGATAACTTGGCAACTCCTTCATTTAGGATCTCTGAAATATAAAATCTTTGTGAAGATGTTGACTTTCAGTTTGAAGTCTTTGAACAGTTACATGGTGAATTAGAAGAATCTACACCTTGGTGTAGTGGAACTCTTGCATGAATGCTAGAAGACTCGACCTCATCAACTAAATCAGATGTGAGCAATGATCATGAAGGTCATGAGATCCCTAAGGAATCGAGCTTGCAATTATTAAAAGATCCCATGGTAATAAGTTCTGAGCATGGGAAGGAGGACAACTCTGATGAAATCATGATGCTTGAACAGTGCCCATCAATACCCAAGATCGTCTCACCTCAAATAGAGCTCAAACCCCTACCATCAAATTTTAGATATGAGTTTCTTTGATCAGATTCTTCTTCTCTAGTAATAATTAATGCTAATCAAAATGAAATGAAACTCAAAAATTGGTCAGGGTGTTGACGATGCACAGAAGGATAATAGGGTACACAATTGATGATATCAAAAGGATTAGTCCTTTTCTATGCATGCACAGAATTTTGTTAGAAGATGATCAAAAAAGCTCAGTTAAACATCAAAGAAGACTAAACCCCAATATGAAGGAAGTGGTCAGAAATGAAGTGCTTAAATTGCTTAATACGGAAATCATTTGCCCTATTTCTGATAGTCAATGGGTAAGCCCAATACACGTAGTTCTTAAGAAAGGAGGAATGGAAGTGGTGAAAAATGAAAATAATGAGTTAATCTCTACAAGGGCAGTCACAAGATGACGTATTTATATGGATTATCAAAAATTGAATAAAGAAACTAGAAAAGACCACTTCTCGCTTCCTTTCATTGATCAAATGCTCGAAAAACTTGCTAATCACAAATACTTTGGCTATTTGGATGGATATTCTGGATTCTTTCAAATCCCTATTCACCCAAATGATCAGGAAAAAACTATATTCACATGCCCATATAGGACATTTGCTTATAGACAAATGTCATTTAGATTATGCAATGCTCCCGCTACCTTTCAGAGATGTATGATAGCAATATTCTCATATTTTAAAGAACATATTATGGAAGTATTTATGAATGATTTTTTAGTTTATGGCACTAATTTTGATTCCTGCTTATCAAACCTTTCTAAGGTTTTGCAAAGATGTGAGGAAATAAATCTAGTCTGAACTGGGAAAAGTGTCATTTTATGGTGAAAGAAGGAATTATTTTGGGGCATATGGTATCAAAAAGGGGAATTGAGGTTGATAAAGTAAAGTTAGAAATCATCAAAAAATTTCCTCCCCCAATTAATATAAAAGGGATCAGGAGTTTTTTAGGATATGCTGGGTTCTATCGACAATTTATAAAAGATTTCTCAAAAATCTCCAAACCGTTGACTAATTTGTTATTAAAGGATGTTGAGTTTCGCTTTGATCAGAAGTTCCTTGAGACATTAGAAAAGATTAAAAAAAAAAAAGTATTAATATCAGCTCATATAATTCAAGATCTAGATTAGAACCTTCCCTTTGAAATAATGTGTGATGCAAGTGATTTTGCCATTGGGACAGCCCTGGGATAGAGGAAAGATCATAAACTACATGCCATCCACTATGCTAGCAAGACTTTAGATGATGCTCAGATCAACTATTCAACTATAGAAAAGGAATTATTAGCAATGGTCTTTGCATTAGCTAAATTTAGATCATGTTTAGTGGGTGCAAAGGAAATAGTGTATACTCATCATGCAGCTATTCGGTACTTGTTGAATAAAAAGGATGCTAAACCATGCTTAATAAGATGGGTTTTGCTCCTCCAATAATTTGATTTAGAAATTTGTGATAAGAAAAGAGCAGAAAATATAATGGCAGATCACTTATCAAGAATACATCAGAATAGTGAAGAAAATATGAGAGACAATTTACCCATTAATGATTATTTTCCAGATGAATGACTCCTGGCCATTTCCAATGCTAAGTGTAAAACACCCAATATTATTATTATTTTTTTTGAACAATCAGTAATCTCTAATATTTGAATTTGACAAATAAGATAACCAACAATCTAAAAGAAAGATAACCAACTCCTTATAATATTTTCTATCTCAACTCAATCCAAGGTTATTTCATCCAAACTTTCTAGTATGACTAAAATAAAAAAAAAATAAGAAAGAAAAACAACTTTGCAGAAAACGTGAAGATCACTGGGATTATGTGCCAAGCTGTGCTACCATCCACTCAAGGGTCTTGCCCCCTAACCTCTAACTCAGCATCATCTGCACCAATTCAAACGTAGTGAGTTTAAAGACTCAGCAAATACAGAATCTGAGGAATAGCAAATATGAACAAATAAGTTGCATGCAATTAAGAATACTCATGCTAAGATAATTATTCATTTAAAATTAAAAGCATAATATAAGATTTACTCGGGTATTTTCCTATGAATTCAGTTTCCTGACTGTGGCTCCTAGATCTCAAAGTCGGTTGATCAAGCTTTGTCAAACCATAGTACTAGGTTGGTATAGCATCCCAGTACTTATCTGGAATCCATACCCATCAAGTGTAGGGCACCCCGGTGCTTATCTGAAGTCCACTACGCATCAATTTGATATGGCCAAACGAGACGTCTCTCGGACCCATATCCGTCATAGAACAGCCACAATCAAGTCACATTATTCATACTAATTCCTCACTTCGAATCTAATATTAATTTCTCTTTTTTTTTCTTTCCTTGCCTCAAAACTGCATCATTCCTTTCACATAATAAATAGAAGCTTGACAGAAACTGCAAACCATAGCAAAGCAAGATTATAATCATCACAATATTGTTCATTCGAAGTCTAGTAAATAAGGATTAATTGACCTAAGGTATTAAGAGATTAATGTCCAGATGAGGGAGCCACTTTTAACTCAAGCCATAACTCGTTAATGGGAATAAAGTGAAAACTACGTATTATATAAGACTCAAACTATTTTGAATATGGCATCAGTAGAAGTTGCGTTTGGTATATAACTCAACTTATAAATTGTCCACTTCAGTGTGAATGTGCTAAAAGTCCAATAGCTAGGTTGCCACAAGAAGACTTGCCCAAGATCAATTTGATTTATAGGCTAGAGCATGATAAAGTTACAGTACACGTTCACCAACACCCTATGCATTATTGTGACATCTAAAGGAAGACAAACATCAACATAAAGAAAAAAGCAGAGATATAAGTAGTCTCGAGTGGAATGGCAACAATTAAGATTATGTATTTCTTAAGATAGGCATAAGTTGTTCCAAAGAGAAAAGGGTCTTTCATGGCTTAAGATCCCAGCACTAGCCCTCGCTCGAATCCTCTAGACTCGGCTCTAACCTCTCACGGCTACAACCCTCCCTTTCTCCCATCGAACTTGCCCCCTCTCGATTCCTAGGCAGTCTTGACATGGTTCTCCATCATAATCTTCACATCTACCATCATAGTTAATCGAAACATGGAAAGAAAAACCACCAAATCTTACAACCATGTTGTGAACAGGAGGTGCATAAAAGAGATCATGTACTTGCCTTGATCGAAAACTTACTACCAAGCCGATGCGAGCTGCAAAGGAGATGACGGAACGCCACAAACTCTTGGAAATCTCTAGAAAACTGGGGCCTCGAGGAGGATGAGAAAAACGGCGCCACCTAAAACCTAAGGTCTCCCTTTTGATATGTGTGATTTCCTAGATATATATTTATATCCCCTCAATGGAAAAAAAAAATAATTATTTAAATTTACATAAAAGTGGTCAATCACGTATTTATCACAGCACTATTAAAAACTAGCTATCTATCCTCTTCTTTTAATAAAAACAAGGTTAATAAAAAAAGGAAAGCTAAAAAAATAATAAAAAAAATTCCTTAAATGCTCTAAATTTTCTTAATGCCTTGACAGCGAGCTCAAGAAATAATTTATAAAAAGTCCTCTTTACCACGGTGTTTCCCGACTTCTCCTTTTTGGCCTCGTATCATCTAAATTAAACTTCTAAAAGAACTCATCATTAAACAATTTAAATAGTTTAAATAATATGATAATGGAGTAAAATTCGTAATACTACTACTAATAATAATACTAGAGCATGTGATTTAGCAGTGAAATTTTCGAACGCTACAATACTCTCCCCCTAAAAACAAATTTCGTCCTCGAAATTCATAGACTTACCGAAAAGCTCGGGGTAGCGCTCTCTGATATCGGCCTCCACTTCCCAAGTAGCTTCCCCCTCTGAATGATTTAGCCACTTGACTTTTACCATTGGGATTGTTCGGCTCCGTAGATTCCGATCCCGTCTGTCCAAAATATGTGTACCCCTCTCCTCAATAGTCAAATGCGGTGAGAGCTGCAGAGGTTCATAGTGCAACACGTGGGAGGGGTTCACCTCGTATTTTCGGAGCATTGAGATGTGGAAGACATTGTGTACTACTGCTAGGCTCGGAGGTAGAGCTATACGATAAACCAAAGTCCCAACTCTCGGTTAATGATCTCGAAAGGTCCTATGTACCTAGGCGCTAGCTTCCCCTTTTTCCCAAATCTCATCACGCCCTTCATAGGAGCTACTTTCACAAAAACATGGTCACCGACCGCAAACTCTAAGTCCCTCCTCCTCAAATCTGCATAACTCTTCTGTCAACTCTGAGCAGTTCTCATTCTATCTTTGATCCTCCTCACTGTATCTGTCGTCTGCTAAATAATTTCTGGACCCAACTCTGCCCTCTCACCTACCTCATCCCAGTGAATAGGTGACCTACACTTCCTCCCATAGAGCGCTTCATACGGTGTCATCCCAATGGAGGCTTGGAAGCTGTTATTATAGGTGAACTCTACTAGGGGTAGTTTGGTTTCCCAACTCCCCTGGAAATCGATAGCACAAGCTCGGAGCAGATCTTCTAGTATTTGGTTCACTCTCTCTGTTTGACCGTCGGTCTAGGGATGAAAAGCGGTGCTGAACTGTAGCTTCGTCCCTAATGAAGCATGAAGACTCCTCCAGAAGGTAGATGTAAAGCGAGTATCTCGATCAGACACAATTGACACTGGAATCCCATGCAACCTGAAAATCTCTCGAATATATAACTCTGCATACTGTGTCATGGTGAATGTAGTCTTAACTGGCAAGAAGTGTGCTGATTTGGTGAGATGATCCACAATTACCCAAATAGAATTTGATCCTCTAACTGTCCTCGGCAATCCTACAATGAAATCCATCGAAATATTCTCCCACTTCCACTTAGAAGCCCAGCTGGTCGCTGATTCTCGGCCTTGACTTGTTGGCATGTCAAACATTCAGACACAAAATGATGGATATCGCGCTTCATGCCTGACCACCAATACAATTGCTGAAGATCCTTGTACATCTTTGTGCTCCCTGGGTGAATGGAATATGGTGATGTATGGGCCTCTGTCATGATCATCTCTCTCAATGCCTCCCCTGTAGGGACCCAAAATCGGCCCTTGTACTTCACAATCCCATCACTCACGGTGTATAACGCACTATCCTTTTCCTCATCTCTCAGTCTCCACTTCTGTAATTGCTCATCACTCATCTGACCCATGCGAATGCGGTCCAATAGTGTAGATTGCACAGTCAAGGAATTCAGTCTCGGGGCTCGACCAGCTGTATAAACCTATAACCCAAGACTCTGAATCTCCCGCTGCAAAGGCCCTGAAATCGATAGATGTGCGATCATTGCAGTCTTCCTACTCAGAGCATCGGCCACTACATTAGCTTTCCCCGGATGGTAGCTAATCTCACAGTCATAATCCTTCACTAGTTCCAGTCATCTGCGTTGTCTCATGTTCAGCTCTTTCTGTGTGAAAAAGTATTTCAGGCTCTTGTGGTCGGTAAAGATCTTGCACCTTTCTTCATACAAATAGTGCCTCCAGATCTTGAGTGCAAACACAACCGCTGCTAACTCGAGATCATGAGTAGGGTAGTTCTTCTCATGAACCTTCAACTGTCTAGAGGCATAAGCGATAACCTTGTCACCTTGCATCAATACTGCGCCTAGGCCTAGCTTAGATGCATCCGTGTAGACCGCATAGTCACCTTGCCCCGATGGCATAGCTAAGACAGGCGCTATTATGAGGGCTTGCTTCAGAGTATCAAAACTGTGCTGGCACTCCTCGCTCCATACGTACTTGGCGTTCTTCTTTGTCAGCGCAGTCAAGGGCACTGCAATAGAGGAGAAACCCTTGATGAACTTCCGATAGTAGCCCGCTAATCCCAGAAAACTACGAATCTCTGATGCATTTCTTGGCACTGCCCACTCCCTGACTGCCTCCACCTTGGACGGATCAACCTCCACTCCCCTACTAGAAATGATGTGCCCAAGGAAAGTAACCCTTTCTAGCCAGAACTCACACTTGCTGAACTTCGCATAGAGCCTACGCTCTCTTAGAACCCCCCAATATCGTCCGCAAGTGCTGACCATGCTCTTCTCTGCTCCGAGAATAAACGAGTATGTCATCAATAAAGACGATGACAAACTGATCAAGATACGGCTGAAATACACGATTCATGAGGTCCATGAAGACAGCTAGAGCATTGGTTAGCCCGAATGGCATCACCAAGAACTCATAGTGGCCATATCAAGTCCTGAACGCTATCTTATGCACATCTGATTCCTTACCTTCAATTGATGGTAACCAGAACGGAGATCTATCTTTGAGAATATCGAAGCTCCTTGCAACTGATCAAAGAGATCCTCCACTCTGGGCAATGGATACTTGTTCTTGACGGTCACTGAATTTAGCCCCCTATAGTCGATGCATAGCCTCATGCTACCGTCCTTCTTCTTCACAAATAAGACAGGCGCGCCCCAAGGAGAAACACTAGGGCGAATGAACCCCTTGTCTAGAAACTCCTGAATCTGCTCCTTCAGCTCTTTCATCTCAGTAAGAGCAAGGCAATACGGTGCCTTAGAGATTGGCACTATGTCTGGCAGCAACTCAATAGAAAACTCCACCTCTCGATCCGGTGGAATCCCTGTAACGTCATCAGGAAAAACGTCTACATAACGATGGCTAGGAATGACAGGAAGCCACGGTCAATGAGCTTCCTTGCCTGTAAGAATGATATAAACTGAGGCTTCCTTGAATTTTTTACTGCCACGAAAGTGAAAGGTTCTCCTCCCGAAGGACGTAGTTGGACTGCCCTGCACTGAAAGTCGATTACTGCCTGATTCTCTAACAACCAATCCATCCTTAGAATGATGTTGAACTCTGGTATCAGAAGTACTATTAAATCAGCATACATAGTATGGCCTTGCAGTACCATCTTGAGATTTCGGACGATGCTACCCGTACTCAGCTCCTCTCCAGAAGGAATCGTCACTAGTAGATTTTCTGTCAGACCCTCCGGAGTAATCCCTTTACGATGCACAAATGCATGCGAAATAAAAGAATGAGTAGCCCCTGAATCGAACAGAGCTTTCGTGGCTACTCCTACAACCAATATTCTGCCTGCACTCGAGTATTACACATACACATAGGTCGATATTTGCACAAAGCGTAAAAGAGCTAAGGTTTGAGTGATAAAGTAGCATAAATTACTATTTCAAATATTCGAAAGACTAAAATAAAGCGCGTAAAGTTACCTGTAATCAAGGTAGTGTCTGGGTCAGCCTCCTCGATCTGCATCACATAAACTCTCCCTGCCGCAGGCCTCCTCAACTGTGGGCAATCAAAGGATATGTGGCCCAGCTGCTTACACTTGTAGCAGACTCCAGCTCCTAGCAGACACTTCCCTGCATGCTGACGTCCACAAGTCTGACAGGTAGGCTTCTCCAACTGCATCACAAGCTTCGAAGCATGCTGACCCTGTGGGTTCCCTGAACCGGAAGGTTTCATTATTGGCTTTGTTGTCCCTTCCGGCCTCTGAGGTCCAGTAGACTGTCTCTTCACCTACGACTGCTGCTGAGGCTGTGAATAAAATGGCCTCTTCCTCTGTGCCTCTGCCTGTAAATCCTTCAGGGTCTGCTCCAACCTGAAAGCCTTCCTTAGTGCTATGGCGTAATCTGCAGGATCCGACATCACCACATCTCTGCGAATAGCGGGACTCAAGCCATCCAGGAAATGCTGCAGTTTCTCCGTGGGGTTATCAGCAATGAGGGGCGTAAAGTGGCAGCCCCTATCAAACTTCTTAACGTACTCTGCCACAGACATATCTCCTTGTTAGAGGTTCCTAAACTCCCTCTTCAGCCGCACTTGGACATCGGGTGTAAAGTATTTGTCGTAGAAAATCTTTTTAAACTCCTCCCAAGTCAGAGTCCCCATATTCACAGTCTTTTCAGCCCCTTCCCACCAAAGGGCAGCATCATCCTTCAGCTGGAAGATGGCGCAACTAACTCTGGCTACATCCTCCAATCCCATGTAACGGAAAATCATCTCCAAGGATCTAACCCATCCCTCAGCAACGAATGGATCGGTGGAACCCGTGAACTCTGGGGGTCCCATCTTACGAAATTTCTCGTATGGCATCTCACTCCTCGCCACCTGAGAGGTGCCAACATTCTGACGTAGTAGATCAGCTAGGCCAACCAATACTTGCTCGCTGGCGTTCAACGGTAGCGGTGGGGGCGGTGTAATCTGGCATCTTGGAGGCATCTTGGGATACACCACAACCACTACTTAGTCACAACATGCTCAAATAAAATGAATGCATACATATCCTCGTATCATTAACAAGTATCAAATAATAAAATAGTCGACATAATCAACGTCATAATATGCTCAACATCAGGAAATCATTTAGTATAGCTCAACCATCAAACAAAAGTGTAAAATGTTAAAACTCACAGACTTTGGGGCATGACTCCTTGAGCTTCCGGCAATCAGTTGTAGGCACAACCTAAACCAAGACCTTTGCTCTGATACCAACTTTGTAAAACACCCAATATTATTATTTTTTTTGAACAATCAATAATCTCTAATATTTGAATTTGACAAATAAGATAACCAACAATCTAAAAGAAAGATAACTAACTCCTTATAATATTTTCTATCTCAACTCAATCCGAGGTTATTTCATCCAAATTTTCCAGTATGACTAAAATAAAAAAAAAATAAGAAAGAAAAACAACTTTGCGGAAAACGTGAAGATCATTGGGATTATGTGCCAAGCTATGCTGCCATCCACTCAAGGGTCTTGCCCCCTAACCTCTAACTCAGCATCATCTGCACCAATTCAAACGTAGTGAGTTTAAAGACTCAGCAAATATAGAATCTGAGGAATAGCAAATATGAACAAATAAGTTTCATGCAATTAAGAATACTCATGCTAAGATAATTATTCATTTAAAATTAAAAGCATAATATAAGATTTACTCGGGTATTTTCCTACGAATTAAGTTTCCTGACTGTGGCTCCTAGATCTCAAAGTCACTTGATCAAGTTTTGTCAAACCATAGTACTAGGTTGGTATAGCATCCCAGTACTTATCTGGAATCCATACCCGTCAAGTGTAGGGCACCCCGGTGCTTATCCGAAGTCCACTACGCGTCAATTTGATATGGCCAAACGAGACGTCTCTCGGCCCCATATCCGTCATAGAACAGCCACAATCAAGTCACATTATTCATAATGATTCCTCGCTTCGAATCTAATATTAATTTCTCTCTTTTTTTCTTTCCTTGCCTCAAAACTGCATCATTCCTTTCACATAATAAATAGAAGCTTGACAGAAATTGCAAACCATAGCAAAGCAAGATTATAATCATCACAATATTGTTCATTCGAAGGCTAGTAAATAAGGATTAATTGACCTAAGGTAGCAAGAGACTAATGCCCAGATGGGGGAGCCACTTTTAACCCAAGCCATAACCCGTTAATGGGAATAAAGTGAAAACTATGTACTATATAAGACTTAAACTATTTTGAATATGGCATCAGTAGAAGTTGCGTTTGGTATATAGCTCAACTTATAAATTGTCCACTTCAGTGTGAATGTGATAAAAGTCCAATAGCTAGGTTGCCACAAGAGGACTTGCCCAAGATCAATTTGATTTATAGGCTAGAGCATGATAAAGTTATAGTACACGTTCACCAACACCCTATGCATTATTGTGACATCTAAAGGAAGACAAACATCAACATAAAGAAAAAAGCAGAGATATAAGTAGTCTCGAGTGGAATGGCAACAATTAAGATTATGTATTTCTTAAGATAGGCATAAGTTGTTCCAAAGAGAAAAGGGTCTTTCATGGCTTAAGATCCCAGCACTAGCCCTGCTCGAATCCTCTAGACTCGGCTCTAACCTCCCACGGCTACAACCCTCCCTTTCTCCCATCGAACTTGCCCCCTCTCGATTCCTAGGCAGTCTTAACATGGTTCTCCATCATAATCTTCACATCTACCATCATAGTTAATCGAAACATGGAAAGAAAACCCACCAAATCTTACAACCATGTTGTGAACAAGAGGTGCATAAAAGAGATCATGTACTTGCCTTGATCGGAAACTTACTACCAAGCCGATGCGAGCTGCAAAGGAGATGACGGAACGCCACAAACTCTTGGAAATCTCTAGAAAACTGGGGCCTCAAGGAGGATGAGAAAAACAGTGCCCCACCTAAAACCTAAGGTCTCCCTTTTGATATGTGTGATTTCCTAGATATATATTTATATCCCCTCAATGGAAAAAAAAACAATTATTTAAATTTACATAAAAGTGGTCAATCACTTATTTATCACAACACTATTAAAAACTAACTATCTATCCTCTTCTTTTAATAAAAACAAGGTTAATAAAAAAAGGAAAGCTAAAAAAATAATAAAAAAAACTTCCTTAAATGCTCTAAATTTTCTTAATGCCTTGACAGCGAGCTCAAGAAATAATTTATAAAAAGTCCTCTTTACCACGGTGTTTCCCGACTTCTCCTTTTTGGCCTCGTATCATCTAAATTAAACTTCTAAAAGAACTCATCATTAAACAATTTAAATAGTTCAAATAATATGATAATGGAGTAAAATTCATAATACTACTACTAACAATAATACTAGAGCATGCGATTTAGCAGTGGAATTTTCGAACGCTACACTAAGATACCTATAAAAATAAATTTCCTCGTCAAATTCATATACTTACCAAAAGATAGAAGAAGATATTCTTTACGGATATTAAGTATTATATATGGGAAGAACCACTGTTGTATAAACAAAGCAGTGATACAATTTTTTGAATATGCATACCTAAAGAGGAGATTAAAGATGTCCTTAATCATTGTTATTCATCATCATATAGAGGACGTTGGGTATTTCTAAACCAACAGCTAAAATTTTACAAGCTGAGTTTTATTGGCCAACTCTATTCAAGGATGTAAAGGAGTATATTCAATCATGTTATAGGTGTCAAAGAATGGGGAACATTACAAAATGACATGAAATTCCATTGAATTACATGCTTGAAATTGAGCTATTCGATGTGTGGGGAATAGATTTTATGGAACCATTTTTGTCATCTTGTGGAAATAACTATATTTTGGTTGTAGTTGATTATGTGTCAAAATGGGTAGAAGTTGTGGCTTCACCTAAATGTGATTCTAGAACAGTCATCAAGATGTTCAAAAAAGTTATATTTCCTAGATTTGGAGTTTCCAAAAATGTTATTAGTGATGGAGGTTCTCATTTTATTGAAAAATAGTTTGAAACATTGCTCAAGAAATATTGGGTAAGCCATAAAATTGTAACTCCTTACCACCCGTAAACTAGTGGGCAAGTGGAAATTTCAAATAGAGAGATCAAAACTATACTAGAAAAGACAGTATCCACTTCAAGAAAGGATTGGTCTCTCAAGCTAGATGACGTCCTTAGGGTATATCGTATTGCTTATAAAATCCCAATTGGAATGGCTCCCTTTATACTTACTTACGGGAAATGACGTCCTTAGATTATTCGTGGCTTCCCTCGAACTTTGCTTCCAATTCGTCATCATTTCCGAATTCCTTGGTGTGGTCCCGGGCCGTCAACGCGAGAAAACTCATCTGCTCAAGTTCTTTGTCATCGTCTTCCTCGGAAGAGGACTCGTCCCACGTCGCCTTCAGAGCCTTCTTTCTCCTTGGTTTCTTCGGTTCCTTCTAGTACGGGCAGTTCGCCTTGATGTGCCCCTTCTGATTGCACCCATAGCACGTTACCTTGAATTTGACCTTTGAGCTTGGTTGGACTTTTTTGGATTGGATGGCTTTTCTGACATCCTTTTTGTTGAAGCCCTTCTTTTTATAGAGTTTCTTCACCAAGTTGACTATTTCGGTTGTGAGCTCGTCGTCGTCATTGTCCGAATCTAGTTATTCTTCTATCTTTGGTTCGGTTCTGCGTTTTGTTTTTGATTTGTGTGCTCTTCCTGTACCTGCAACCAAAGCCAACCCTTTCTCGACATGGCGTGCATTAATCTTCTCATGCAACTCAAATTTGGAGAATAATTCGTCTAATTTAATACAAGAAAGATCCTTAGAGACCTTGTAAGCATCTACCATTGATGCCCACAAGGTGTTACTCGGAAAAGCGTTTAGAGAGTACATGATTATGTCCCAGTTCTCCACCTTCTGTCCAATCGCATGAAGACCGTTGTGTAGATCTTGTATCCGAGCATGGAGTTGGGTAGGCGTCTCACCTTCCTGCAATTTAATATTGTATAATTTATTAAGAATTAAGTCCCTCTTACTTACCTTGGTGTCAGAGGTTCCTTCGTGAAGCTCGATCAGCTTATCCCATAGCTTATTGGCACTCGAGAATAAGTCGATGCGGTTTAGCTCCTCCTTCGTCAATCCAAACTGGAGGGTGCACGTTGCTCTGGCATTTGCCTCCACCTTCTTGATTAATGTTGATTCCCAGTCTTCGCAGGATGTTGGTTTGTTGTCTCTGTCAGTCGATAGTTCAAACCTGATCTTGACGATCATCCACATCTCAAACTGGAACTTCAGGAAAATTTCCATCCTGCCCTTCCAGTAACCGAAGTCCTCTCCGGTGAAGAGCGGGGGGCAGACAGTACTATAGCCTTCTTGTTGGGCCATTTAGATGATATGCACACACAAAAAAAAATGGACACAAAGAATATCCCAGGACTTGATCCTGGATTAGTAGTGCGGGATGTATAAAGAAATGAACTCGGATGGTGTTGCACCAACCTCGAGAAAAAAATCCAATTATGAAAAACTGGATAGGAAAACGATAAGAATACTGATTCCAATCGACTCCGAAAAATATAAAATACCACGAAAAATGCTTGATTGGTGGTTGCACCAAATCAAAGCTACTCCGCTCTGATACCAATTGTTGGATTGAGAAGCGATGGAGGGGGGTGAATAGCACTCGTGTCTTTCACTTGTTTTGGATTCGAAAAACTCGGCGAATAAGCAGCGAAATAGAAAGAAATAACAACAAATACAGAAAGACACCAAGGGTTTACTTGGTTCGGAGCCTAGGACGACTCCTACTCCAAAGCCCGCGATCATTGATCGCTTTCGGTGGGCAACAACTATAATGGCACAAAATGGTTACAAGTGTGTATTACAATAAGTGCAAACAAAAAGTTATACCGACAACACAAATTAGGAATCTCGAAGCTCCGGGTTGTTGGTGACTTGTAACAGTACTTTAGGGCATCTCTTGAGCAGCGAACAATGGCTAGATCACTTGTATATTCTTGTCTTAAGGCTTCTGTTCGAGTCCCCTTATATAGCTTGCTCGAGGCATCTCAAACCCCATTCAAGGTGCCTCCAAGTTGCCGAGTCAACCGCGTGGATCAGCGTTGAAATCTTCTCCTCTTATCCTGCTTGAGGCACCTCCATGGTCACTCCAAGGCGCCTCCAAGCCCAAGGCGCCTCCAAGCCCTGGTCCGAGGCGCCTCCAGCTCCTCTTTGCAGCCAACTTATGCTTTGCACTCAAGTCGCCTCCAAGCTCCATGGAGGCACCTCGGACACTATTCATCGGAGGCTTGCCTTGCTCATTTGTCCCTGCAAAACATGTTAGTTCACAAAACACACACATACCCTGCAAGATAAAGTTGGAACACATAAAATATAGTAAAAGTAGTATTTGACAGTCGTCGGACTATCCGAGTCTGACTTCGGATCTCCGACCGGAAACCCTAGGTCGACTCGACGCCTATTGTTCCCTCTACGGGGAGTGCGTCCTCATCTACTCCCCTCAGGAGAGATTACTTGATGCCAGTCCGATCCTCCAAACTGACTAGACTTTTCTCTTAGGGTTACCACCCCTTGAACCTAGGGTTACCGCCCCCTAGGGTTTTTCTCCACCTAGGGTTACCACCCCCTAGGACCTAAGGTTACCCCCCCCTTAGGATTTTCCTCCACCTAGGGTTACCACCCCCTAGGACCTAAGGTTGCTGCCCCTTAGGATTTTCCTCCACCTAGGGTTACCACCGCCTAGGACCTAGGGTTACCAGCCCTTAGGGTTTTCTTTCACCTAGGGTTACCACCCCCTAGGACCTAAGGTTACCATCCCTTAGGATTTTCACCAGCCTAACCGCAGTTAGGACTTTCCTGAAACACTTATTCAAGTACTTTAAACAACAATTAATCTTAACTTTGAACTCTTTGTCATTATCAAAACTCGGGTTCGATCGTCAGATGTTTCTTGCATCAATAAGGACTTGTACAAAAATTTTATACAAGAGAACCGATACGATATTCCGAGTAACAACCAACAATGTCAACGTGTAAGTTTGAATGCATCACTTATAAATCAGTAATAGAGACCGTATAATTTATTTAAATAATCTCTCTCCTACTTAGTTACTTAAATTGAGAAATTTTAACATGCACACACATCACAACACATAAAAACAGCATCACAGCACATAAAATAGTATATAAAGGCAATAAATATGAAAATAAAATTTCCAACTATTATGGTCTCATCCAACGCTGTCTTCCAATATGTCACCAATAGATCACTGTCCTCCAATATGCCGCCAATGGATCAAGCCATCGCATCTATCTCGCTTCCTTCTCTGTCGATCCTTCGGTCGACAAAATAGCACCACGCATAGCAAGGATACAAGCCGCAATAAAAATAAATAAAAATTTACATTTATCGATCCTATATTCCATAAAGAAATTTACATGTAATCTAGATCGAACAAAATGTAAAAAAAATAATACAACAACCGGTTGTATTTTAATTATTACAATCATGCACACACAAACAACCTCGACATGCCCGAGGATTCAAATCATACATAAACACACAAAGCCATAATAGTTGGATCTAGGATGCTACAACTATAGAGTTAATCTTTCTAGCACATCCTACTATTATCTGGCCTAAACTTATGTACGAATAGTGCATAATTTTACAAAAAACCAATCACACAGAACTAGAAAACTTGCTCTGATACCACTTGAAGAAGCTGGAATTCCGTTCTGTTTAAATTTTCCTGTACAAAAATTGTACAAGAACAGAAATTTTCCTAGCAACCCACATATTCAATTAGACATGTGTTTGATCAATCAAGCAAGTTATTGATGGATCAAAGCATACCTTGATCGAAGTACAAGATCGCTGGCCTCTTGTGTTGGTATTCAAAATCGATACAAAGAAAACTTAACTAATTACATAGCAGAATTAAAGAACTAGTTGTACCTTTCCTTTGTAGCTAAAGACCTCTTGATCTTCTACCATATTTCTCTCCTCTTCTTGGCAGTCATGTGGGAGACGATCTACTAAGACAAAACCACCCTTCTTCTCTTCTCGTCCAAACCGCCAGGCACCAAGGGGAGATGCTCTAGGATGGGGTGCCTTCTCTTCTTCTTCCTCTTCTTCCTCTTCTTCCTTTTCTTTAAGTCGCCACCCACAAGGAGGAGGGGGTGTCGTCCCTAAGCAAGGAGGAGGAAGGGGCCACCGGCCACAAAGAAGGAGAAGGGGGTGTCGACCACAAGGATGGAGGAGGAAAGGGGGTGGCAACCACAAGGAGGAGGGGAAGAATTGTGTCGCCGACCCTAAGCAAAGGTGGAGGAGGCTTGTGGGAAAAAATTAGGTTTTGGAGGCACCACCTACTCCCTTTTATAAGCTTACTTCTGGCCCTAGGTAAGGAAGAGAAAACCAAAAATAAAAAACCAAACAGGATGGGTGGATGTGAGGCTTTATATAGAGGCTACAACAGGGACCTAGAGGAGGAATTAGTTTAGGCCTCCTGATGGGCTTGGGCTTCCTGTGTTCGACCCGAACACCCAACCCAAGTCCATAAATAATAACACATACCACTAAAGGATTATTATTGAACTATCGCACCAATCCCATATTATAATATGGACTCCTTCTTATCATGAGTGCACTAATCTCCCTATATTTAAAATATCGTATGTCCGTTAATTAATTGAGTTACTGACAACCCAATTAATTAACATCTGATTCCAAGAGTAGTACCACTCAACTTTATTATCATGCCAGACTAAGTCCACCTGCAAGGTTTACATGATAATCCTTATGAGCTCCTCAAGGGGACATTATCAGCCTAATTAATTAGGACAAAGATTCCTTCTATAATCAATAACACACAATATAAATAATACTATCTCCCAACTCATCGGGCCTATTGATTTAACGAATAAATCTCACCCATTGATAAGTTAAAGAAATAAATACTAAGTATACATGCTTGTTATTATATAGAGATTAAGAGGACGCACATCCATAATAACAGAGGTTTTGTTCTTTTATATAGTCAGTACAAATCGAACAACTTTAAATGGTTCTCCTCAATACACACATAGTGTACTAGTGTAATTTTATAGTCAAGACAGACTAATACCAAATTAAACTACAATCATTCTAATGGTTTGTCCCAATCCATCTTGGTTGTGAGCTACTATTTATAATTTATAAGGAACTGATAACATGATTTTCTGTGTGGCACCATACACCATGTTATCTACAATATAAATTAAATGGATAACTACATTGACATATATATAAATATAAAATGTAAACATTTGACTAAGGTGATTCTCATTTCAAAATAGTTCAAAACAGATGTTCATACAAAAGCTAGGCTTATAGTATACAGCTCAACAATGAGCATGTCTTTAGGGGGAGTTACTCGTTAAGGACATCAAAATTAATTTTCAGAAATGATAGAAGGTGGTATATCCTTCTTTTGGATAAATGCTCAAGGTTGAACATTAGGAAACAATAGAGAATGGATATCTTCATTGTTTAGTTGTGTATGCTCACGGGCGAGTATTAGATACAATGAAGGGTACGGGACCTTCGTTGTGGTGTTGTGAACAACATGTGAAGTTGTGAACAACGTTTGGTAACTCTTCAGGGGGGGAGTTTTTGATGTGTGTCAATAAAGGAGAATGTAGAGTTTAAGTTAAGCATTTGTGCCTCTAGGAAAGTTAAGGGGAGAATGCAGGGTCTACACTATGCCTTCATTACCTTAAGAGAGAATTTTTCCTGTAGGAAAGGGAGAGAATGAAGAAAATCCTCATTCGTGCTTTGGCACGAGGAAGAAGTTGAGGCATGGAGTAGCCTAACTTAAAGGTATTGTCAAACATCAAAAACAGGAGATTATTAGTGTAATATCCCCTAGTTCAAGGTTGACTAGGCTTGAGTTGGATCAAGCCTGAGTCTTGATGTTTGGGTTTCGATGTTTCACAATATGTGGAGATTGCAAGTGCAATCATTCGATTGGAGAGATTGGTAGTGCAGTCCCCCTCTGGCCAGGGTTTGACCAGTTTGGTGTGAAGAAGAGTCAAGTAGGTCAAGGCTGACTAGATACTTGACTAGAAGTCCTGGTGAGTGAAGCTAGGTGAAAGACCTAGTGAGTGAAGCTAGGCAGTTGGAAAGTCCTAGTAAGTGAAGTCAGGCAGATGTGAAATCTTGGTGAGTGAAGCCAGGAAGATGGAAAGTCCTGGTAAGTGAAGCCAGGTGAAAGACCTAGTAAGTGAAGCTAGGCAGTTGGAAAGTCCTAGTGAGTGAAGCCGAGCAGATGTGAAAATCCTAGTGAGTGAATATGGTGAAAGTCCTGGTGAGTGAAGTCAGGCGGATGGGAAGTCCTGGTGAGTAAAGCCAAGCATGAGGAAATCCAGATGAGTCAAGGGTGATCAGACATCTGGTGGAAGTCTAAGTATGTCAAAGGATTGACCGGATACTTAGCACAAGGAGACCTACTAGGTTAAGGTTGACCAGATGCTAGGTATGAGGTTCCAACAGGTCACAATTAATCGGATATTGGGTTTGGAAACCTTGGACTTTATTTTGGCAAGTCAAAGGTGGGGCAATCGATCAACCATTCGATTGAACCATAGTCCAATCGATCAGTTGATCTATTGGATGTGTGTTGCGAAGAAGCTTTGTCCCAATCGATCAGTTGATCGATTGGGAGCAAATGTCGTGAGCACAGAACCTCTCCCAATCGATCAGCCGATCAATTGGATATCTCCAATCGATCGGCCGATCAATTGGGCATCTCCAATCAATCGACCGATCGATTGGGGATTGGATTTCTCGCATGCAGACACGAGAAAGGCTGGATCTATTGGTCGATCGATTCAGCTATTTCTAGATAACATAGAAGCACTCTAAATCGATCGATAGATTGATTCAGAGTCACCGCAATCGATTGAGAGTCATTTAATCGATTGGGATCTGACCTTTGCACAGGTTTAAAGTTGTTGCGAGCGATCTCTTCGATACGGCTTTGAGCGCTTCTCCTTCGATCTTCATGATCTATTCTCCACTGAGCTCACTGACACACACCAGATCTTGGAGGCTTAGAGTGGAATGTTGTTGCACTTCCAAGCAAGTCAAGAGGTGTATTCAAGCTAGAAGAAAAGTAAGCTAGGGTTTCTGCCATGTCAATCTTGTAAGATTTGATATTGTATTAGTTTGTATTTTGTTCTTCTTGTATATCTTTGTGTGTGGACTTGTACAAGGCTTCTCCGCCTTTGATAATTACCGTAAAGGAGTGTTTTCATAGTGGATGAGTGAGTGAGAGCCAGATCCTTGGATTAGTCACCTCTTCTTAAGGTGAATACCAAGTAAATTTTTTGTATTAGTGTTGTAAGTTTGCTTTGAGTTCATTCCGCTGCATATCATCATCAAAGAAGCAAGCAATCAAATGCGACGAGCTATTCATCCCTCCCCCTTCTAGCACCAAAAAGACCCTAACACCAAGCAGTGCTTACTGCTAGGAATAAAAAAAGTGATGGTTCAATGACGACTTGACTAGGATTAGGAATTGATACTTGAGAAATTTAGGCCACAATTTGCACTGAGAACGAAGAATTCATTCTTAGGATAAATTAAATCCATTTATGATCATTCTTATTATTGAAATTGTTTGATAGAGTTAATTGATTCACTAAAGATTATGATATACTTATTCCTACACATGTTTCTAGATTGTAGAATTTTATTTGATAACAATCGAATACTTTCTTGTAGATCATTCTTGATTATACTTATTAGTTTCACTAGTTTGATAGAACTGAATAGAATCACTAAGGATACTCATTATTAGCTCATGAATCTAGATTGTAGAGTTTGTTTGAGGACAAGTAAAAGTTTAAGTCTGTGGGTGTGATGTGTGTAGATTATATATGTTATTTTGTACTATTTAATGTACATCTATGCTTTTACACCCTTTATCATGTTAATTTTAGCATAATAACTATTTTGCATCCAAAAATCTGCTTGGTGTTTGTTTTCATTTTCAGGAGTAGTTCAGAGCATAAAAGGATTTAAAAGCCACAAAAGAAGATTATTTGAAGAAGACTATGATCTAACCATGTCTTCCCTGTGGTGTGGAAAGTAAAGGATTAGAGTGCCCAAGTCTTGGGGAACAAGCAGCAATAAACTTCCAGAGTCAAATTGGATCTAGCCATGCCTTGAGACATAGCCAGGAGAAGCTCTAGAAGGATGAGCATGCCTAAAGGCACGACCAAGGAACCAGTGAAGACATTGGTCGTGCTAAATGACACGACCAGGAAAGAGAATCAACATAAGAAGAGGATTGGTCGTGCCAAATGGCACGACCAGAGAGTTCAACCCAATGTAGAATTGGCTTGAACCGTGCCATTTTACACGACCATGGCCCAAAATCCATCTTTGCTCTATTTTTAAAGAACTGCTTGTGCCAATTGGCATGACCTAGATGCAACAAACAAAGCTTATTTAGCTCTAGCCATGCCATTTGGCACGGCCAAAAACCCTACAGCAGCACTGGTTGTGCCAAATGGCACAGCCATGTACAAGAACTAGAGCCACTCTAGCTCTAGCAATGCTAAATGGTTGTTCTACTACTCCAACCTCATCGACACTCCAAGATCTGCATCTAAGGGCTTCACTCAACATCAAAGGATAAGTTTTTTCTTCACCTTCTTTAGATTTTTAAAGTTTCTATCATTTGAGTCCTTGGACTATATTTCATTCTATTATGGAGTAGATCTACAATGTTCTAGGACGTAGGGAGTAATTGGAATATGTGGATGAGATGTAAAACTATATGGATTTGCCAATTTCTTTGTTTAATGAAGCTTTTATAACACTTGTTCTATTTGATGAAATGCTTGCAAGGTCTTTTCTATGGACCTGAATTTTATCTATCTAGATTGCATTTCTGTATCCATAGATCTAATTTTTGTACTAGATATATTGATGCATATCTAGATCTGAGCATGAATATAAAGTTTCATTGAATGAATCCATAGGTTATTACTTCTTTTGAGTGTATGTTTTGATATAGCCCGACATGACTTTAGGATGCTTGTTTAACGTTGAGTATTTAAAGTAACTATTCTTCTATATGGAGCATAACCTTCTAAGGGAAAATAATTCTATGTATGGATGAGTCTTTCACTTGACCCAATGGACTTTCCCTAATCATATACTGCGCAAGTGACCTACATAATCTACAGACGTAAACCCGAGGGAGACCATGTGGCAGGTGGGACTCTACTAAAAACCCTGACTCTCTAACTTACTTCTTCACTTGATGACATGCTTGGTTACTAGTAGGGAAAGTGTTGGTGCAGCGGGGCCAGCAAGAGGGGAGGGTGAATTACCTGCAAATAAAGAATACCCTCCTCAAGACTTTTCAACTCACAAATTAATAGCAATAATAAAATGTAAAATAGCAGTAATAAAAGAGAGACAGAAAGTTTAACTTGGTTACAACCTAGGGGGTTATTAATCCAAGGCAATCGAACAGCTCCATTAGAATGCCTCCTTCACTATAGACGGAGAAGTCTTTTTTACACACTAAGAACGCTCAAAAGTTGATAGGAACTTAATATAGAGTTAATTAATTTATTCCTAGCTGCAGGGGCCTTTGTATATCTCCTAGAAATTCTATCTCGGGTCTTAAAGGTGCCTCCAAGAGGATTGAGGGTGCCTCCAATGGATTTGACCGGATAAAACCTTATATGGTTCGCAAACGACCATCTTGACTGGGTCTGAGGCGCCTCCAATGCCCTTGAGGTGCCTCGGATAAGGTTGAGGCACCTCCATTACCTTAAGGCGCCTCCATGACTACAGTCAGCACAAGCGCCTTCAGCACTTCGTTGAAGGCGCCTCCAGCTAGCTTTTTCAGCTCCTTTTGACTCCTTTTCTTCTTCCGAAGCTTTGATTTCTTGGGTGATTGCGGCCAACCGAAATAGGGCTCACCTGAACCCAATTTTTAGCCTTCTCCTCAAGAAGACTTCCGTCTCAGGTTCTCATCCCTTGAACATCACGCACGCTCTTCTCATCCATTGATATACTCTTTCGCAGCTCTTTCATCCTTCGGACACACCGAGACCGTCGGCTCCCTTCCCGTGTCGTCATTCATGCTATCTGTGTCTTCCGCTCGACTTCCTGCGCTCCTAAGCTCCTGCACACTTAGACACAGGGATCAAATAATAAATAGGACCTAACCTAACTTGGTTGATCACATCAAAACAACCACAGTGCCCAACAGAAAGTACTCTAATACATTGTCGTGGGGTGGTATTCAGTAGTAATTTAGACCATCCAGCAAATATAGAAGTGGAGAACTAGGATTGGGCAAATTTATAGCACAACATTCACTATTACAATGAAACTGAAAGCCTAGAACATCTTCTTGAATTAAGGACTTCTTCAATTATCTTTCTTCTATTTTAATATTTTAGTTGATAATCTCAAATCAAGCACTTATCGATTATGTTTAGTTAAATTTGAAGTGTAAAATCAATTAGAATTTAATCCTCAGTCCTCTGGGATCGACTTATATAAATTTTATTATTCGACGATGCCCGTGCACTTACGAGAACACATATGCACACACTCCACTATGAAAAACACTCATTCTCGGAAATAATCTGGAGGTGGAGAAACCTCATACAATCTTGAATACAAGAAATACAAATAAGAATTGTAAACTAGGTTTCAAAGAAATCAAAAACGATTTTGCAACATGAACCTTTACTTAGCTTACTTTCTTCTTGCTTGGAATAGCCTCTTGTTGGTAGAAAATGTAGCAGCATTTGTTCTCCCAAACACCAAAGAACTGGAGGCCAAGATATGTGCGAGCATTACATTCAAACCTTCATGAAAACCCTTTTATAGGGTTCCCTCAACGCCTCCCAATTGACTTAGCTTTTTCCTAATCTATTGTCATGTTTTTCGACCATTCACGCACCTATAGAATGGCTCTTTTTTGAACCTTAATCAATTCAAAAAACCTTAATCGATTAGTATTGCATCAATCAATTCCCTCTCTCATGACAAAAATAGCACTTAATCGATTGCCTCAATTGATTAGCATGGTGAGAATTGATTGCCCAATTGATTCAACAACCTCCTATTCTCTCTAGAAAAGTTGCCCCAATCAATTGGACCAATTGATTGTCCTAATCGATTAGGTTATGGATAATCAATTACCCAACCCTAACTCACTTGATCTAAATCTAGGATTCCCTTGTCCAACATCCGATCAACCTTGACCTGTTGAGACTTCCTCACCAAGTGTTGGGTCAGCCTTTGAGTCACTTGGACTTTCCATCTCGTGATAACTTTTTGTTGGACTTCCGATCACCAAGTGTTGTCCTCCTTAACCTATTTAGATTTTTCTCTTGTCTAACCATAGTTAAGGCTTTCCTCTTGCCAACATAAGATCCTCCTTGACCCACTTAGACTTTTCTTTACCAACGTGTAGTCTTCCTTGACCCACTTGGACTTCTCTTTGCTTAACTGCAATTAGGACTTTTCTTTGCCAATGTGCGATCGTCCTTGACTCACTTGGACTTCCCTTTACCTAACTGCAATTAGGACTTCCCTTTACCAATGTTCAATCCTCCTTGACCTACTTGAACTTTCTTTTGCCTAACCCTCGAATTAGGACTTTTCCTTACCTAACCTCCAGTTAGGACTTTACTAGTCAAGTATCAGGTCTTTCATGACCTACTTGACTTCTCTCTCACATATTGTCAAGTATCTGGTCTTTCATGACTTACTTGACGTCTCTCTCACATATTGTCAAGTATCTGATCAATCTTGATTTACCTAACTTCTTCTTTACATATTATCCAAACATTGAAACTCAAGATTGAATCCACTCGAATTTAGTCAAACTAGTCAATCTTGACCTAAGGACGATTGCACCAACAATCTTCCCTTTTTGATGTTTGACAATATATTTAAGTTAGGCTAACCCATATTAGCCCAACTTCCTTCTTCATCCCATGCCAAGACATGAATGAGTGTTTCTAACTTAAACCTTACATTTTCTCCCCATTTGACACACATCAAAAAATCTCCCTGATAGTCATTATATTCAAACAAATCTAATGAAAATCTCATATCTTTCATTGTATACTATGCTCAACCTTGAGCATTCATCCATTACAATGAAGATTTTTTAATCTTCCATTGTCCCCTTAATGAAAAAACATTCATGTCTTTAGGAAGAAACTTCCCCTTAAAATATGCTTCAAACTTCTATCATTGCATCAACAATGATTTGGAATTTCTAAATCTTTAGAAAAATCCAAAATTAAAGTTCTAAGGTTTAAAATTCAACTTTGAATCCAAACCTCCTTCTAAACTCCAAATTAATCTCATTTAACCATTTTTCTTATTATCATCAAGAAAATTATCCTTAAATACTTATCAAATCACTTTGGAGCATTAGGGATGGTTAACTCAACTAAACGTGGCTTAATGGACTAAAATCAAATATTTTAGCCAAAATCGGCATTCTTAATCAATTGGTTTCAGCTACCAATTGATTACAGCATCTCTAAATCAATTGAAGTTAGGATTCAATCGATTACGCATGTTTTAATTGATTGATCCAATGGATTATAGAGTCTTGATTGATCACTTGATCGATTCTATGAGCCTCTATGCTTGTGAAAATTCACCTCAATTGATTGCTCTAATCGATTGGGGTGTGGTAATTGATTGAGTCAATCAATTACCATATCTAATTTTTTTAATTTATGAAAATAATTTCATATTCAATTTTAGAAAATTATAAATAATTATTCAATTATCAAAAAAATATAAAATTTTACCTAGACATTACTTATGTCATATACTATTAAGAAAAAATAATTTTCTATGAAAATAACTCCTATTTTTAAAGATTAATACAAATTTATAAATCATTAAAAAAAATCATTATTTCACTCTACTTTGTATCTAACTAATCAATATTGATTCTTATAAAAAAAAAATAGACTTCACCAAGGTTTTCTAAAATAATTTTGAAATGATTTTTAAAATAAATTTCCAACCATGTTCTTGGAGCTAAATGCATATGACTTGTGAACTTTCATTCCCAATGATTGGACTTTACATAATCTTATATTTTGATGATACTAAAACTCTAAAAAGATGCACTAAATTTTTGTTCATCTTCCTAACATCTCACTTGAATCTAATATGTCTCAATACACAAACAAGTTAATCTTATGATTTTTGTGAGATTTAACAAAGGTTTTCTCTAAACTAAGGGATCATGCATTTTTAACTAGGTATTTAAACCTTTATCATCTAACTTAGCATGTCAAATGATGTTATTGTTCTTAATTACAAGGAATTAAAATTTATGCATAATAAATAACTATGGCATACATCAAATGAGTATTTCTAAAAGAAAACTATCATTGCTAAATAATATATGTATGACAAGACATATGATATTTTTCATATGAATATAAATACAAAATATGATGTCATGACATGTGATAGGGTATAATCATGATAATTTTAACATAAAGAAACTACCTAGATTTTCTATTTAACTATTATTAACTAATCACTAAATTTAAAAATAAGGCTAAGTTTGCCCCTATTTCCCTAGAAATTATCAATATCTAACTTAGTATTTCTTTGACTTCTATCGTATTTGTGCTAATTTAATTAAGACCATATCTTCTAATTTTGGCGCATTTTATTCTTTTAAGAGTAAAAATTAATTTTTTATTTTCAAGATGTAACAATACCTTGAAAATGCCCTAAAGTGCCAACTTCATCATTGTTGGATTAATTACCCTTCCAATTTAAATTGACATACTCTAAAGTCATCTAGGGTATAGAGAACATACTTATGAACCCAAAATCTATTGGTGCTCCTTGGGTACTCTAGGTATTCATTAGGAATAATTTCCCTTGATATCTTTCAAATGACCTTCCTAGGCTTCTTAGAAGCCTTGGTCACACTAGTCTCCTCAAGATCAACTCTAAGGATAGCTTCCCTTGTAATCTTGGTTTCACTCCTAGACCTAGGATTAGTTCTATAGCTATATAGAACTCTATGGTATAAGGGCTCATTCTCCTTGACTTTTGGTTTGTATCCCAAACCCTTCTTGCCCATGGATGACTCTAGTTTTCCTAAACCTAGGTTTTTCTTCTTGGACTCTTTGACTTCATTTGTCATTTTCCTTAGAGTCTTCTCTAATTTTTCAAGTCTTGACCTCAAAACTTGATTCTCTATCCTTAAATCATCAAATTTAGATTTTTATTTATTGCCATAGATATTTATCTTTGTAGGCATATATCCAAGATCCTTAGACTTTTTGACTAAATTATTTTCTACTTTCCTATCCTTAGGTAAGGTCATTCTAGCATGAAATTGTTTGTGCAATTATGCCCTGGAAGTTTCAATGTATTGACAATTGTTTAAGTTTAGGTTAATACGATGAATCTAACATGCATTGTGAGTTTGCAGGAGAAGTTTCTTGCAGGTCGGAAGACCGGATGCAAGAGAAGTCCAAGAAGGTTGAGGACCGGATTCTTGGCGAAGGAGTCCTTGCAGGTCAGAAGATCGGATGCAAGAGAAGTCCAAGAAGGTCGAGGACCGGATTCTTGGCAAAGGAGTCCTTGCAGGTCAGAAAATCGGATGCAAGGCAAGAGAAGTCCAAGAAGGTCGAGGACCAGATTCTTGGCGAGAGAAGTTCTCGCAAGTCAGAAGGTTGGATGCGTGTTAAGCTCACTTAGCACAAATCGATTGGTAAATCGATTTAGATATGGATGTTAGGTAGAATGCCTTTGAATCGATCAACCGATCGATTGGAAGGAAGGCAATCGATCAGTCGATCGATCAGGAAGTTTCTATGTGAAGCACAGAGTGCTTCTGGATCGATCAGCTGATCGATTGGGGTAATCCAATCGATCGGACGATCGATCCAGGAAGTTTCTGTGCGAAGCATAGAATACTTCTGGATCGATCAGCCGATCGATCCAGGAAGCTTCTGTGCGAAGCACAGAAGCCTCCTGAATCGATTAGCCAATCGATTGAAGTTACTCAATCGATCGGCCGATCGATTCACGGTGTGACCGCGATTTTGGATTTCACGAGTATATGTCTGAATCGATTCAAGCACTGCACCAATCGATTCAAGTTCAAGTGAAGTAATCTACGCCGTTGATCTTCACGCGATTGCTTCCAATGGATACTTGTGAATCGATTCAAAATTAATCCCAATCGATCCATGGCGACGATGATGTGAGAAACGGCTAGTTTTCTCGTCATTTAAAAGAGCTAGAAAAAAAAGAAACAAGATCATCCTTGAGAAAAATACTATTCTATTGCTCTAGTGTGATCAATCGTTGACGTGCTCAAGATCTCTCAAGGATTTGAAGATCAAGCTTTCCATCTCCGCACGTTTACAAGATACACGTCACAAGGAAGAAGCACTTCAAGTTTGTAATCTTTCTTTTCTTCCTCATTGTTATGAGTGTGATCTTTTCTCTTGGAAAGGGAGGCTTGTAAGTCTTGTAAGGTTTCTCCACCTTCGATGTTAGTCCGAGAAGGAGAAGTTTGACAGTGGAAAAGGTGACGGTGGTGTGGATCCTTGGACTAGTAACCTCCTTGAAGAGGTGGATACCAAGTAAATACAAGAGTTAGCATTGCTTTCAAGTGTCCGCAGCGAAAGATCAAATTTATCAAGAAAACGAAGTGAGTCATTCACCCCCCCCCCTCTAGCTCAACCGATCCTAACAAG
Source organism: Zingiber officinale (assembly GCF_018446385.1). NCBI lineage: Eukaryota > Viridiplantae > Streptophyta > Magnoliopsida > Zingiberales > Zingiberaceae > Zingiber > Zingiber officinale. The sequence continues at coordinate 51,784,213 of NC_055988.1, read as the reverse complement.
TGGTATCAGAGCATTGGTTTGCTTTTGAGGATTCATCGCCAAAAAAAACACAAGTTAAAGAGTTACAAGATGTCATTGAAGGAGGGACATAGTACTTCACGACCACCATACTATGAAGGCAATAATTTCGCTTATTGGAAGAGCCGCATGGAGCATTATCTTATGACCGAAATTGACATGTGGTTCTCGATCACGGAGGGATTCACGGCGCCAACCGAAAATGGAAAGATGCTTGAATCATCAAGGTGGACTGCTGAACAAAAATTGAAGGCTCAAGCAAATGCTAATGCAATCGTGACTCTCCAATGTGGGTTGAGTTCGGAACAACTCAACAAGGTTGGACCTTTCAAAAGTGTCAAGGATTTATGGGATAAGCTCATTAAGCTAAATGAAGGCACCAAGGATTCAAGAATTGCAAAGAGAGATCTTCTAATAAATCAACTTCAAAATTTCACAATGAAGGATGGAGAAATGGTAAGTTCACTACATGGGAGATTCAAGGAACTATTAAATGGCCTTCATTCAATTGGAGAGAGTGTGGAGAACCGGGATCTCATAAGGTATGTCTTAAAATCTTTCCCAAGAAACTCATTATGGTCATCCATGGTGGATGCCTATAAGGTTTCAAGGGATTTGTCAATAGTAAAATTGGATGAATTATTTTGTGAACTTGAATTGCATGAGCAAGCTAACACAAGCCACAAAGAGAAAGGTATAGCCTTGGTTGTAGGTGAAAAGAGCAAAAAGAAGCACAAAGAAAAGAAGAAGGAGAAGAAGGAACCATCTTCAGAATCTGAGCGAGATAATGATAGTGATAGTGATGAAGAGCTATCATCAAGTGAAATGACAAACTTTGTTCGAAGAATGATGAGACATTCAAGGAAGTTTGACAAGAAGGATGTTAAAAAGATTTTCAATGATGAAAAGAGAAAAGGTAAATCTCTTGTGGATTCTAAGATTACGACTGATGTAATTTGCTATGAATGCAAGAAAAAGAGGCACTACAAAACGGAGTGTCCAAAGTTGAGGAAGCAAGAAGAAAAGACCAAGAAAAAGAAGAAGGCTTTGAAAGCCACATGGGATGACTCATCATCAAGCTCATCGGAAGAAGATGAAAAGAAGAGCTCAAAGCATATGGCTCTCATGGCATTAAGCCATGTTGAGGATAGTGAAGATGAAGATAGTCATGGAGAGGATGTGGAGTCTTCAAGTGAGTCATCATCTAGTGACGATGATGAGGTAATTTCTCCCAAGCTTGATAAGATGTATGCCACCATTGCATGCTTAACCAATGCACTAGCAAAATCAAAAGGGAAGGTTAAAACATTGCAAAATGAATTGAAATCACTTAAAAATGAAATTGTGTCATGTGAAATTTGCATGCTTCATGAAAATAACGAAAAATATTTTGATGATCTTAAAAAGGAAAATGCATCGTTGAAATTACAAGTTGATGATTTTAGAGGTGCTCTAGAAAAATTTACTTCAAGCTCAAAATACTTAGATATGATTCTAGGAGCTCAAAGGGGTGTGTACAACAAAGCGGGACTAGGTTTTAAATCACAAGATAAGGAAGTTAAATTTATGTCTCTAATTAGTAGAAATCATGCTTCAAAGGTTAAGTTTGTTCAAGCTTGGGTACCCAAGCAATTTGTTATTGATACTACCGGACCCAAAGTTTGGGTACCAAAACATTTGGTTCATCGTGTGTAAACAATTATGCGTCAAGGGGGAGCATCCAACAACATGGTTTGTAGATAGTGGATGCTCTAAGCATATGACGGGGGACTTTTCAAAATTTTCATCATTTAGACACAAAAGTAAAGGTACCGTTTCTTCTGGTAATAGTAGTGAATTAAAAGTCATAGGAATAGGAGATATTAGAATTTTTGAAAAATTTTTGATAAGAAATGTGTTATTAGTGAAAGACATGGTCTTTAATCTTTTAAGTGTCAGTCAATTATGTGATTCGAGTTATGAAGTTGAGTTCAATTCATCTCAATGCCTAATCAAGCATAGTGAACTAAACACAAATATTCTCATAGGTCATAGAAGAGAAAATATTTATCAAGTTGAACTATTTGGTGCTACTAATGTGTTTGCTAAGTGGCTTATGTCTAAAGAGGAGGAGACTTGGCTTTGGCACCGAAGACTTGCTCACACCAACATGAGGAATATCAAAAGACTTTCAAAGAAGGAGTTGGTGCAAGGATTTCCAAAATTGAAGTTTCAAAAAGACAAATATGTGATGCATGTCAAATGGGTAAGCAAATCAAAGCTATTCATAAAGGTAAAAACATAGTAAGTAGCTCGAGCTCATTCACATGGATTTATTTGATAGTAGTAGACATATTTCTTTAAATGGTAGTAGATATTACTTTGTGATTGTGAATGATTACACTAGATATACATGGGTGTTTTTCTTGAAACATAAGGATCAAACTCTAGATATCTTAATCGCTTTTTGTAATAGAGTAGAAAATGAAAAGAGGCATAAGATAAACAAGATAAGAAGTGATCATGGAGGCGAATTTGAAAATGATAGATTCACAAGTTTTTGTATGGAAAAAGGGTATAAACATGAATTTTCCACCCCTAGGACTCCTCAACAAAATGGAGTTGTTGAGAGGAAAAATAAGGTCTTGCAAGAGGCCGCTCGGAGCATGTTAAATGAATATTCACTTCATAGTTTCCTATGGGCCAAAGCAATTAATACGGTATGTTATGTGCAAAATAGAATATTAATCCATAGGTTTCTAGGAAAAACACCTCATGAGTTGTGGTTTGGTAAACCTCATACAATTAAGCATCTTAGAGTGTTTGGATGTAAGGTCTATATTCTAAACACCAAAGATCATTTAGGGAAGTTCTCCGCTAAGGCGGATAAGGGCATTCTTGTAGGCTACTCAAGTCACAGTAAGACATATCGAATTTACAACAAAAGATCAAAATTAGTTGAAGAAACACTAAATGTTATATTTGAAGAAAATCCTTCTTTGAACTCTACAAGAGCAAACGATGAAGAATTACAATTTGAATTAGAGAAACTAACACTAAATGAAGTAAATAATCAAGGAGAAGAATACCAAGAGAGTGATGGTGAGAAAAATGAATCTTTGCCACTTGAACCCAAAATTATAACAAATCAAGAATCAAGTTCTACTAGAATTCATGTAAATCATCCCTTGGATCAAGTAGTGGCAGACATCACTCAAGGAGTGAGAACTCGATCTTACTTTAGAAATGAAGGAAGCCAAGTCGCCTTAATATCTCAAATAGAACCAAAAACCATTGATGATGCCTTGTTTGATCTGGAGTGGATCTTAGTAATGCAAGATGAACTATCTCAAATTGAAAGAAGTCAAGTTTGGGATTTAGTGCCTAGGCCTACCAACAAATCAATTATTGATATAAAATGGGGTTTAGAAACAAACTTGATGATAAGGGAATAGTTGTGAGAAACAAAGCTAGATTGGTTGCTAGGGGTTTCAATCAAGTAGAAGGATTAGATTATGATGAAACTTATGCACCCGTAGCAAGATTAGAGTCTATTAGGATGATGTTGGCCTTTGCCGCCCACAAGGGGTTCAAGTTGTACCAAATGGATGTAAAATTAGCATTTTTAAATGGTGTTATAAAAGAAAAAGTATATGTTGAGCAACTACCGGGATTTGAGAATTTGGAGTGTCCAAACCATGTATATAAACTTAAAAAGGCCTTATATGGGCTAAAACAAGCTCCCCGAGTTTGGTATGAACGATTGTCGATATTTTTAGTAACAAAAGGATTTCATAGAGGGAAAATTGATCCCACATTATTCTTGAAAAATAGTGGTAATGATATGTTTGTGGCCCAAGTATATGTGGATGACATTATTTGTGGCTCCACAAATAAAGATTTTTAAATGAATTCATTAGTCCCATGGAGAGTGAGTTTGAAATGAGTTTGGTTGGTGAGTTAACATTTTTTCTAGGGTTACAAATCAAGCAAACAAAAGAGGGCATTTACATTCATTAATCAAAATATGTCAAAGAGCTATTTATGAAGTTTGGAATGGAAAATGCAAAGGAAATATCTACTCCCATGGCCACTAGTACTAAATTGGATAAAGACATTGAAGGGAAAGAGGTTGACTCCAAGGTGTATCGTAGTGCTATAGGAAGCCTTCTCTATCTTACGGCTAGTAGACCCGATATACTTTTTGTCGTAGGAATGTGTGCGAGGTATCAATCTTGTGCCAAAGAGTCACATTTGAGTGTCGTTAAGCGAATTCTCCGATATCTTAAGGGAACTCAAAATGTTGGTCTTTGGTATCTTAGAACCGAATCTTTTGACCTAGTGGGCTATACCGATTCTGATTATGCCGGATGTAAATTGGATCGTAAAAGTACTAGTGGTAGTTGTTAATTTCTAGGATCCTCTCTAGTAAGTTAATCAAGTAGAAAACAACATTGTGTAGCTCTTGTTGGTGCGGTTAGTACTAACGATTTAACCCAGGTTTTGATGAATGACAAATCAGGTTAAGTTAGTTTGTTGTTGTCTGACACTTTGATCAAGTATGCAGGAGAAGTCCAGACAGGTCGACGGGCTGACCGGATGTCTGGCACGAAGTCCATCTAGGTCGACGGGCTGACTGGATAGCTGGCGAGAAGTCCAAGCGGGTCGACAAGCTGACCGGACGCTTGGCGAGAAGTCCAGCTAGGTCGACGGGCTGACCGGATAACTGGCGAGAAGTTCAGACGGGTCGAAGGGCTGACCGGACGTCTGGTAGGTAAGTAAGGTAAGTCACTGGAGGGGAGTGACTGCGAGGATGCGTTCCCGGGAAGGGAACATTAGGCGTCGATCCGGCTTAGATCCATTTCGGATATCTAAGTCGAGATCGTGACTAGATTCCGGTCTCGGAAAGACGGAATCTAAGTCATACTTTGCTTATTTATAAAACTGTGCTAACAATCTTTTCTGTAGGGTAAATTTACCTCCGGACTAACGTTTGTCTTGCAGGACGGATTCTGCGGGAAAACAGGGTCCGGGCGCCCGGAAGGAATCCGAGCGCCCGGAGGTCCGGGCGCCTGGAAGGGATCAGGGCGCCCGGGAGGGAAATTTCATCCTGATCGCGCGTCGCCACGTGGAGCTCGCTGGTTGGACTTGCCACGTCTCACCAGGGCGCCCGGAAGGAATCCAGGGCGCCCCGAGCTTCATATAAAAGAAGGGTCAGAGGGGAGCTTCAGTACAACAACGGAAAAAGAAAAGTCTTCCACTGCTCTACGCTTCTGCGACGCCAACAAAGCTCCGACACTACGCTCATTTCTTTTCCTTTCTTGTCGGTATTTGTTTTCATTTTTCATTAGCATTCACTGTACGGTTCTTTTGTAATCATCATTTCGAATTGCTAGTGAATTGCCCAACGAAAGTACTCACGGAGTACGGGCCTTCGAGTAGGAGTCGTCACAGGCTCCGTACGAAGTAAATCTCATTGTGTTCAATTTTCAATTCCGCTGCGTTTATACTTGTTATTTTTCGAATCGATATTCACCCCCCCCTCTATCGAACGATCACGGTCCTACAGCTCTCTCCACAACCGAAGCAGAATATATTGTCATGGGAGAGTGTGTATCACAATTATTGTGGATGACTCATACTCTAGAGGACTATAAGCTTACCTACAACAATGTTCAAGTCCTTTGTGATAATGTGAGTACGATTAACTTGACCAAAATCCTGCCCATCATTCAAGAACGAAACATATAGAGGTTAAACATCATTTTATTTGTGATCATATGACTCGAAGTGACATCATCTTAAATTATGTTGAGTTAAAATCAAACTTAGCCGATATCTTCACTAAACCTCTTCCCGAAGCTGATTTTAATTTTCTTAGAAGGGAATTAGGGATGTGTTGTATTGATTAAATTACATCCTCCATGATCACTTTATAGGTAAAGCCTTTTAAGCTCTCTTCACCTTAATTTTAACTCTCACAAAAATCTAGAATTGTCCTCTTAATGTGATTTAGATGGGGGTGAGAGGTTAGAGACATTTATCTTGGTCATAATGCTTGTTATGATGCATTATTTTGGTCAAGAAAAATGACTTTCATATGAAACATTCATTTTTCCAATCATAGGGAAAGCAAGTGTACAAATCATGTGCACGTTGCCCTACGATTATGATTGGAAATTTTAAATTTACCATATGTGTAAAACATATTTTTAAAACCTTGGGTGAAGTTTGTTATTGGATGAGAGTTAACACTGAACATTTAGATACGCACTTACTCAAATCATTGAAGTTTTCGACAATCTTCAATTTTGTGTAAGTTTTCGCTAAGAAGAGTCAAATCTTGTCAAATTTTATTTTTTTTCTTGATAATATGCGATATGTATAGTGTCTACACAAAATTTCGTGATTTTTAGAGTAGTGTATGTTTTGTTTGTGCATTTCCAAAACTTGGATCTGAAAGTTTTTGAAAGTCCAGTAATATCAGACCTCCCAATCGATCGGTTGATCGATTAAGAGGCTTGCGTCTCACCATAGAGAGCATCTGAATCGATTAATGGATCGATTCAGAGTGTTTCAATCGATCAATGGATCGATTGGAACGCGTTTTCGATTTTCCAGAAAGCATTTGGATCGATCAACGGATCGATTCAGTGAGTTTGGATCGATCAATGGATCGATTAAGATGAATGTTTCAATTTCCACAGAGGCATCGTGAATCGATCGACCGATCGATTCACTTGTTCTCAATCAATCGGTCGATCAATTGGGAATTTAAAACTCATCTTAAAACCCGATCACCCTAGGTTTTCTCTCACTCCACCTCATTTTCTCTCCCGGCTCTTTTCGTGCCCTAACTCTTAGGCGATTTTCCCGGCGACTCTCCCACCTGCATCGGTCGTTCTCTCCAGTGGTTTTTCTCCGGCGAAGGGCGCTCTTCCACCTTTCTTCCGCCTCTACTCCTTCTACGACCTAAGTTGTCCCTTCTTCCTTGTCTCTTTGTCGCAGCTCACAATGCCGAACTCAAACCCTAGGTAACTCCTTCATTTTTTTATTTTTCTCTCTATTTTGCTCTTGTCAGTTGATTGTGGCTAATCTTGATGTTTCTTTTGTGCATTTCATTCATGCATCATGTGCACGGCCATTTATTTTCTCTTTGCATTATGATTCCATCGTGTTGCTTCTGTTCTTGTGCATTTTTTTCCATCCTTCAAAAAGAAACAAAAGGTTAGAGAGTCTGGTGAGGGTTCCTCTCGAATGCAATCACGTCCTAAGCCTCCTACTGATCAGCACTTCCCAAATGCTGCGTTGCAGCAGGCCTTTCACCGAAACACCTTCAAGTTAATTCCTCCTCGTTCCATTGATAAAAAATTCTATCATGACTCTTGCTTTGAAGTGTTTTCCTTAATAGAGCATTATAAACTTTCCTCCATTGTTTATTGTGGACGCAGTGTCAATCCTAGCCTTGTTTTGTAATTCTATAACAACTTGCATACCTCAGATGGAATTCTTTATTGCACTCGTGTTTCCAAGTGGAGCTTGGATTTCTCTTATCAGATTCTTTAGGAGTTTTTAGGGTGTCGCCATTCAACGAATGATTTCGCCTTTTATCCTACCCTGCCTGAGCTCTTGCCCCCACCATTCGAGCATATCACTATTGCTTCCATGCATCAGGATATTTTTGGTCGTCCCCGTCCGGATGGTCCACTTGCGCATATTACCACTTTCTCATCTCTTGAGTTATCTGCACTGGACAATGCCCTATTCAAAGTCGTTATAAACTGTCTTCTGCCTATCGTCACTCGTTCTTTGGCCCTTCTCAGACCTTCTCACATGTTCTTGCTGTTCGCCATGCGACATCGCCTTGATGTAAAAATAGCCTTGAACATCTTTCATTGCATCATTCACTTCACTCAGCCTGTGCAGCAAACCGTTCATATGCCTTTTGGCAATATCATTACCGATTGGTTGGAGTCTATGGAGGTAAATGTCTCCCGAGGGAAGCTACAGCATATGACAGTTTCATATTCCCGCATCTCTTCGCGATCTTTCGCGAAGACTAGTATGGTGGCTGGACCGGATGGCATCAGATGGATTGACGGACGTGCCCTTGGTGAAGGCCCACGAGCTCGACCTCGGGGGGTCGGACATGAATCGGATCCAGAGGCTGCTGATCCTCAGGCGGATATTGAGGCACCTGATTCTCCATATCCTGTTGTCGCTACCCAAATTAAGATGCTTGAGGAGACTGTGGACACTCGTCTGGAGGAGTTGTCCATGGTTGTTGTTGAGATGCGTACTGAGATTGCCACTCTGCGGACGAGTGTTGAGTCTTTGACCGAGCTGGTCCGCTCGTGGATATCAGGACGCTCTCCTCAGCTCCCTCCTCCGGTAGAGGATGTGCCCCCTGGTCCTGCTGCTTCTTCCAGGAGTCCTATTGCTCCTACTGATGTTGCTACTCCTTCTGCTCCTTCTGAGGGCGGCATGATTGAGTTTTATGTTCCATTATGAAATCTAGTGTCGATTTTCTGTATGAATGTTTGATTGTGTGTCTCTTAGTTTGCAGTGTGCGTCTATGACACTATTTTGTATTTTGTGTCCATGGTATGACTTGTCGGTTGAACATATGTGGTTTGGCACAACTAATTTTAGTCTATGGTATATATAATTCCTCTATGATGTTTTGGTTTAAGGGGGAGTCTCTTTCTAGTATATTGTTTTTGCTTCTTGCACCCATTTAGGAGGAGTACCCCTCGGACTTATCGTAATTGCTTAGTGTCCGTATTAAGGGGGAGCTATGTTTTTTTTTTATTTTTGACAAAGGGGGAGATATGTTGACTTTTATGCTTAATTTAATTACAGTTGAAGCTCATGCTTACTGTTTATGCTAAATTCAGATAAATTTCAGCGCAGTTGCAATCATTATTTATCATTGTATTATTATGGTATATTGGAATTTAGCCTAAACTTAAATAGATTGTCAAACATCAAAAAGGGGGAGATTGTTGGTGCAATCATGCCCTGGAAGTTTCAATGTGTTGACAATTATTTAAGTTTAGGTTAATACGGTGAATCTAATATGCATTGTGAGTTTGCAAGAGAAGTTTCTTGTAGGTCGGAAGACCGGATGCAAGAGAAGTCCAAGAAGGTCGAGGACCGGATTCTTGGCGAAGGAGTCCTTGCAGGTCAGAAGACCGGATGCAAGAGAAGTCCTAGAAGGTCGAGGACCAGATTCTTGGCGAAGGAGTCCTTGCAAGTTAGAAAACCGAATGCAAGGCAAGAGAAGTCCAAGAAGGTCGAGGACCGGATTCTTGGCGAGAGAAGTTCCTGCAAGTCAGAAGGTTGGATCCGTGTTAAGCTCACTTAGCACAAATCGATTGGTAAATCGATTTAGATATGGCTGTGAGGTAGAATGCCTTTGAATCGATCAGTCGATCGATTGGAAGGAAGCCAATCGATCAGCCGATCGATCAGGAAGTTTCTGCGTGAAGCACAGAGTGCTTCTGGATCGATCAGCTGATCGATTGGGGTAATCCAATCAATCGGGCGATCGATACAGGAAGTTTCTGTACGAAGCACAGAATGCTTCTGGATCGATCAGCCGATCGATTGGGGAACCAATCGATCGAGCGATCGATCCAAGAAGCTTCTGTGCGAAGCACAAAAGCCTCCTGAATCGATCAGCCAATCAATTGAAGTTACTCAATCGATTGGCCGATCGATTCACGGTGTGACTGCGATTTTGGATTTCACGAGTATATGTCTGAATCAATTCAAGCACTGCACCAATCGATTCAAGTTCAAGTGAAGTAATCTATGCCATTGATCTTGACGCGATTCCTTCCAACGGATACTTGTGAATCGATTCAAAATTAATCCCAATCGATCCATGGCGACGATGATGTGAGAAACGGCTAGTTTTCTCGTCATTTAAAAGAGCTAGAAGAAAAAGAAACAAGATCATCCTTGAGAAAAATACTGTTCTATTGCTCTAGTGTGATCAATCGTTGACGTGCTCAAGATCTCTCAAGGATTTGAAGATCAAGCTTTCCATCTCCGCACGTTTACAAGATACACGTCACAAGGAAGAAGCACTTCAAGTTTGTAATCTTTCTTTTCTTCCTCAATGTTGTGAGTGTGATCTTTTCTCTTGGAAAGGGAGGCTTGTAAGAAATTTGAAAACTTGAAGAAGAAAAGAAAGATTGGCCAAGATACACGTCACAAGGAAGAAGCACTTCAAGTTCTACTACTCCATCCTCATTGGCACTCTAAGATCTACATTCAAGGGATTCACTTGACATCAAAGGATAAGTTTCTTCTTCCCTTCCTTAGGTTTCTGAAGTTTCTATGATTTGAGTTCTTGGATTGTATTTCTTCCAATTATGGAGTAGATTTGTATTATTCTAGGATATAGGAAGTAATTGTAATGTGTGGATAATGTAAACTCTATTGAATTGTCAATTTCCTTGTTTGATAAAGCTTGTATGGCACTTGTTCTGTTCGATTAAATGCTTGCAAGTAGGTTTTCTCTATGAACATAAATTTATCTATCTAGATTTCATTATGTATACATAAATCTAATTTCTAAACTAGATATATTGTTGTGTGTATATATTTGAGCATAAACCTAAATTTTCATTGAATAGATGCATAGATTGCTGCCTCTTTTAAGTGTATGCTCCAATATAGCTCGGCATGGTTTTAAGATAAATAGATGCATCTAATTGGAATGTTAACTGTTAGAATGGTTGTTGCTACACCATTCTAATAGTTAACATTCCAATTAGCTGCTACAATATTGTAGCAGCTAGCCGTTGAAGTAGCTGCTACATAGTATAGCAGCTACTTCGACGGTTAGCTGCTACAAGGTGTAGCAGTCACTTGGACAATTAGCTGCTACAACGTGTAGCAGTTAACTGTCAAAGTAGCTGCTACAACGTGCTAACTATCCAAGTGGTTGTTGACGTTTGTAGCAGGTATTGGCCTTACACGTTGTATCATAAATCTTTTCTTCCTTCTAATATATATTATGATCATGGTTGGGAATTACAACTTAAAATGAAAGGAATTACCATTGGTTGTGAAATGTAGAAATTGATGCTGGACAAGTTCCTTGCAAATTACATAAGCAAAAACTGGTAAGAAAGTAGCTAGGGCTTATGCATCGTAAGATCTATCAGGCTAAAAATTATTATACAAAGCTAAACAACAGATAGTGGAGTAGAAAAGGCTTACGATCGAGAATGGAGAGGAGTGTTAAGCAAACTGCATTGGCTACGTGTTCAGTGGTAGTTTGGGGAGCTGCCAGCCAGCTAGTGAACAAGCAAGCGATTGTAACGTGAATTTAGCTTGCAATGTTTTTGCTTTGCTTTCCTGTCAGGAGCGCAAGGTCCAACGGACGACAGAGAACGAAGGAGCAAGAGTGAGAGAGAGAGCGGCGAGGGAAATTTAGAATTTGGGAAATTTCTCTTACTGCCGATTTGAATAGAAGGCGGAAGGGAAAAAATAATAAAAAAAAATATTTAAAAAAAAATCGAACTAGCAATACCACGTCTGCGTGTCGCTCACGCTTTGCAGTCGGAGGCGACGGTGATATGGATGATGAGGAATGAGCATTATGTTTAAGCATTAACTTGAATTAGTAGCTCTCTATCTTTTATTTTCCCATTTAGTTTTCTATCTATTTATTTTCATTTCCAGTTCAGTAGTTTAACTTATCAACATCCGTCATTTTCTCTTTTTACTAAACATGGATTTTGATGATTATTCTCTGAGATTATGAAGCTCCTTGTTTATTTGCTTCAACTGTTGATTTGGTGCCCTTGTTTATATATATATATATATATATATATATATATATATATATATAGCCCGACTTGTGATGCTCCAAAACTAAAACTAAGCAAATGGTGTGGATGAATGAGGAAACGCCAAACTGAGGTAGGCACAACTCAAAAAAGGGCTATAATTTGGCCTGTGAGGAATGGTGAACATTGGGAAAAATAAACAAACAAACAAATAAATAGGTGCAGTTCCCATGCGATAAATATGAGTGGCATTCCACATTAAATATTATCTGTGACCATTTTTTCGCCGTGAAGTCCGGCGGATTTGTCAACTGGTGGATCCCTCGGCCAGCCCTAAATAGTAGTGGACTTCAACCAAACCTCACTGTTGAAGGTGATCAAAGCTGAAGACATTGTTTTCAGACACGGATCGAGGTGCTGAACCGGACGAGAGTATCTCGGTTCTTAGCTGTAACCGTTCTTCGATTCTCAATTTGATCAATTGTTACATGAAACTCTTCCTTAACCAATCATTTCACTCTCAAGTTTTATCGATTGAGTCGGACGGTAGAGTCTAGCCACACATGGTTTGGTTGAAGCAGAAGTTGAATTGGAGTAGACAGGAAGCCAGAACTGACCAGCAATTACCGACTTTCCTTTTCATCTTTATCATGATCAAATTCGGTCCAACTCCATGGCGTTGCTTCGCTTAACAGGCACGACTGTTTAAGTTTAGTTAACCTTAATCTTCCATCCTTGTTGCTTCTCTAATAGTTGACCAAGACGGTCAATGATTGTATACTGAATTAATTTTTTTTCCCTATGTTTGGAAGTAAAATTCTATAGGTAGAGTTTGCCCTCTTCAAAATATAGAAGGATAGGCTAAGTATGAGAAATCAGATACACAAAATTATCATCATCTAATCAAAAACCAAACTTTTACATGCTTCCTTTAAGAAAATCTAACACGTCAACACATATCCTTATATCACCTTCTCCTCCAGGATGTACTCATGTACATACGTTGATACGTAGAGACCATGGATAATAGAAGCAGCACAATATACAGTTCAAAACAGAGTAGTATATGATACGGAGTGCAGGTCGGTTCAGTTCTTTGGACCGAGCTGGTTCACGAGGGCGAGGGCGTTGCTGGTGACCTGCGCAACTTCCACCACCTTCTTCCGGACGGCAGTGCGAACGGATTGGCCGGCGAACTGGGCGAGCCCGTCGAGGCAGGTGGTCTCATCGGTAAGTGCGGCGCTGACCCACGTCTGCACATTGTTAAGATGCCAGGCGAACCTGCTACGCCGGAAGTCGGCAAAGCCGGCCATGGCGGCCATCTCCTTCACCGACTGACGGAGCCGGTCGACGCCGTCGCGTAGGGTCTCGATGCAGTCGCGCACCGCGCCGGCCTCGAGGCTATTCCGGGACCCCCTGGCGGCGGCAGAGGCCGACATGCGCCCGACGAAAGCGGAGGCAGTCCCGGCGCGGTCGGCGCTGACAGAGAGGGCGGCGCGGGCGAGGGCGAGCTTGCTGTGGTGCACTGCCGGCGCGTACACCGCCAGACACTGCTCGCAGAGGTCGGGGTAGCGTGTGCGGCTGCAGGCGTTGCGCACGAACTCCGCCGTCGAGGCTGCACCTCCGGCGACGGACGAAAGCAGGAGAAGGAGAAAGGCAAGGGAGAAACGACCCATGGCTTGCGTTAACTAAACTTAACTCACCGATAGGCGATTTGGGCGTGGAGGGGTTTAAATAGAGGTAAGGCCGAGACAGAGGGTTAATTACTAATAAGAGAGTTGTTATGAGCCGCATGGGTTCACGAATGGTCCAGTTCTCTAGTTCCATGCAGGTTTCACGTGATTGCGACATGGCCAAAAATACAGGCCAATTCATCACAACTGAGAATTACTTAAAATTTGTTAAAATTGGTTATAATAAATTTGTTAAAAACTTAAAATTTGTATGATAAAGTTAACAATTAATCGTTTTTGAAATATACATTTGAATCTGTTTTACAACTTTTCGTCCTAAGAAAAATATAATAATAAACAGAAGATTCATACATATCCGGAACATCGGTGAATGGGCTCAATGTCTCTTTTATAAGATATTAGATATAGCTACTACGCCCAACCACTCGCTGACTTAATCCGAAAGCAAGGGGATGATGTTTGAATATCTAGCGAGATGTACGTTTTTCAAATACTACTAACACTACCATTTGCGAGATATCAATTGGGCAAATATTAAAAGGTGCCTCAGAATTTTTTTTTTTTTTTTTTTTTTAAGTAAAAGGATATTTTATTCTAGTGATATTGTAATAACTATACTATAACAATTTGGTTAATAACAACAATAATCAAATCTTTTCCCACTAGATGGGGTCGACTATATGAATCCTTTTACGCCATTGAATTCTATCTCCTATTATATCATCATCTATATTTAAATAAATTTTATCTTGCTTATTGTTGTTAATCAAATCTTTTTTGGTCTTCTTCTTCCTCGTTTGATATGCATGTTTATCATAATTTCACATCGCCTAACTCCGCTCATGATGACCGATCATGGCCGGTCTCAAGCCCGGATAAAGGAGGAGGATTACGTTAGATTACCTACCAACGTCAAACTATGACAAATATTCAACAATTTGATTAAGAATGAAAATAATGATTTTTCACATTTTAATAGTTACTGAATAGCTACTATTTATAACAACTACTAACAGCTACAACACGTTATAATTAAATCATAAACTCTAAACTCTAAACCTACATTTTTAAATTTTGAACACTATTATATTAAAATATTTGATCCTGTCTGAGAGCTTACGAGATAAAGCACTAGGCGGCAACGGGTGATGGTGGATTCTGATACCGATGAACAAGAGAGGATCCAAGAAAACCACAGCGGACCTCACTCACACTTGAGGATAAGATAACCAATCCAAGAAAACCAAAGCAGATCTTATGAATAATACCTCACGAAAGAGAACGCCGGTGAGATGGCTCCAAGGATCAGCAAAAACTCGACAACCAGATGGATGAAGCGATCTCGTGATCCTGCACACAATGAGACTAACCGACAAAGCGTTAGTGACCTAAGACCGGGGTGGGAATCTCTGGCTAGACCCTCCGACGCTCAAGTTAGCCTCCGGCGAGAAGAAGAAGTAATGTGGAAGAAGATGAAAATTAGGGTTTGAGTTGTGTCAGAATGATTACTTGTCTGGCTAGTGGAGAGGATTCCCCTTTTTATACCACCTCACTTGACCTCCACAGTCATGAGATGGACCCCGGTTTGTTGTAGTTCGTTATGAGATGACGTAAGTATTACTTGCGAAAATAGTTCAAGGAATCTTTTTCGTACCACAGATGTACCTTCTTTGTCGTTTAGCATACCTGTATGAGCTTCTAGAAGACATTGCCCGCCAAATTAATTAAACCTTCATATAATTACAAAGTATTTCCATATGACTTACGTGTCAAAGTTTATGAGAAGTTTAAATGGCATAAGACTGGGTCAGCCTCTTTCGCTCGATCAGCCTTTACCCGCCGAACTCACACGAGCACTGCTGCGAGCCTAAATGCTTCTTTTGCTCGACCGGTTGTTCCTGCTCAACCTGTCCCGGCTGGTCGAAAATAGGCACTCGGTCGGCCTCTTTCGCTCGATCGGCCTCTACCCGTCGAACTTACACGAACACTGCTGCGAGCTTAACTGCCTCTTTTGCTCAACCGATTGTTCCTGTTCAGCCTTGTAACGCCCGCCCTTCTCGTGCTCAGAAGGGGAGGCGTTACCAATGATACATACATATATGCATATGCATATGGGGTCATGGCAGCGGAAGAAAATTTTCATTTCATTTAATCATATGCATGTTAACAACATAATATGGAGAACAATATCATCTTGTAACATATTAAACATGTGAACATGCTAGAGTGCATAACTTGACTTGATATCTACCACTTGAAACATAATACATGCTTGTTTAACTAGAGCATAAGGTGTACCAAATATGAAGGAACTAACATGGATATTATTCTCTAGAGTTCATGATAACTAACAAGGTTTCATGCAATAGGAGATAGTATAAGTTCACATGCAAAAGTTTAAAACATATATAAGTCTTGAAAACATAAGCAGATCACTTCCACCATGTCACTGCCACGCACGCACACTTGCCCTTCCTGCTGCTCCCTTTAGTTTAGCCATTCTTTACCCTTTTCTACAGTATAAGGAAATTAAACTATAAACACATAGACTTAGTAAGATCCCTTTCCTACTCACAAAATCATGAATCATAACGTGAAAGGAAAAGAACATAAAAACATGAGTAATAAACATTGCATGTGAGAGCATAAGCATAAGGTAATAGCATGTTCATCTAGGCATTTTAGACATAACTCAAGAGAGTATGAAAACATAGTATATGAAAGCATAAAGGAAATCATATAGCATGTTCATATGCAAGATGCCCCTTTGAAAACTCATGATAATGTATATATGCAAGATGTTCTTTTGAAAACATATATTACATAGGTACTTAAACATAATATCAACATGAGGGCCCAACTTTGTACCACATACATGAATTTACGCGCATCCTAAATAAATCCGAGGTAGCTAATCTCGAACCAATTAGGAACTAGGCCCGTTTCTTTGACCATCGACCTAGGGGCAACTTAGGAGCTCATCCCTTACTAGGCCCGTTTCATTGACCATCGACCTAGGGGCAACTTAGGAGCTCATCCCTTACTAGGCCCGTTTCATTGACCATCGACCTAGGGCTGTTGGGTTTTCGGGCCGCGAAAATCGCTTTTTCGCGTCGCGGAAACCCCGAAACCCCCGGCCACCGGATCCGTGTAAAGAAAAATAAAATAAAATATGAGTACGAGTTTCTAAAGTCTAGATCTACACTAGATAAGAGTGTTACCCTCGATGTGATGCCCTTCGCTATCCCGCTAGTCCAACGGTTTGTCGGATCTCAAGATTGTCAAAGTAGACAACTCTCTAGAAGTATCCACACGAACAAAATTAGGTGGAGGGGACCAAACAAAGGTGTGCTAGCACCTATGGTGTTTGGCCAAAAAAGGAGAGGGAGAGCTTGAGGAGAGCTTGAGGAAGAAGATGATGGAATGAATGAGAATTACTCACAAAATGAAACTCATCATGCAATTGATGTGGCCGGCCACATTAAGAGGAGTTGTAACCTCCATGGAATGCCAAGAGTCACAACTCTTGGTAACTCCCATGAGGTGGCATCCCACTTAAGCAACCATGATGATGTGGAGCATCATCATTGGCCCACTCAATGCCAACTCACCAATGAGGTGGCATAAAGTCAAGTCAAACTTGACTCTTCATCTTCCTCTCAAGTCAAGTCAAACTTGACTTAATCTCTCTCATGGTTGATCTAATCCAACCATTTAATTCAAGCCAATTTAATATAATGAATCTAATTCATTTAATTAAATTGATTCAATGAGTCATAATCTAAATTAGACTCATTGAACACATGAATCAACTTGAATCCAACTCAATTAGGCCAATTAGGATTACTCTTAATCCAATTTGATTCATCAAATGAATCTAATCCTCTTGGTTCATCATATGAACCTAATCTCCATCTAATTGTCCTTAGTGTATGACCCTATAGGTTCTTGTAACGTTGGCAATACCCCTAAACCCATTTAGGAGCATAAGTAATGAGCGGTATCTAGCAACACATCATTACTACCCAAGTTACAAGAATGTTGAGATCCAACATCACCTTGTGACTACTAATTGTGACTCCCCACAATATATGACAAGTGTCCTTCTATCAAAGACATCTAGATTGATCAATGTGAGGCATAGACCGTGTCATCCTCTAATCAATCTAAATCTTGAACTCCAAGTAGACTCACTCTAATCAAATGAGCTCAATATCTCATATTGACTCACTTAGGCATGGTCATGCACTTAGTGGTCTCACTCTATGAAGAATAATGATGTCACTCCCGTTATATAGGAGGGATAGATCTCATCTACATCACCACATCCCTCTGCATAATTCGTTACATACCCAGTAATAGCCTTTATTGTCCACCCAGTTACGGGTGACGTTTGACGAAGCCAAAGTATATAACTCCGTATGTAGGGAACCATGGTGACTTCAGGTCCAAGAACTAATAGTCATACTAATAGCCACATGAGAAAGTATATGACACTCATATAACGATCCATGATACTTTCTTATGGCGGGCCATTCAGTATACATTCTCCAATGCATACTCATGTGTCAACTTGATATCTCTATATCCATGACTTGTGAGATCAAGTCATCGAGTTGACCTATATGTGTAACGCCCACCCTTCTTACACAAGGGCGGCGCTACGATCTTAAACTACTTACGTACATGCTTTAATTATACTATAACAGCGGAAAATTTTAAATCATTCCTTTTATTTAAATAAGCAAGATATCACATATTCTGATTAGTTCGAATGTGCATATATTGATCATATAACTAAAAATATTAATTTGTCCGAATCGTTCTTGCCGAGCCACCACAACACACATCACTATCTGCTCCTCCTGCTGCTCCGTCGTTCCGAATATCCGTCCCCCATATCTGCGGTACAAGGAAAGTAAGCTATGAGCACTCATGGCTCAGTAAGTTCCTTTCCTACTCACTAAAACCGAATTCATATCATTGCATATCAATATCATGCGAGGTATCATAAGCATACGACATACAAGGGTATCATATTCATATTCATATAATATCACATGACATTATATCTAATCATTAGATAATTCAAGCACATATGTAGGCAATGCATCATGAATTTGAAAACTTATACTTATAAGTACTTGAAATCATCATTAGAGGGGATCCCGGTTTGTACCACATACATAATGCGCGCGCTTCATAGGTAGGTCCAAGGTAGCAAGTCTTGAACCCTACCATGCATACATACTAGGCCCGAGTCTTACTCCATCGACCTAGGGCATTCAGAGGCCCATTATTGACGAGGCCCGAGTCTTACTCCATCGACCCCGGGGCGTTTACGGAGCCCACCCTTGGAACAAACCATACAAAAATAACTTATCATGCATAACTATCATATCATGTCCCTAACAATCTTTCATGCATTTCCTTTTTCATTTCTTTTCATTATGTATAGCATTTCCTATGCTATAACATATCATGGCATATTACATAATATAATTTCATTTCTTCTCATTATGTACAGCATTTCCTATGCTATAACATATCATGGCATGTTACGTAACATAATTTCATTTCTTCTCATTATGTATAGCATTTCCTAGGTTTCTTTCCCTTTTTCTTTTATTTTCCTTCATGGCCGAAACCTACCAGTCCTTAAGCTAGGTTTCTTAAGTGGCCTAAAGCATGGAAAGCCTAAGTAAATATCATGGCAAAAGTTACTAAGAACATCATACACAAAATTGGATCATAAACAAGCTAGGACTCTTGTGATCTTACATGTCTTATATCATGTAACTAATTTTCTACATTCCAATTAAACCTGAGAGCATTAATCAATTTTCATATCATAATATCACAGAGGTTTTGAGCATATTAATATTTTTGTTTAGGCTAATCTAAGCTATCCCTTTTATCATGGCCGAAAAAAAAAAAACCCTAAAAAGAGTTCATGAGTTTCTAGCAATGTGAACACCCTTTAAGAAACTTTATATCCTATCATAGGAGCATGTTTATTTAAATTTTTTTTGAAGGTCTTTCTAACCCTTAACCTTTCTGGTCCGAAGCATACAAGTGAGTTTTCTTTTGGTTCCAATTAATTTCCAAGCAAGAAAACCATAGAAAGGTCCTTAGCATTTCATAGAGGGAACCTTGCACTAGTTTGGTTAGACAATAATTTTCCTAACCTCTTTACAATATTTTTGGTTGAATTTCTAGGGCTAAATACTCCTCTGATCATGCATCATATGTGTATAAAAACATAGGGGAAAACTTTCTTACAAGACATAGAAAAATCATCATGAAGAGAGGACTTATACAAGTATTCCTAGATTGAAAACAAAACCCTTTTGAATCCGAATTTTCTTAAATTTGTTTCTAGCTTTAAAAATCCTCATAAAAAAAAATCTGAAAATACATAAGAAGCCTTGTACCACAGGTGAGGGGAAGCTTACCTTCTTTGCTTAAGTTTCCTAGAGTTGAGAACTTGCTTGTGGACCTTTCTTCCTTGCTTGCTTTGCTCGGCACCAATGGAGGAAGAAGTGGCTAGGTCTTTTGGTGGAGAGGAGGAGGAAGAAGAGGAGGCTTCTTCCTCTTGTGTTGCTCGGCAACAAAAAGAAAGAAAGAAAAGAGGGAGTGTCTCGGCACCTCTAGGAGAAGAGGAGGAGAGTGAGTTGAGGATGAAGCCACCCCTCCATGCCTATTTATACTAAAATGAGAGGAGGAAAACTTGACTTGATTCATCCTCCTTATTTATTTCTCCTCTTTAATGATAAGAATATTCTAGAGAAATGCTTCTTGAGTTCTCTCTTTTCTTTCCTTTAATTTCTCTCTTTTCTTTCCTTTAATTAAAATTCCTATCTCTCCTCTTACAATATCCTCTCCTATCACACTTGGTTAACATATGCATGCATCCACAAGAGAACCAAGGATCAAAACTTGGTTATGTATATTTTTACTTCTTTTTACTTCCTTTTCCTTTTAAGTAAAAAGAATCCTTTCTTATTCTTAACTACTTAGTCCTTTCTCTCCTTATCAATAATTCTCCTATCCCCTTTGATATCCTATACATGTTCCTTACAAGAGGTCCAAGGTTCAATCCTATTTCTCTTCTAACATATTATTGATATTCTTTTGTACATAATAATTCATATATCACCATATTATGCATTATGCATAAATATTTCATACAAATATATTATCTCATATTCCTTCCTTTTGTTTACATTAATTCCATGTATTATAAATATATATGATTTATATTCTCAACTTTATTTTCTTTCATAAAGTTTTAATCATCTAAATCCTTCCCATCTTAATATTCAACTTAGAATATTTACACCTTCTTTTCACTACCTTCAAATTCTCATTATCCTTACTTTCTTATCTAGGCTTTCTAGGGGTGTTACAATCTCCCCTACTTATTGAAAGTTCGTCCCCGAACTTAGAATGACAATTTCTGCTCAGATTCCTTAGACGTTGGTGGAGCTTCCAATCTCCCTTGACTCATTGAAGGTCCCTCAATAGAAGTCTGCAGTTGGTGTAACCTTGCGGGACCACCTTGATTCAGAACATACTGTGGTGCTTTAGTTTTGGTAGGGCAGTCTCTAGATAGATGTCCTTCCAGTCCACAGTCGTAGCATTTAATTTTGCCCTTACGACAGTCTTTTGCTTTATGACCCTCTATCCCACAGTTGTAACACTTATTAGTGCTCGTACGACATGTTCCTGGATGTTTCTTCCCACATGTATTGCACTGAGAAAACTTGAGCTGCTTGTTGGACGGACCATTCTTAGTGTCGTTCCGTCGCTTTCCCTTTCCACCGTGGTTCCCTTTCCAGTTGGCCTTGATATTTTCCAGTTCTTCCATCTGAGCTTGCTTCTTGTCCTTGCCTAGTGCCTTCAGGTAGTGTTCAGTATTCAGGGCACTGCTAATTAACTCCTCTGTGGTCCGCGGCCTGTTAACTCCGCCGGCCACATTAAGTGCTATCTCGGGTCTGAGCATCTTTAGCATAAGCCTGACCCTTTCTCCCTCCGTCCTAACTAATTCCGGGCATAGTCGTGCCAGGCGGTTGAATCTTTTCATCGCTTCTTCTACCGTTAAGTCACCTTGCCGAAATTCGGTGAATTCATCATAGTGCCTACTTGTCACCCGAGTGTGGAAGAATTCTTCGAAGAATTTCGTCTCAAAATCTGCCCAACTCATTTGGTTTACTGGTCTTTTCACTTTCACTCTGTCCCACCACATTCAGGCGTCTCCCATGAGACAGAATGATACGCATTTGACCTTTTCATGCTCAGGCCAGTCCAATAGTTCTATCATGCTCTCCATTGTCTTAAACCAAGCTTGTGCGTCCCATGCTTCACAATTACCAGAGAATTTCTCTGGCCTCAGTCTTTGCCACTGGATCAGATACGCTTCTTGACGAACTACCGGTGCCAGATTCACTAGTGGTACCGGTGCTGCTACTGGCTCTGGTTCAACTACTGGTATGGTTGGCGTATTATTCTGATTTGGGGTAGCAGGATTCCCTTGTTGATTCATCATGGCAGCAATCATCTGTTGCTGTTCCGTAAACTGTCGTTGTAGCTCAGTAACTACATGTGCCCAATCAGGTGGAGGTACGGTCTCCTCCGTTCTGGTATTTCGTCTTCTAGTCATACTTATTTTCCTAAATGATAATAAGATTAGTCTAAGTTATCATTTATGCATGAATATCTTAACATATCATGTCTAGGTTTCATGCCATGTTTGGGTTATCGTTGAGGTATTCTTTCTTAGGTTGTCATATCATCTTTAGATTACCTTACCATTCATACGCGTCAAGATCTAGCCGATGGTATTATCATTCTTACTTGACTCATGCTTAAATTGATACCATTTCTACTCTTTTTATTCATCAAAAGCTTTTATTACATTTTTTGTTCATAACTTCTTCTCTTAAAAGGCCAGGTAGGTTGTGACTACTCCTGCCATAAAGGACATGATAGCAGTAGTCATCATCAACCCAACCTGTATCGACTTGCCCAGATCATTCTGGGGTGGATCAGGCATTATCGGAGGTTGAATCTCCGATGCCTCTTCCGGGTCGATTATTGTCTCTTCATCCATTCCCTCGTCTTCTTCAACATGTTCGTCCGGTTCCATCGGGTCTTCGTTTAGTTCCCCCTCGAGGTTGTTCAGTCCCCACTCGAAGTCTATTATATCGTTGGGGTTGAAACTCATTTCCATGTATTCAGCAAGGTTAAATTCATCCTCGCCCATCTCAGGAAACTCGTTCTCTCCTTCATAATATTCCATAATTTCTGAATCTTCATCTTCATTATCGTCCGAATTCCCTTCCTCGATTTCCTCGAGATCTTCCTCTCCGAACTCGCCGTGTTCCGGAGATTCCGAGTCGCTCACATAGTTGTCAAAGTATTCCAACATATCGGGTTCATCCGCGAACTCGAGGTATTCGCCAAAATATTCTACATCCTCGGGATCGTATTCGAACGGGATATAGTCCATTTCTACAAGATTTTAAAGATTCATTATTCCTCTTATGTTATAGCCTAAGGTTCTTGTATCTAGGCTACCATTCATGCATCCTAGAATATCACCTACTTATCATCATGCATCATTTTCTAGGGTATAACTTAAGGTATCCTTCCTAGGCTACCATTCATGCATCCTAGAGTATCATACTATTTTTAACACATACTTGTCATCATGCACCCTTCTCTAGGGTATAGCTTAAGGTATCCTTCCTAGGCTATTATTCATGTATCCTAGAGTATCAAACTAATTTTTGCATATAAATAAATTAAGCAACTGTACTTACTTGGAGCGACAGGAAGGAGCTTGATGTGTGTGTAGTGAGCTGGCAAAACTTGGCTCTGATACCACCTGTAACGCCCATCCTTCTTACCCAAGGGCGGCGCTACGATCTTATACTACTTACGTACATGCTTTAGTTATACTATAACAGCGGAAAATTTTAAATCATTCCTTTTATTTAAATAAGCAAGATATCACATATTCTGATTAGTTCGAATGTGCATATATTGATCATATAACTAAACATATTAATTTGTCCGAATCGTTCTTGCCGAGCCACCACAACACACATCACTATCTGCTCCTCCTGCTGCTCCGTCGTTCCGAATATCCGTCCCCCATATCTGCGGTACAAGGAAAGTAAGCTATGAGCACTCATGGCTCAGTAAGTTCCTTTCCTACTCACTAAAACCGAATTCATATCATTGCATATCAATATCATGCGAGGTATCATAAGCATACGACATACAAGGGTATCATATTCATATTCATATAATATCACATGACATTATATCTAATCATTAGATAATTCAAGCACATATGTAGGCAATGCATCATGAATTTGAAAACTTATACTTATAAGTACTTGAAATCATCATTAGAGGGGATCCCGGTTTGTACCACATACATAATGCGCGCGCTTCATAGGTAGGTCCAAGGTAGCAAGTCTTGAACCCTACCATGCATACATACTAGGCCCGAGTCTTACTCCATCGACCTAGGGCATTCAGAGGCCCATTATTGACGAGGCCCGAGTCTTACTCCATCGACCCCGGGGCGTTTACGGAGCCCACCCTTGGAACAAACCATACAAAAATAACTTATCATGCATAACTATCATATCATGTCCCTAACAATCTTTCATGCATTTCCTTTTTCATTTCTTTTCATTATGTATAGCATTTCCTATGCTATAACATATCATGGCATATTACATAATATAATTTCATTTCTTCTCATTATGTACAGCATTTCCTATGCTATAACATATCATGGCATGTTACGTAACATAATTTCATTTCTTCTCATTATGTATAGCATTTCCTAGGTTTCTTTCCCTTTTTCTTTTATTTTCCTTCATGGCCGAAACCTACCAGTCCTTAAGCTAGGTTTCTTAAGTGGCCTAAAGCATGGAAAGCCTAAGTAAATATCATGGCAAAAGTTACTAAGAACATCATACACAAAATTGGATCATAAACAAGCTAGGACTCTTGTGATCTTACATGTCTTATATCATGTAACTAATTTTCTACATTCCAATTAAACCTGAGAGCATTAATCAATTTTCATATCATAATATCACAGAAGTCTTGAGCATATTAATATTTTTGTTTAGGCTAATCTAAGCTATCCCTTTTATCATGGCCGAAAAAAAAAACCCTAAAAAGAGTTCATGAGTTTCTAGCAATGTGAACACCCTTTAAGAAACTTTATATCCTATCATAGGAGCATGTTTATTTAAATTTTTTTGAATGTCTTTCTAACCCTTAACCTTTCTGGTCCGAAGCATACAAGTGAGTTTTCTTTTGGTTCCAATTAATTTCCAAGCAAGAAAACCATAGAAAGGTCCTTAGCATTTCATAGAGGGAACCTTGCACTAGTTTGGTTAGACAATAATTTTCCTAACCTCTTTACAATATTTTTGGTTGAATTTCTAGGGCTAAATACTCCTCTGATCATGCATCATATGTGTATAAAAACATAGGGGAAAACTTTCTTACAAGACATAGAAAAATCATCATGAAGAGAGGACTTATACAAGTATTCCTAGATTGAAAAAAAACCCTTTTGAATCCGAATTTTCTTAAATTTGTTTCTAGCTTTAAAAATCCTCATAAAAAAAAAATCTGAAAATACATAAGAAGCCTTGTACCACAGGTGAGGGGAAGCTTACCTTCTTTGCTTAAGTTTTCTAGAGTTGAGAACTTGCTTGTGGACCTTTCTTCCTTGCTTGCTTTGCTCGGCACCAATGGAGGAAGAAGTGGCTAGGTCTTTTGGTGGAGAGGAGGAGGAAGAAGAGGAGGCTTCTTCCTCTTGTGTTGCTCGGCAACAAAAAGAAAGAAAGAAAAGAGGGAGTGTCTCGGCACCTCTAGGAGAAGAGGAGGAGAGTGAGTTGAGGATGAAGCCACCCCTCCATGCCTATTTATACTAAAATGAGAGGAGGAAAACTTGACTTGATTCATCCTCCTTATTTATTTCTCCTCTTTAATGATAAGAATATTCTAGAGAAATGCTTCTTGAGTTCTCTCTTTTCTTTCCTTTAATTTCTCTCTTTTCTTTCCTTTAATTAAAATTCCTATCTCTCCTCTTACAATATCCTCTCCTATCACACTTGGTTAACATATGCATGCATCCACAAGAGAACCAAGGATCAAAACTTGGTTATGTATATTTTTACTTCCTTTTCCTTTTAAGTAAAAAGAATCCTTTCTTATTCTTAACTACTTAGTCCTTTCTCTCCTTATCAATAATTCTCCTATCCCCTTTGATATCCTATACATGTTCCTTACAAGAGGTCCAAGGTTCAATCCTATTTCTCTTCTAACATATTATTGATATTCTTTTATACATAATAATTCATATATCACCATATTATGCATTATGCATAAATATTTCATACACATATATATTATCTCATATTCCTTCCTTTTGTTTACATTAATTCCATGTATTATAAATATAGATGATTTATATTCTCAACTTTATTTTCTTTCATAAAGTTTTAATCATCTAAATCCTTCCCATCTTAATATTCAACTTAGAATATTTACACCTTCTTTTCACTACCTTCAAATTCTCATTATCCTTACTTTCTTATCTAGGCTTTCTAGGGGTGTTACAATATGCTAGTCTTATTGCATTAACATTGTCCCTCAATGTTAACACTCGACTAGGAATGATTAAGAGTAGTGTTCCCTATATCATCTCACTATCGGTTCAACTAACCGATTGATATAGGTGAGAACCTTCTACTCAAGGACGCTATTACACTTAGTTTATTTGGCACTAATACAAGTAAGTATAATAACCAAAAATAAATGTCTTTATTTATATAAGAATATGATACAACAAGTCTATAATACAATCATCAAATGATTGGCTCTAGCGCTCTAACTAACAATCTCCCACTAGCACTAGTGCCAATCAGTGTAGGCTCTAAGCCCCAATGACCTAGTGTGACCATCATGCTTCCTCTGTGCCAAAGCCTTGGTCAAGAGATCTGCGATGTTAGCCTCTGTAGGTATTCTACAAATCTTCACATCTCCTCTCTCGATAATCTCTCGAATGAGATGGAAGCGCCGTAGTATGTGTTTGGTCCCCTGGTGTGAGCGAGGTTCCTTCGCCTGTGCTATAGCTCTATTGTTGTCACAAAAGAGCTCAATAGGGTCAGCAATACTGGGAATCACCCCAAGTTCAGTGATGAACTTGCGGATCCAAACTGCCTCCATTGCTGCCTCTGATGCAGTAATGTACTCGGCCTCTGTCGTAGAATCAGCTACTGTGTCCTGCTTCGAACTCTTCCAGCTCACAGCACCACCATTTATGCAAAATACGAACCCTGACTACGATCGATAATCATCCTAATCGGTTTGGAAGCTAGCATCACTGTAACCCTTTACAGCTAGCTTGTCATTGCCTCCATATATCAAGAAATATTCTTTAATTCTTCTTAAGTACTTAAGAATATTTTTGACCGTTATCCAGTGACTTTCACCTGAATCTGACTGGTATCTGCTCGTCATGCTCAAAGCATACGAGACATCAGGTCGAGTACATAGCATGGCGTACATGATAGATCCTATGGCTGAGGCATAAGGGATCTGATCCATGTGGTCTCTCTCCTCTGTAGAAGAGCGACCTTGAGTCTTCGAAAGACTCATGCCATGTGATATCGACAGAAATCCATTCTAGGAGTTCTGCATGGCAAACCAAAGGAGTACCTTGTCAATGTATGTACTCTGACTTAGGCCAACCAATCTCTTAGATCTATCTCTATAGATCTGTATCCCTAGAATGCGGGATACCTCACCTAAGTCCTTCATTAAGAAGCAACTCCCTAGCCAGGTCTTGACAGACTGAAGCAAAGGGATATCCTTCCCAATGAGTAGTATGTCATCCACATACAATATGAGGAAGACAACTATATCCCCTACAACCTTCTTGTAGACACAAGGCTCATCTTCGTTCTTGATGAAACCAAACTGTTTGATTGCATCATCGAATCGAAGATTCCAGCTCCGAGAAGCTTGCTTTAGTCCATAAATGGACTTATACAGCTTACATACTCTGCTAGTATGTTGTGGATCTACAAAACCCTCAAGTTGTGTCATATACACATCCTCGAGTAGGTTTCCATTCAGAAACACGGTTTTGACATCCATCTGCCATATCTCATAGTCATGGTAGGCTGCAATAGCAAGCATGATCCGAATGGACTTAAACATCGCTACTGGAGAAAATGTTTCATCATAGTCAATACCATGAATCTGCTTGAAACCTTTAGTTACCAAGCGACCCTTATAGATAAGTTCATCCATGTCAGTCTTTCTCTTAAAGACCCACTTACACCCAATGGATTTTACACCTTCAGGTGGATCAACCAAAGTCCATACTTGGTTGGTGTACATGGATTCCATTTCGGATCTCATGGCCTCTAGTCATTTCTCAGAATCTGGTCTCATCACAGCTTCCTGATAAGTGGTAGGCTCATCCTCTATGAGCACAACGTCATCATGGTCAGACAAGAGAAATGAGTATCTCTCAGGCTGACGACGTACTCTATCAGACCTGCGAAGAGGTATGTCTACTTGAACTGGTTGTTATTCCTCAACTCTTTGTGGAACAACATCATCCACAACACTTTGTGGTTCCAGTTCAACTTCCATCGAGGCTTCAGTGCTATGGTCCGCATCTTGAACTTCTTCAAGATCGAACGTACTCTCACTAGTCTTTCTAAAAACAAAGTCCCTTTCTAGAAAAACTCCAGTCTTTGCCACAACTACCTTGTGCTGACTGGGAATATAGAAGTAATATCCCTTAGTTTCCTTGGGATATCTAATAAAGTAGCACTTGTCGGATTTGAGTCCTAACTTGTCTGAGACTTGACGTCGAACGTAAGTCTCACAACCCCAAATCCTCATGAAAGACACCTGGGCATTTCTCCCAGTCCATATCCTATATGGTGTCTTTATCACGGTCTTGGATGGAACTCGGTTGAATATAAAAGCTACCGTGTCTAGAGCATAGCCCCAAAGGTATGTCGGAAGATCTGTGTGACTTATCATAGATCGTACCATATCTAATAGGGTACGATTTCTCCTTTCAGATACACTATTCCACTGTGGTGTTCCAAGAGGAGTGAGTTGGGATAGAATCCCACACTCAGCTAGATAGTCACGAAACTCATGGCTAAGGTATTTACCACCTCGATCTGATCAAAGTATCTTAATACTCTTGCCAAGCTGGTTCTGTACTTCATTCTTGAATTCTTTGAACTTTTCAAAGGATTCTGACTTATGTGTCATCAAGTACACATAATCATATCTACTGAAGTCATCAGTAAATGTAATGAAGTACCTATAACCGCCTCTAGC
Source organism: Zingiber officinale (assembly GCF_018446385.1). Lineage (NCBI taxonomy): Eukaryota > Viridiplantae > Streptophyta > Magnoliopsida > Zingiberales > Zingiberaceae > Zingiber > Zingiber officinale. The sequence continues at coordinate 51,755,301 of NC_055988.1, read as the reverse complement.
AGCGACATTGAAAGGGTCACATACATCACTATATATAAGTCCTAACAAATCAGTCGCTCTTTAGTTGTGCCCACTAAAGGGATTCTTGCTCATCTTGCCTAGTAGGCATGACTCGCACGTCTTATAAGATTCAAAATCAAATGAGTCCAGCAAACCATCCTTATGGAGCTGGGATAAGCGCTTGTCATTTATATGACCTAAGTGACAGTGCCACAAATATGTTTTGTTCAGGTCATTTGACTTGAACCTCTTGGTATTTATGTTATAGATAGGACTTTCAAGATCTAGAATGTAGAGTCCCTTCATCAGAGGTGCACTACAATAGAACATATCTTTTAAATAAACAGAACAACATTTGCCCTTAATTATAAAAGAGAAACCTTTCTTGTCCAAACAAGAAACTGAAATTATGTTCTTAGTTAATGCAGGCACATAACAACAATCATCCAACTCTAATACAAGCTCAAAGGGCAGAGATAGAAAATAAGTCCCTACAGCAACAACAGCAACCCGTGCTCCATTGCCTACATGTAGGTCCACCTCGTCCTTCGCCAATGCCCTGCTATTTCTCAGCACCTGCACATTAGTACAAATGTGAGAAGCACATCCGGTATCTAATACCCATGATGAAGAAATAGATAGATTGATTTCTATAACATATATACCTGAAGTGGAAGTCTCACTTCGCTTCTTCTTAAGATCTTCCAGGTACACCTTGCAGTTCCTCTTCCAGTGTCCGGTCTGACCGCAGTGGAAGCAGGTAGCATCCGTGGCGACCCCTCCTTTAGGCTTCAGTGCCTTGCCTTTGCCCTTGGCTTGGGACTTTCCCTTGCCTTTGGGCTTGCCCTTGCCCTTGTGTTTCTGAACCATCAAAATAGAGTGGGTCTTAGCCTTCTTAAGGTTCAGTTCAACAGTTCTTAACATACTAAGCAGCTCGGACAATGGCTTATCAATTTCGTTCATATTGTAGTTTAGAACGAACTGACTATAGCTATCCGGCAAGTATTGTAAGATCAGGTCAGTGGCTAGCTCTTGGCCAAGCGGGAATCCCAATCTCTGTATGTTTTCTATGTACCCAATCATTTTGAGTACATATGGGCCTACGGGAGCCCCATTTGACATCTTGCACTGAAACAGTGCCCTTGAGATCTCAAATCTCTCATGCCTCGCTTGTCCTTGATACAGTTGACGAAGATGTTCAACCATATCGTAAGCGCCCATTAACTCGTGTTGCTTCTGAAGCTCAGAGTTCATGGTCGCGAGCATTAGACAGGACACATCTAATGCATCATCTTGATGCTTCTTGTAAGCATCTTTGTCTGTTTGCATGACATTGGCAGGAGGAGCCTCCGGAATGGGCTGCTCCAGAACGTACAGTTTATGTTCCTGGGTGAGATCTATTCTCAAGTTCCTGTACCAGTCCAGGAAATTTGCTTCGTTAAGCTTGTCCTTCTCAAGGACAGAACGCAGGGAGAAAGTGTTCGTATTTGACGTCATGGTTATCTACAACAGAAAAATGCAGAAAATAAATATCATATTCTTTTAAATCATTTAATTAGGCATTTAACTAAATGATGCTCCCACTAAATTCTATAATTCATGTGGGACAAGATCCACATCATACTAACCCATGAGTTAGCTTTGACTAATACGCCCAAGATTTAGTATGATCGGTAGGTAACGATTTACCAATTACATCTCTATGCAACTCTTGTTTATAGGATCATTATCCGTAGTTATATTAAAACTTGAGTTAGCTTTGGCTAATACGCCCAAGAATTAATATAAATGTGATTTATGTCCTTAACTAAATGATGCTCCCACTAAATTCTATAATTCATGTGGGACAAGATCCACATCATACTAACCCTTGAGTTAGCTTTGGCTAATACGCCCAAGATTTAGTATGATCGGTAGGTAACGATTTACTAATTACATCTCTATGCAACTCTTGTTTATAGGATCATTATCCGCAGTTATATTAAAACTTGAGTTAGCTTTGGCTAATACGCCCAAGAATTAATCTAAATGTGATTTATGTCCTATCTTTCCAACCGTTGGAAGAATGCCTATAATTGTACTCGATCCAACCGAGTTAACTAGGAATACTCAATCTAATTGAGTTTGTATTCGCTCATGCGTTGATAAGCGGGACCAAGATTGTCCCTCCGTACCCTACCAAGATAATATGGGTTGCTTTGCTTTGGCAGATTCAACAACACATGTGATCGAGGTAGTGATAGGTATCACGGCACGGTAGGCATTAGAGTTGACGCGATTTAGATCTAATCTAATCGTCGATGTGTATCAAATACGCGATAGATCTAATCTAATTGAAAGGGTGCATCTTGTACACGATTTAGATCTAATCTAATCGTTAGGCACTAATTAATTACTAATCATGCATCACATACACACAAGCAATTAAGTAAATTAATTCGTGATTAGTCATGGCCCTACTACGATCTTCTCAAGCCAATGAGAAGACCGGATGGTCAACCTAGGGTCAACAGCTTCTCAAGCTCCTCCCTTTGACCACCTTGTGTTGCTCGCGCCCTCCTCGTAACTCCGTCTCGAGTGGACCTTCCACCGCTCCAATTTTGTACATTACAATTTTGAAACTCGAGTTACATTCGAGTCTAAACTAATTTATAACAAGAATATTCAATAGAGAAAGGCACGACGCGCAGGTCGCGAATCAAATGTACAACACGCACAACACAAATGACGGCGCACAGGCCGTAATATGAATTACAACACAAATCCAATCAAATTGGGTCTTTTGGGCCATGACTATCACAAATTATACATAATTCTAAATTATGTAATTTTCATAATTTTTTGTAATTTTAATACTAATTTTTACAATTTTTACGAGTAAAATTTCCCGGCGGTCCCATTTAGCGATTTTCGGACGCAATCACGGAACGAATCCCCTTGTGGGGCCAGGGGCAGCGCCCCTACCCGCGATCTAATCATCGCGAGTGTCCCTAAGCGATCCTATAGCGCCTTAGTCCGCTGTCCCAAAAAGTTTTGGGGCAAAACCTTGTCGTTTCGAAAAAATCTTCTCGGTAGTCGAAACCTACAAGTGTATAAACACTTGTGTTTCGCTTCTACGGAAAAATTACTCATAAAAATCCATAAAAACTTAAATTTACAGAAAATTACAAAAGCTATATTTTTCATAAAAATCAAAATAAACTCGTACAAGTCTTCGCACGTGACTCTGATACCACTGTTGGGTTTTTCGGATGGCGAAAATCGCTTTTTCGCGTCGCGAAAACCCCGAAACCCCCGGCCACCGGATCCGTGCGAAGAAAAATAAAACAAAATACGAGTACGAGTTTTTAAAGTCTAGATCTACACTAGATAAGAGTGTTACCCTCGATGCGATGCCCTTCGCTATCCCGCTAGTCCAACGGTTTGCCAGATCTCAAGATTGTCAAAGTAGACAACCCTCTATAAGTATCCACACGAACAAAATTAGGTGGAGGGGACCAAACAAAGGTGTGCTAGCACCTATGGTGTTCGGCCAAGAAAGGAGAGGGAGAGCTTGAGGAGAGCTTGAGGAAGAAGATGATGGAATGAATGAGAATTACTCACAAAATGAAACTCATCATGCAATTGATGTGGCCGGCCACATTAAGAGGAGTTGTAACCTCCATGGAATGCCAAGAGTCACAACTCTTGGTAACTCCCATGAGGTGGCATCCCACTTAAGCAACCATGATGATGTGGAGCATCATCATTGGCCCACTCAATGTCAACTCACCAATGAGGTGGCATAAAGTCAAGTCAAACTTGACTCTTCATCTTCCTCTCAAGTCAAGTCAAACTTGACTTAATCTCTCTCATGGTTGATCTAATCCAACCATTTAATTCAAGCCAATTTAATATAATGAATCTAATTCATTTAATTAAATTGATTCAATGAGTCATAATCTAAATTAGACTCATTGAACACATGAATCAACTTGAATCCAACTCAATTACGCCAATTAGGATTACTCTTAATCCAATTTGATTCATCAAATGAATCTAATCCTCTTGGTTCATCATATGAACCTAATCTCCATCTAATTGTCCATTGTGTGTGGCCCTATAGGTTCTTGTAACGTTGGCAATGCCCCTAAACCCATTTAGGAGCATAAGTAATGAGCGATATCTAGCAACACATCATTACTACCCAAGTTACAAGAATGTTGAGATCCAACATCACCTTGTGACTACTAATTGTGACTCCTCACAATATATGACAAGTGTCCTTCTATCCAAGACATCTAGATTGATCAATGTGAGGCATAGACCGTGTCATCCTCTAATCAATCTAAATCTTGAACTCCAAGTAGACTCACTAAATCAAATGAGCTCAATATCTCATATTGACTTATTTGGGCATGGTCATGCACTTCGTGGTCTCACTCTATCAAGAATATCGATGTCGCTCCCGTCATATAGGAGGGATAGATCCCATCTACATCACTCACATCCCTCTGCATAATTCGTTACATACCCAGTAATCGCCTTTATAGTCCACCCAGTTACGGGTGACGTTTGACGAAACCAAAGTACATAACTCCTTATGTAGGGAACCATGGTGACTTCAGGTCTAAGGACTAGTAGTTATACTAATAGCCATATGAGAAAGTATATGACACTCATATAACGATCCATAAGACTTTCTCATGACGGGTCATTCAGTATACATTCTCCAATGCATACCCATGTGTCAACTTGATATCTCTATATCCATGACTTGTGAGATCAAGTCATTGAGTTGACCTACATGCTAGTCTTATTGCATTAACATTGTCCCTCAATGTTAACACTCGACTAGGAATGATTAAGAGTAGTGTTCCCTATATCATCTCACTATCGGTTCAACTAACCGATTGATATAGGTGAGAACCTTCTACTCAAGACGCTATTATACTTAGTTTATTTGGCACCAATACAAGTAAGTATAATAACCAAAAACAAATGCCTTTATTTATATAAGAATATGATACAACAAGTCCATAATACAATCATCAAATGATTGACTCTAGGGCTCTAACTAACAAGGGCAACTTAGGAGCCCATCCCATGGACCATTCTTAGGGTCCGGTACAAGCCAATACAAAAGTAAAATAGCATATCATGTTCTTGTCATATCATAAAGCATAGCATGTTCTTGTCATATCATAAAGCATAGCATGTTCTTGTTATATCGTGGAGCATAGCAAATTCTTGTCATATCATGAAGAGTGTTCTTGATCCCAACTTATAGGGAAGCAACTCTATCATAAAGCATAGAGTGTTCTTGTTATGTCTTGCATAAACATAACATGGTAATCATGAAGTTCACATTTCACATAGCATATCATAGAGAGTCATTTTTATGCATAGTTGGAATCCTTTTTTTTTTCTTAGAACTTTCTACAAACCCTAATCATGACTTGGCCAAAACTTGCAAGGGTTATCGTCTTGGATCTTAAGCAACATTTTAAACAAGGAAAGCATCACATTAGTATCACATGGTACTTATCATAACATAGGAAACCTTTAGCAACATAAACCCTAGTTTTCTTGGTTTGGCCGAAACCTACATGTCATGGTTCTAGGTTTTTCAAGCAACATTTAAACATGGCTCAATTATCTAATGTTTCATGATACATAGCACCACATGTGTGACCTTTAGCAAACACAAACCCTAGTTCCTTGGTTTGGCCGAAACCTACATGTCATGACTCTAGGTCTTTAAGCAACATAAGCATGAAGAACTTAAACTACATCATATGGGAGATCATACATCATAAGAAATCATGAACAAGCATAGTTAGGTTTCAAAACTTTTCTCTAAACCTTTTTATCTATTCTTGGCCGAAACCTACATGTCATAGTTCTAACTTTTCAAGTAACATATGACATAAAAATTTAAACTAACATCATCTAAGAGATCATACATCATAAGAAGTCATGAACAAGCATAGTTAGGTTTCAAAACTTTTCTCTAAACCTTTTATCCACCCTTAGCCGAAACCTAAAGGAGATGGTTCTAACTTTTCAAGTAACATATGGCATGAAAATTTAAACTAACATCATTTAGGAGATCATACATCATAAGAAATCATAAACAAGCATAGTTAGGTTTCAAAACTTTTCTCTAAACCTTTTATCTATTCTTGGCCGAAACCTACATGTCATGGTTCTAGCTTTTCAAGTAACATATGGCATGAAAACTTAAACTAACATCATATAGGAGATCATACATCATAAAAAATCATAAACAAGCCTAGTTAGGTTTCAAAACTTTTCTCTAAACCTATTATCTATCCTTGGCCGAAACCTACATGTCATGGTTCTAGCTTTTCAAGTAACATATGACATGAAAACTTAAACTAACATCATTTAAGAGATCATATATCATAAGAAATCATGAACAAGCATAGTTAGGTTTCAAAACTTTTCTTTAAACCTATTATCTATTCTTGGCCGAAACCTAAAGAAGATGATTCTAACTTTTCAAGTAACATATGGCATGAAAACTTAGACTAACATCATTTAGGAGATCATACATCATAAGAAATCATAAACAAGCATAGTTAGGTTTCAAAACTTTTCTCTAAACCTTTTATCTATCCTTGGCCGAAACCTAAAGGAGATGGTTCTAACTTTTCAAGTAACATATGGCATGAAAACTTAAACTAACTTCATTTAGGAGATCATACATCATAAGAAGTCATGAACAAGCATAGTTAGGTTTCAAAACTTTTCTTTAAACCTTTTATCTATTCTTGGCCGAAACTTACATGTCATGGTTCTAGCTTTTCAAGTAACATATGGCATGAAAACTTAAACTAACATCATTTAAGAGATCATATATCATAAGAAATCATGAACAAGCATAGTTAGGTTTCAAAACTTTTCTCTAAACCTATTATCTATTCTTGGCCGAAACCTAAAGGAGATGGTTCGAACTTTTCAAGTAACATATGGCATGAAAACTTAGACTAACATCATTTAGGAGATCATACATCATAAGAAATCATAAACAAGCATAGTTAGGTTTCAAAACTTTTCTCTAAACCTTTTATCTCTCCTTGGCCGAAACGTAAAGGAGATGGTTCTAACTTTTCAAGTAACATATGGCATGAAAACTTAAACTAACATCATATAGGAGATCATACATCATAAGAAGTCATGAACAAGCATAGTTAGGTTTCAAAACTTTTCTCTAAACCTTTTATCCATCCTTGGCCGAAACCTAAAGGCAAGACCCTAGGTTTTTCAAGCAACATTTAAACATAGAAGCATATGTAAGCTACTTGTACTGCAGGTGAGAGGAATACTTACATCCTTTCGCTTGGTTTACTAAGAAATAGTACCCTTGCTTGAGAAGTTTTCCTAGGAAGAAGGCTCTTAGCTTGATTTCGGCAATGAGGGAAGAAAGGCTTGAATTTTCGGTGGAGGAAGGAGAAGGAGGAAGGAAGAAGAAAAAAATGAAATTTTCCTTTCATTTCTCTTATTTATGCTAAATGAAGGAAGAAGGCAAAACCATCTTTTCATTGGGAAGGAAGAAGGAAACTCAAACTTTTCCTTCTAAGTGAAAGGGGTCTTCACTTTCACCACCCTTAACTAAAATCTCCCTTCTCTTCCTAACAGCACACCCCTGCTGGGGCTACTGGTTATCACCTACAACCACTTACCAAGAGGTTCAAGGTTCAAACCTTGATCATGCCTCTTTTTGGTTCTTTTTGCTCTTTATTTTTGAAAAGTCTACATAAAGTCTATTTTAATCATGCAATAATTTATATAAAATTGTTAGGGATCCTATAGGTGTTACAAGCCTGTCCTGGATGGCCGAACCTAGGCACTCGGTCGGCCTCTTTCGCTCGATCGACCTCTACCCGCTGAACTCACACGAGCACTGCTGCGAGCCTAAATGCTTCTTTTGCTCGACCGGTTGTTCCTGCTCGACCTGTCCTGGACGACCGAACTTAGGCATTTGGCCGACCTCTTTCACTCGATCGACCTCTACCCGCCGAACTTATACGAGCACTGCTACGAGCCTAACTGTTTCTTTTGCTCGACCGGTTGTTCCTGCTCGACCTGTCCTGGACGGTCGAACCTAGGCACTCGGTCAACCTCTTTCGCTCGATCGGCCTCTACCCGCCGAACTCACACGAGCACTGCTGCGAGCCTAAATGCTTCTTTTGCTCGACCGGTTGTTCCTACTCGGCCTGTCCTGGACGGTCGAACCTAGGCACTCGATCAACCTCTTTCGCTCGATCGGCCTCTACCCACCGAACTTACACGAGTCCTACTGTTCAACCGATATTATTTCCTCCTTTGCTAGAAAAATGGGTCCCTTCTTCATAACCCGTATCAATATTCTTTACCGACTTTATCAAAATCACTTAAAAAATAATTATAAAAACTACTAAATAATTATTACGACACAACAATAATATTATATCAAATATTACATATTATAACAACTACATAATAATTTCTATATGTTATAACAATGATATAATAACTTTTGTACATAATAATTTTTACACATGGTAGCAATTACTCTTTTATTTATTATAACAACTATCAATAACTATTACAACGAGAGAGAGATTTTGACAACAAAATACACGAGGGACTGTCTTTTTAATTATTAAAAAAAACACTAATTTGATATTTCTTTTAATTTGGATCATTCTTTTGATCTTTGTCTATTAATCAACCAATGAGCAAATAACTGCCTATCAACAGGGTAACGATGGCCAATGCAAATGAAGGCAAGGAGGCTCTTACGCAGGAGTGTGCGGGCGCGGGGGAATTCAACAAACATAAAGGCAAGGCCATTGCACTGCACTCGCATATCCAAATAATACAATTGAAGGACCTTGATTCCTAAAAGCTTTAGATTTAAATCATTGAGAGCATAGTTTATCTAGGTGATAGGTGCCAAGGATTGAATTCCTGGCTTGAAGTACAGCTGTAGAGTTCAGTTCACCTGTAGAGTTCTTTTCTATTTCACGTGGAGGATGATAAAGGAGAAGTTGCTTTTGATTGAAGGTATAGACATAACAATACCTTGATTTATGAGAGAAGTTTCATTCGTTTTCCATACTTTCATTTATAGCCTAAGATTGCTATCAAACGCAGGCAACATTGACAAACTCATAGTAAAGTATCAAATTAACAGGAATAGTCATTGAGCAAATTTTGAAAGACAAAAACTGGGGAACTTTCGAAGTGTTTGGGTACAAAACGTTCAAATAATCAACTAGTGATAGACTTCATCGCTACCTGACATTGTTTAGACATTGTAACGACCGCCTCTGCTTGACTTGTCCCTTTTGGAGTCATCCTAAACCAATAAGTAAATGAGATCAAATTAATGAATGTTAAAATTGGATGATGCCGCCATTTCATTTTGTTATCTGTTCAGAGGAACTAGTAGATTCGACAAAATTGTTTAAAAACTGGATCCAGGTCTATTGCAAAATGCATGGAAGCTCATGGCATGAGATAATAGACAAAATATTAGAGATACAAGTTGAGAGGGTATGTACGTGGAAGCTGTAGGCAATCTTATCATTAAAGTCGATGATTTCTTTCCACTTCCTTCCGATACTCATCTGCATAAAATGACTTCATAGTGTTAGCTTGATACTGCAAGGAAATAAAGCTTCTAATACACTAAAATACATGGCTATGTCACTATTGAAAAGAAAAGAAAAATCAATATGGCTTGACCAAATGATGGGTTCATTGACCAAATCATAGAGTTAGCTTGATACTGCAAGGAAAAATTGATCCTCATGTAGTCACCCTATAATTAATCCAAGGTTAAAAGCATAAAATTGAATAAGCAGGACAAGTGAATATCTCTGAGCTAACTTTGGTTATACTGCGAATACATTTTACACATCAAACATCAAGAGGCTCGGAACAAAAGCCGAAATAGAAGGATTTTCTTTCTACAACAACACCAGAACAAGTATCTGGTAAAGAACCAATGTACCCAACAAATGTGATGGAATCCAAGACAAAGGTGGATAGAGCCCCAAGAACTAGATGACAAGAGTGTGAGTCTTGACCCGTAACCAAGAACTGGCACGAACCAAGCCTACGAAGGAAAGAAACGCCACACCCGGGGTGATAGGTTTCGATGGGTTGAATGCCATGAGAGTAAACTCAATAAGTTCATAAAGTCCTTTCAAGAACTAAGAGAGCAAACAATCTCACCAAAAACTGAGTTGCTTCATACTAAGATGTCCCTCCCTTATATAATGGGAGTAAACAAGGAAAAGTACAAGATAAGTGCATGCTCAATTAGATTCCCAATGTGGCATGTCTCATGCAAGCTATCTAGGAACCCAAAACAAAATAAATGCATGCACAATTAGAGTCTCAAGTCGCATGCTTCATTAAACAATCTAAAATACTTAAGTCTTGATGCATGAACGAGGTCTCATGCTTATTAACGTTCTTCCGTTAAACGTGGCTAAGTCATGGATGGTTATGCCCGATTACGTGGATTAGACCACGACTAACAGTTGGGATTATCTTGGTCTCTCCTTGCTCATAGTCCGCCCAATGTTCTTTGATTAGCCCATTTAGTGCTTCCTTGAAATGCTTTGCCCCGCAGTCTTGTAATTGGACCCTCCGAAAGTAAAACTGATCTCTCCTATCTTCAACCCTTGGACATACATCATTCTCTCCTTGAAAAGGATTTGTCATCAAATCATCACCTGCATCAAACGAGGATAAGTCAGCAACATTAAAAGTAGAATGTACGCCATATTCACCTGGTAGTTCAAGTTTGTAGGCATTATCATTGATGCGCTCTAATACTTGAAATGGGGCATCCCCTCGAGGTAAAAGTTTAGAACGACATTTGTCCAGAAATCGCTCCTTTCGGAGGTGCAACCAAACTCATTCTCTTGGTTCAAATACAATTTTCTTGCGCCCCTTGTTAGCTTGTTGCATGTATTGCTGGATTCTTTTCTCAATATTCAGTCGTGCTTGTTCATGAATCTTCTTACGAATTCGGCCTTCTGCTTACCATCTAAGTTTATATGCTCACTTACAACTAAAGGAATCAAATCTAATAGTGAAAAGGGATTGAAACCATAAACAATTTCAAATGGAGAAAATTGAGTCGCAGAATGTATATTCCTTGATCCTGTCTGAGAGCTTACGAGATGAAGCACTGGGTGGCGACGAGTGATGGCGGATTCTGATACCGATGAACAAGAGAGGATCCGAGAAAACCACAGAGGACCTCACTCACACTTGAGGATGAGATAACCAATCTGAGAAAACAAAAGCAGATCTTATGAATAATACATCACGAAAGAGAACGCCGGTGAGATGGCTCCAAGGATCAGCAAAAACTCGACAACCAGATGGATGAAGCGATCTCGTGATCGCACAATGAGACTAACCGACAAAGCGTTAATGACCTAAGACCGGGGTGGGAATCCCTGGCTAGGCCCTCCGACGCTCAAGTTAGCCTCCGGTGAGAAGAAGAAGTAATGTGGAAGGGGTTTGAGTTATGTCAGAATGATTACTTGTCTGGCCAGTGGAGAGGATTCCCCTTTTTATACCACCTCACTTGACCTCCACAGTCATGAGGTGGACCCCGGTTTGTTAGAGTTCGTTATGAAATGACGTAAGTATTACTTGTGAAAATAGTTTAAGGAATCTTTTTCATACCCCAGATATACCTTCTTTGTCGTTTAGCATACCTATATGAGCTTCTAAAAGACATTTCCCGCCAAATTAATTAAACCTTCATATAATTACAAAGTACTTAAACCTTCTATGACTTATGTGTCAAAGTTTATGAGAAGTTTAAATGGCATAAGACTGGGTCAACCTCTTTCGCTCGATCGACCTTTCCCCGCCGAACTCACACGAGCACTGCTGCGAGCCTAAATGCTTCTTTTGCTCGACCGGTTGTTCCTGCTCAGCCTGTCCCAGCCGGTCGAACCTAGGCACTCGGTCGGCCTCTTTCGCTCGATCGGCCTCTACGCGCCGAACTCACACGAACACTGCTGCGAGCCTAACTGCTTCTTTTGTTCGACCGGTTGTTCCTGCTCAGCCTGTCCTGGACGGTCGAACCTAGGCACTCGGTCGGCCTCTTTCGCTCAATCGGCCTCTACCCGCCGAACTCACACGAGCACTGCTGCGAGCCTAAATGCTTCTTTTGCTCGACCGATTGTTCCTACTCGGCCTGTCCTGGACGATCGAACCTAGGCAGTCGGTCAGCCTCTTTCGCTCGATCAACCTCTAGTCGCCAAACTTACACGAGCACTGCTGCGAGCCTAAATGCTTCTTTTGCTCGACCGATTGTTCCTGCTTGGCTTGTCCTAGACGGTCGAACCTAGGCACTCGGTCAGGCTCTTTCGCTCGATCAACCTCTAACCGCCAAACTTACACGAGCACTGCTGCGAGCCTAAATGCTTCTTTTGCTCAACCGATTGTTCCTGCTCGGCCTGTCCTGGACGGTCGAACCTAGGTACTCGGTCAGCCTCTTTCGCTCGATCGACCTCTAGCCGCCAAACTTACACGAGCACTGCTGCGAGCCTAACTGCTTCTTTTGCTCGACCGGTTGTTCCTGCACGACCTGTCCTGGACGGTCGAACCTAGGCACTCGGTCAACCTCTTTCGCTCGATCGACCTCTACCCGCCGAACTCACACGAGCACTGCTGCGAGCCTAAATGCTTCTTTTGCTCGACCGGTTATTCCTGCTCGACCTGTCCTGGACGACCGAACCTAGGCACTCGGTCGACCTCTTTCGCTCGATCGGCCTCTACCCGTCGAACTTACACGAGCCCTGCTGTTCAACCGATATTATTTCCTCCTTTGCTAGAAAAATGGGTCCCTTCTTCATAACTCGTATCACGAAAGAGAACGCCGGTGAGATGGCTCCAAGGATCAGGAAAAACTCGACAACCAGATGGATGAAGTGATCTCGTGATCCTGCACACAATGAGACTAACCAACAAAGCGTTAGTGATCTAAGACCGGAGTGGGAATCCCTAGTTAGGCCCTCCGACGCTCAAGTTAGCCTCCGACGAGAAGAAGAAGTAATGTGGAAGATGAAAATTTGATCCTGTCTGAGAGCTTACAAGATGAAGCACTGGGTGGCGAGAAAACCAAAGCAGATCTTATGAATAATACCTCACGAAAGAGAACGCCGGTGAGATGGCTCCAAGGATCAGCAAAAACTCGACAATTGAGGATAAGATAACCAATCCGAGAAAACCAAAGCGGATCTTATGAATAATACCACATGAAAGAGAACGCCGGTGAAATGGCTCCAAGGATCAGCAAAAACTCAACAACCAGATGGATGAAGCGATCTCGTGATCCTGCGCACTATGAGACTAACTGACAAAGCGTTAGTGACCTAAGACCGAGGTGGGAATCTCTGGCTAGGCCCTCCGACGCTCAAGTTAGCCTCCGGCGAGAAGAAGTAATGTGGAAGATGAAAATTTGATCATGTTTGAGAGCTTACGAGATGAAGCACTGGGTGGCGACGGGTGATGGCGAATTCTGATACCGATGAAGAAGAGAGGATCCGAGAAAACCACAGCGGACCTCACTCACACTTGAGGATAAGATAACCAATCCGAGAAAACCAAAGCGGATCTTATGAATAATACCTCACGAAAGAGAACGCTGGTGAGATGGCTCCAAGGATCAGCAAAAACTCGACAACCAGATGGATGAAGCGATCTCGTGATCTTGCGCACAATGAGACTAACCGACAAAGCGTTAGTGACCAAAGACCAGGATAGGAATCCCTGGCTAGGCCCTCCGACGCTCAAGTTAGCCTCCGGCGAGAAGAAGAAGTAATGTGGAAGAAGATGAAAATTATGGTTTGAGTTTTGTCAGAATGATTTCAATTTGATTATGAGTCAATTTTGTCGCGAATTGGGCATCAAACAATGAAGTACCAAACCCCTCCTACGCTAATGTAGCATAGGAATGACTCGGGTCGTCCGCCAACGAGAGCAACGATAGGATGGTAAACTTAGGATCGTATGTTATTTCTATTTTTTTGAAGTTTTCAATACGGAAAAGGGGGTTTGGATTTTGATATAAATCTAACAAATGAAAGGCAAAGCAAGTAGGAAATTAATCTAGTGTTGAAATGAAATCTAACTAAGTGTCCACAATTAATCCACAACGCATTGTCACTCTACGCTATGGGTTAATCATCAACACGATTAAACTAAGAAATGAAATAACAAAGCATTAAATAAAACATAATCTAATAAATGAAAGACGATGCAAGTAAAGAAAACTATGTCTATTCTAACTGACTATTGAAGATTTTCCTACATCGCATTGTCACACTACGATACAAGATTATCTATCAATGGGCATAACATGAAGTAAAGCATTAATGAAATTAAGAATGTAATGAAGCCTAAAGCATGTAATGAAAGTCTAAACTAATCTATCGTAATTGCATTCAATCAAAACTAGAACTTAACGAAATTTAAAGAACAAAACAAAACAAGAATTAAACAAACTAAAATGCATCAAAATAAACCTAACTAATGGTTGAAGCAATTTATCGAACACGTTGCGTGCATAAATCTAATTAAGTAAAGTATGTGCAATTCAAACATGGAAATAAAGTTCAATACAAGCATTCAACCACAAAACATCAACAAAACAAACATAAGCAATGCACAGGAAATAAACTAAGAAAGCTAAACTAATCTAACCATAATTCACGTTTCAACTACCGATTCCAACGACTATCTTTCGCCGTCACACGAAAGACCCAGCTCCGAACCCCGAAAACAGGTGGACAGTAGCTCACTGCCGGTTGCTGCTAGCTTCAACGACGACGTAGATGAATGCAATCTTCCAACGAAGAACCCCTCCGTTGGAAGTTGACTGGAAATGGAAGGACTGTTCGCGACTTCCTCCTGCGCGGGCTAGGGCACGCGAGACCACCGGCGCCTTCCTTTCTCTCTTTCTTTCTTCTCTCCGACCGACAGCGTTTCCTCTTCTTCTCTTCACTGCCGCCGGCCGGCCAACCACAGTCCACCCCTTCTCCTTTCGATTTCCAACGGCGACGGCAGCGAGCACAAGTGGAGGGAGCAGCGAGCTTCGACAGCGATTCCGGTCATCCACCTCACCGGAGGGGTTCTCCGGTGAGATCCTTCACCTTCCGACTTCTCTGTTTTTTTGGGGTTCAGACGGCCAGAGGAAGAAGAAGGCGACAGAGCAGAGGTCCGGCAGTCCATCCATTTCCAATCAACTTCCAACAGAAGGGTTCTTCGTTGGAAGATTGCATTCATCTACGTCATCGTTGAAGCTAGTAGCAACCGGCAGTGAGCTACTGTCCACCGGTTTTCGGGGTTCGGAGCCGGGTCTTTCGTGGGATGGCAAAAGATAGTCGTTAGAATCGGTAGTTGAAACGTGAATTGTGGTTGGATTAGTTTAGTTTTCTTAGTTTATTTCTTGTGCATTACTTATGTTTGTTTTGTTGATGTTTTGTGGTTGAATGCTTGTATTGAACTTTATTTCCATATTTAAATTGCACATACTTTGCTTAATTAGATTTATGCACGCAACGTGTTCGATAAATTGCTTCAACCATTAGTTAGGTTTATTTTGATGCATTTTAGTTTGTTTAATTCTTATTTTGTCTTGTTCTTTAAATTTCGTTAAGTTCTAATTTTGATTGAATGCAATTAGGATAGATTAGTTTAGACTTTCATTACATGCTTTAGGCTTCATTACATTCTTAATTTCGTTAATGCTTTACTTCATGTTATGCCCATTGATAGATAATCTTGTATCGTAGTTTGACAATGCGATGTAGGAAAATCTTCAATAGTCAGTTAGAATAGACAGTTTTCTTTACTTGCATCGTCTTTCATTAATTAGATTAGGTTTTATTTAATGCTTTGCTATTTCATTTCTTAGTTTAATCGTGTTGATGATTAACCCATAGCGTAGAGTGACAATGCGTTGTGGATTAATTGTGGGCACTTAGTTAGATTTCATTTCAACACTAGATTAATTTCCTACTTGCTTTGCCTTTCATTTGTTAGATTTATATCAAAATCCAAACCCCCTTTTCCGTATTGAAAACTTCAAAAAAATAGAAATAACATACGATCCTAAGTTTACCATCCTATCGTTGCTCTCGTTGGCGGACGACCCGAGTCATTCCTATGCTACATTAGCGTAGGAGGGGTTTGGTACTTCATTGTTTGATGCCCAATTCGCGACAAAATTGGCTCATAATCAAATTGAAATCATTCTGACACAACTCAAACCATAATTTTCATCTTCTTCCACATTACTTCTTTTTCTCGCCGGATGCTAACTTGAGCATCGGAGGGCCTAGCCAGGGATTCCCACCCCGGTCTTAGGTCACTAACGCTTTGTCGGTTAGTCTCATTGTGCGCAGGATCACGAGATCGCTTCATCCATCTTGTTGTCAAGTTTTTGCTGATCCTTGGAGCCATCTCACTGGCGTTCTCTTTCGTGAGGTATTATTCATAAGATCCGCTTTGGTTTTCTCGGATTGGTTATCTTATCCTCAAGTGTGAGTGAGGTCCGCTGTGGTTTTCTCGGATCCTCTCTTGTTCATTGGTATCAGAATCCGCCATCACCCGTCGCCACCCAGTGCTTCATCTCGTAAGCTCTCAGACAGGATCACTCCTATTGTAAGCAAATTCAACATGAGGTAGACAATCTTCCCATATTCTCAAATTATTATTAATGACTGCACGAAGTAAAAAGGACAAAATTCGATTGACCACTTCAGTTTGCTCATCAGTTTAGGGGTGACACGTAGTAAAGAACAACAATTTAGTTCCTAATTCCCCCCCCCCCCCCCCCCACAAAGTCTTCCAAAAATAACTCAAAAACTTTGTATCCCTATCAGAGACATTGGTCCTAGACATGCCATACAACCTAATAACCTCTTTAAAGAACAATTCAGCTATATGCGATGCATCATCGGTTTTATGACATGAAATGAAATGTGTTATTTTGGAGAATCTATCTACCACAACAAAAATTGAATCTCTCCCATCATCGGTTTTATGACATGGAATGAAATGTGTTATTTTGGAGAATCTATCTACCACAACAAAAATTGAATCTCTCCCCCTCTTGGTCCGGGGTAAATCCCAAAACAAAGTCCATTGGAATATCAGTCGAAGATTCACTAGGTATAAGCAAAGGAGTATACAAGCCATGGGATTTCAATTTAGATTTAGCTTGTTTGCAAGTGATGCACTTCTCACAGATTCTTTCCACGTCACGTTTCATATGAGGCCAAAAGAAATGATCTTGTAAAACCCCTAAAGTCTTAATAACGCCAAAATGACCCATCAAACCACCACCATTGGCTTCCCTAGTGATCAATTCACGTAACGAACACATAGGCACACACAATCTATTTTCACGAAATAAAACTCATCATGCCTATAAAACTTACCAAATGCAACCTTATTGCATGCTTTGAACACATCAGAAAAATCAGTATTGTTAGTATATAAATCCTTGATATATTCAAATCCAAGTAGCTTCGTATCTAAAGTGGACAGTAAAGCATACCTTCGAGATAGTGCATCAGCAACTACGTTCTCCTTTCCTTGCTTGTATTTGATCACATAAGAAAAGGTCTCAATGAATTTTACCCATTTAGCATGGCGTCGATTCAACTTATGTTGGCTCTTCAAATGCTTTAGAGATTGATGATATGTGTGAATCACGAATTCTTTTGGCCATAGGTAAGGTTGCCATGTCTCCAATGCTTTCACCAATGCATACATCTCCTTGTCATATGTGGGATAGTTGAAAGTGGCTCCACTCAACTTCTCACTGAAGTAAGCAATGAGTCTCATCTCCTGCATAAACACAGCACCTATACCAACACCAGAAGCATCACATTCGATTTCAAAGGTTTTAGAAAAATCTAGTAGGATTAGTAAAAGAGCAGAACTTAGCTTTTCTTTCAAAGTGTTGAAGGCCCTCTCTTGCTCCTCTCCCCACTTAAATGACTCATTTTTCTTGATGACTTTAGTAAGAAGAGCTGCAATATTGCTAAAATCATGAACAAACCGTCAATACAAACTAGTCAATCCATGGAAACTCCTCACTTGGCTAATTGTTGTCGGCGTTGGCCACTCTTAGATTGCTTTCACCTTTTCCTCATCCATCTCAACGCCTTTAGTACTAACAACAAAACCAAGAAGCACGACTTTCTCCGTACAAAAGGAGCATTTAACGAGGTTAGCAAAAAGCTTTTTTTCTTTTAGCACACTCAAAATTAACCTTAAATGTGTAACATGCTCTTCTAAGCTTCTGCTATAAATCAAACTGTCATCAAAATACACAACTCCAAATTTTCCTAAGAAAGCACGTAAAACATGGTTCATCAAACACATAAAAGTGTTAGGAGCATTAGTTAAGCCAAAAGGCATAACTAACCATTCATATAAGTCATACTGGTTTTAAAACTAGTCTTCCATTCATCACCTTCCTTCGTCCTAATCTGATGATATCCACTTCTAAGATCAATTTTTGTGAACACACAAGAACCATGCAATTCATCAAGTATATCATCAATCCTAGGAATTGGATGGCGATACTCTACCGTGATGTTGTTGATGGCTCGACAATCTACACACATCCTCCATGTTCCATCCTTCTTAGGAACTAGTAACACAGGCACGACGCAAGGGCTCATACTTTCTCAAACATACCCCTTTTCTAATAATTCATTAACTTATCTCTAAAGTTCCTTTGCTTCCTCCGGATTGCTTCTATAGGCAAGTCGATTTGGAATGGATGCACCGGGTATGAAGTCGATTTGGTACTCAATTCCTCTAATTGGAGGTAAACCATGCGGAACCTCTTCAGGAAAGATAACCTCGAATTCCTGTAAGAGAGAAACAATAACACTAGGCAAAGAACCATTAAGGTCGTTAGTGCTCAGGAGTGCGTCCTTATACAAAAGGATAAGGGGATTTGTAAACAAAGCTCGTTTGATCTCACTTTTTTTTTTTTGCATAAAAACTATTTTTCTTTCTCTCTCCTTTTTTTCCTTGCCCTCTCCTTTTGTCTCTTTCCTCTCATTTTCTTTCCTCTCATTTTTCCTTTCCTCGATTTCTTTTTTCTCAATATTTTTCTCTCAATTTCTTTTTCTCTCTTCTTTTCATTTGCTTTTTGTAATCTCAATCGGTCCTCCATAACTTGTCTTGGAGTTAATGGTACAAGAATAATAAATTGTCCCTTCAGACTAAAAGCATACCTATTTGTGAGGTCATCATGTGTTACCTTTCAATCGAATTGCCAAGGTCTCCCTAACAATAGATGGCATGCATGCATGGGAACCACGTCACACAACAGCTCATCCTCATATTTGCCAATGGAAATTGCTACTAAGACTTGTTTTGTTACTTTGATTTCACCACAATCGTTTAGCCACTGGAGTCGATAAGGACGTGAATGTTTCTGAGTTGGTAGTGACAATTTCTCCACCAAATCAGTACTTGCCACATTAGTGCAACTCCCGCAATCAATAATAACACTGCAAACCTTGTTATTGACAAAGCAACGGGTATGAAACAAGTTCTCCCTTTGATTACCTTCTTCCTTCTTAACTTGTAGATTGAGAACTCGTCGGGCCACCAACAAGTCTCCGACAGGCAACAACAGCATGTTGTTCATCATCACTGTCCTCTTTTTGTGGCACTTCTTTAACTATTTCATCCTCATCTTCTGACTCAAGTTCACCTTGGGTGTTTATTACCATCACCCTTTTATTCACACATTGACTAGCTATATGATCATGCCCTTAATATTTAAAACACTTGATATCACGAGTTTTGGAGGAAATGGGCTCGCGATTGCCTTGAGTAGTAGATGGTGTGGGTTTGAGCTTCTTGAAGGGTTCAAACTTTGACTTATTTTGAGGTTGTTCCTCCTTTCTTGGAGCTGTCCGCCATGTGCCGTGAGTAATCATTGGTTGTCCTCTTGAGTTGTTCTTCCACTTTTTGTGCTTGGTGGACCATATCTGACAGCTCAACATAATGTTGTAATTCAATAATATTGAAATTTCAGGGTTTAAACCATGTAAAAACCTGGCCATGGTGGCTTCCCGATCTTCGTCGACATTAGATCGAATCATGGACAACTCCATCTCCTTGAAATATTCATCCACACTTTTGGAGCCTTGAGATAACCTTTGAAGCCGCTAATATAAGCTTCTATAATAATGGATGGGTACAAATCTCCTTCTCATAAGCACTTTCATCTCCTCCCAAGTGGGTACAGGTTGCTCTCTATTCCTTCTCCGAATCATCACCACTTGATCCCACCAAATAATAGCGTACTTAGTGAATTCAATGGAAGCTAACTTCACCTTTTTAAACTCTGAAAATTCATGACAGTCAAACATCATTTCCATCTTAGTTTCTCATTCCAAGTAAGCTTCTGGGTCATTTCTCCCTTAGAAGGTTGGAATCTTCATCTTAATCCCTCGTAAATCATTATTTCTTCTAGTTCTGTTTCTATCTCCTCGATATCCAATCCTACCCCGATTGTAGTTTTGCTCATCAAAGTCTTCCACAATAACCTCTTCATCTTCTTCGACATCAATCCCTTGGGCATGTCTTCGTTGTGGTCTAGTAATACGGTCGTGTTGATGTCTTCTTGATATCCCATCCTCCACCCGATCCAACCTCTCATGGATAGATTCTAATTCCGCCTTCATCATTCACTGCATCTCCCCCATCAATGCTTGCAGTTGCAAGTTCGGAAGTGGCCTAGACCCCTCATTTGCTCCATCCTCCTGGTTGTTGGACATGGCTGCAAAATGAAAGAAAACCTCAGAAGCATTCAACTCACGTTTGGGTGGTAAGCTCTCAATTGATGATATCTCTTAGTTCTTAATCAAACTCTAGATCAAATCGGAATATCAAGTAGCAATTCAAAAGATACCACCGAAACTTATGATGGCAGAGTTTTAAGAGAAAATGAAAGAGTAGAAGTTTGAGAGTAAGGAAAACAAGAAAGGGATTGTTGAAAACAATTTACTTCGATTCGCATAAGCAGACTTTTTTTTTCTGCGCTTTCTTCTTCTTCTTCTTTTTTTCTTTTCGTTGCGCTCTCTTCTCTTTTTTTCACGATTTTTTTTTTGCTTTTGGTTGAACAACAAGTAAAGATAGATTTGCACTTGCCTTTAAACCAAAGCTCTGATACCAGATGATACGAACCCTACCAACAAATGTGATGGAACACGAGACAAAGGTGGATAGAGCCCCAAGAACTAGATGACAAGAGTGTGAGTCTTGACCCATAACCAAGAACTGGCACGAACTAAACCTACGAAGGAAAGAAACGCCACACCCGGGGTGATAGGTTTCAATGGGTTGAACGCCACGAGAGTAAACTCGATAAGTTCATAAAGTCCTTTCAAGAACTAAGAGAGCACACAATCTCATCAAAAACTGAGTTGCTTCATACTAAGATGCCCCTCCCTTATATAATGGGAGTGAACAAGGAAAAGTACAAGATAAGTGCATGCACAATTAGAGTCCCAATGTGGCATGCCTCATGCAAGCTAGCTAGGAACCCAAAACAAAATAAATACATGCACAATTAGAGTCCCAAGTCGCATGCTTCATTAAACAATCTAAAATACTTAAGTCTTCATGCATGAACGAGTTCCCATGCTTATTAGAGTTCTTCCGATAAGCGTGGCCGAGTCATGGATTGTTATGCCCAATTACGTGGATTAGGCCACGACTAGCAGTTGGGATTATCTTGGTCTCTCCTTGCTCATAGTCCGTCTAATGTTCTTTGATTAACCCATTTAGTGCTTCCTGGAAACGCTTTGCCCGCAGTCTTGTAATTGGGCCCTCCGAAAGTGATAACTGATCTCTCCTAGCTTCAACCCTTGGGCATACATCAGTACCCCACTTGGTTAATCACAAACATTAACAAGCATGAAAGTAAAAGAAGTATACCACATTGCATATCTTAGTGCCAATATTAGCTAGAAAAGCATAAACAATAAAACAGTAGCATATATCATAAACTTGTATTTAAATTGAGAATCTACGTGCAAGAAACATGATGTTGTATAACACTTGATTTTGCTAAAAATATAACATACACCTCTCAAGTTGATTGAGAGTACCTGAACAGCTTCATTGTTTGCAGCCTTAGTCCACAATGCAAGCTTGTCCTGCCTTTGGCGCACACTAGCGACAACCCCACATATTTCCTCACTTTCATCAAATTGCTCTCCAATCAAAGCCATCAACTGCATAATCAATTTTCTAGACCATGAATTAGTGTTGGGTTGTAATTTTTTGTGCTCCAAACTATAATTTTTTTGATACTTAAAACATGGATATAAATCCAAACCAAAAAAAATGAATTTCTCCAAAAGGAATTGAAAACAATTGGCGCACCGTCTCTAGCCACGTGTTGTCAAGAGAGGCCTTGCTAGTACATACAAAAGACCATTTTCCACCATTTGCGCATTCAGGGTCTTCCCATTTGGGTTCTATCCCAGTCTTGAAACAGTGGAAGTCAGCATTAGCAAGCAATTTGCTGGGGCGAAATATTTGATCATGCAGGCTACAAGAAATATGTCAATCATTTAGCAAATTGGAACTATGAAAAAAAAATAATAGTATTTATTTTAGAACAAGATGGTGAATGTCATTTATTTAACCATTTAAGAACATCTAGTCATCATGATATTATTATACATCCTCCAGATGTTCTTGAGTGATAATAGCCAAAGAGGCTAAGTAATTCAGAAATCTCCTAATGCAATGAGCTTCCACTCCTATCCTATGGATTTAGATTTAAATTACCGCACGAGATTTATGTTTTACCGAATGAGTTTGAAGTTGATTATTTACCGGGAAAAGAAAAAGAGCATCTGGGAGCAAGCTTTTGAAAAAATGAAAAGTCATATCATTATATAGGCAAAGGACTGACTAATAGCAATGTGCTAATAATTTATTTCTAAGAATAATAAAATCCAATTTTCTATTTACCAACCATTAATAATTCTAAATATGTAAATTTACGTTCATTTATATAAGCATTGTTGCACCATACACGTATTCTAAGTTCTATTTTTTGTATCTGATTCAACTGATGTCTTTCTGATGGGCATCCCAGCTTATGTAACAGCAGGCATTAAACAAAAAACTCATACATACATAATACTACAATTTAAGAGGATAATAGTTTCAGCTATTTAGAAGGATGTGAAGAAAATGATTCCAAAGATATCCAGACTGAACCTGAATAGTTTTGCATAGAGAAGGAAATCATAAGAGTGCCAAAGTACCACTAACAAGCAATAACATTTCAAGTTTCACTAAGTGGCAATAATCCCAAACAGTTTCAGGTATTAGAAAAGATCCTAATTTACGACTTTGCAGATTTTTCTCAAATGCACATCCAAAAAATTTCATTCCGATTCATTATCAAAATGAATCTGTCCCATCTATTTCACGTCAGTAGCATGTCTTCTTATCCTTCATTAAGTTGAAACCAAGACTATATCATTATTAATATTCAAATCAATTATTTCTTTAATTAGATTAACTAAAATTTTGTTTACCTTCTACGATGATCCATTCTCTTCTAACTATAGAATCTAATAGGCGCCTTTGAACATATCCATATCACCTCCGCCTATTTTCTCACATTTTATTATTTTGATCTGCACCTAATTTTAATAATCACATACGGGATTGATCGTGATCTAAAATCAATCGATAACTAGGGTTGTGAGAACACAAATATTATCCAAATTTGAACCAAAAGGGTGCAGGGGGGCAGTCAAGCGGTTGACTAAGATCAGGAATTCAAAAGACAAAACATCGAACACAAGTTTAATATTATAGATTAGAGGTAACAACTCGAGTAAAACCGAGCGAGCGACCTAGAGAGAGAGATCGCACCACCAGAACTCCTCGACGGTGTCAAAAGTGTAGACCTGGCGAAGTGAGGATCCCCAGGCTGCGCCCTGCTTGGACTTAGATAGGTTATCGAACCAGAACGTCCACTTCCTCTGCAACTGATGGGGCACGCCGTCTCCACCCTCTGCCCCAGCGCTCATCGCCGCCGTCTCCGCCATCTTCCTTTCTTCTCTCCGCCTCTATCGCACTCGAGGAACCCCCAATCGGGAAAAGAGACAATCACGAAACAAGGGCTCCGTCATCGACTAAATGCAGCCCTATATGGAAAGAATGCCCCGGCCCTACATGGAAAGATGCGCCCAGCCCAGCAGACGGGATGGTCTATTAATTGTGATTTATGGATTGTGATGTCCTCTGTCCTAGATTTTTTTTATCTCCGTATTTCCTATGTATATTTTATTGTTGATATATGATCTAATCTATTCTTTAATCATTAAAATTTTGAATGAATTTTTTTTTCA
This sequence comes from Zingiber officinale, assembly GCF_018446385.1. Taxonomy (NCBI): domain Eukaryota; kingdom Viridiplantae; phylum Streptophyta; class Magnoliopsida; order Zingiberales; family Zingiberaceae; genus Zingiber; species Zingiber officinale. Next base: position 51,730,846 of record NC_055988.1, on the reverse strand, counting down.
GAATACTAACATGTCATATTAACATTATATCATTAAAGTTTTGAGTGCATTTTTTTTTAATTCTCTCTAATTGTATGACTCCATGCATATTACATCAATTTCAATACAAATCTATTATTTTCTCCGTAATGTAAAAAAAAAATTTGATACAATTTTTTCATTTAATATCTTTATATAATTTTCATTTGATATTTTAATTAATTAAAATCTTTAATTTAATTTATTTATATTTAACAATTAATAAATTAATTAATTTTTAATTTTTAATTTTTAATTTAATATAATTTATCATTTTATTTAATATTTAATTGTTTTATAAATTTAATTTAATTATAGTCATTTGTATATTTTTTTAACTTATCTCAAATATATTTATTTTTAAAAAATATATATAATTTTAATTATTACTAATTATTTATAAACTAAAACATTATAATTAGCTCATCGAATAATTTATTTTTAAACTATTTAAAAAATATCAATCATGTACATTAATTATTGGCTCCACCTTCAAAAGAAAAAACAGATTTGAAAACTCAAACCTGCTCTTGAATTAAAAACCCCAAACATCATCCATACAATCATAAAAACTTTTTTTTTTTTTTAATGTCCCCAGGGCGTAGCACAGATGGGGAGTGCATGGTTCTGTGGCTGAAAGGTCCAGGGGTTGATCCCCGGGGTGTCACTGCCTGGGGTTAACGTCTCCGCTATGCACTTTCCACCTGTGTACCTGCATTTACCTCCCTCCATATCCGTGGGACCGGCTCTAGGGGAGCCGCTGATGTGGCGGTTCCACATTTTTTTTTTATAAAAACTTTTTTAATGAGGTTTTTAAATTTTACAAACCTATGACAAAGTTTGCATTGGAGATGCTCTAAGGGCATCTTCAATGGTTAAATCTTTCAATAAATTTCTTTTTGTAATTTCCAATATGTCACATCACGAGTATAAAAAGCTCTTAAGACATCTCTAATGGTAAATCTCTCAATGAGCTTTTTTATAATTTTCAATATGCCACATCACAAGTATAAACACCTATTATTATCTCCACAATGAAAAAACCTCCATACAATTTTTTTTGTGTCCTACATTATAAATCATATATTTTTATTTATTAATTTTTCATTTAATATATCTATATAATTTTCATTTAATATTTTAATTAATTTATGATTTTGATTTAATTCATTTATAATTTTTAATTAATAAATTTATGATTTTAATTTAATTAAATTTATAATTTAAAATTAATAAATTAATTAATTTATTATTTTAATTTAATTATAATCATTTCTATATTTTTTTAACTTATCTCAAATATATTTATTTTCAAAAGGAAAAAATTAATTATTATTAACTATTATGAAATAAAATATTATAATTAAATGTTACATTAAATAATTTATTTTTAATTATTTGGAAATGGTCAATCATGTACATTAATTACTAGCTTCACTTTCAAAAAAAAAAAAAAGTAGATTTGAAAACTCAAACCTCTCTCTTGAATTAAAAATCTCAAACCTCACATACATAATCATAAAAGTTTTTCTAGTAAGATTTTCCAATTTTACAAATCTTTCACAAAGCTTGCATTGAGATGCTCTAATCAATAAGGAGGCACAAGGATACGAAAATCTTAGGATATAAGATCTGATCTCTTGTGATGGACTATCTCTGTTTAAGTTAAAATTATGAAATCCATCAAAATGAATCAATTCACAAATGGACTATCTCCTAATCCATAAATTACGAATAAGAGGAGTCATCCGGTCTTCGCTTTTTTCATTTTGTATAGAAAAGTCAATTATTGCGTGTCCCCTATTACGAGCATTAAATATTAAATGTCCGTTTTGATATTCAACTTAATACAAATTAATTTATATTTATTCGATCAATAATCAGTCCATTAACATTCATAAACCTTTCTTAAACCTCGTGAATGTGCCCATTTATTATAAGTAACAACTATACCTTCATGAAAAAACTTCTCTCATCTACTATAAATTAATCCTATAATTTACCTTCTTTCATATAACTTAGAATAAATTATAAGCGTCGTCTAGATGGACGTAGTCAATGTTATCAAAATCACGAGTTGACTCGCAAACTCGTACAAAATCGTGAGTTTACCTATGAAATCGAGTGAAATCGTGATAAAATCATATATTAAAGTAAAATCGGATCAAAATCGTAAAATCATATCAAAATCATAAAATCAGAGCAAAATTGTAAAATCACATTTAAACTTGTAAAAATATGATTTTTGAGATAATTTTATTGATTTTGTGTTGTTAATAAAAGGGAACCATTTTGGACAAAACGATATCATTTTGGGACTATTTTAGATTTGCACTTGTCTATGAATTATTTATATTAATTCGTTATCTTGTGTTTTATTTATCTTTGGACTTAAGCTTTAAACTTGAATTTAAGTTTATGTTGTATTTTCATGACAAGTATTTGGTGGTTTAAAAGTTTAAAATTATGAGTAGTTTATTATTATATGAATTAAAATATTTTATATGTAGATTTATGTTATAATTTGGATTAAAATATTTAATGATCAATGTTTCTTTTAAAATTGATTTAAAATATAATGTAAAATCTTACAATTTTATGATTCAGTTTTACGATCCGATTTTATGGTTGCTCTAACGATTTTACCTAAATTCTCAATTTTGACAACATTAGGCGTAGTCACCTTTTACTATAATGAACAAAAATTATATGTCCCTACAGGGGTTCCCAATTGGGTAGAGGGTGACATATTTGTTACAATATGGCAAGGATCAATTTCCAACGCTCGCATGCCCTTGAAGAAAAACTCCTTCCACCCCCTAGCCGCTTAGTAGTCGGCTATAAGATGACCTTATAATTTATCTCTTATTACATAACCTGGAGACAGATTGTGAGGGGCACCTAAGGTGAACGTAATCACTTTTTTACTACAATGAACAAATATTATATGCCCCTACGGACTAGCACAATTGGTTTATATAAGGGATTGGCTTGGGGGCAATTCCCAACAGATATAGAATATCCCCGCTAGTTGCCTCAATCCCTCCTATCATGTGTTGTTATTATTGGATGAAGCTCTCGTGATTTACTTCCCTTCTAGACAGTGGGGGGACCATCCTGGACACCGAGGTGACGATTTCACCTTTTGTTGCCAATTGCTACCAATGAACAAGATTATATAATTGCAGAGTGTTTTCCCCAGCAATCATGGTTTAATTCCCACACACTACAGTGATTGAACTATTAGGACTAAAAGAATTAAGATATTACCACAATGGTATGATATTATCCACTTTGGGTCTAAGCCCTCATAGTTGTTTTAGGCTCTACCCAAAAGACCTCATACCAATGGAGATATCTATTGATTCCGGTGCAACTGACAAGAGGGGGTGAATTGCCTGAAATTACAATTATACACTTTCTCAATCTTTCGAGTTAGGTTAGACAAACATTTAATTAAAGTAAAACAGAATAAAAAGAAAGTATGAGACAACTAGATTTATTTGGTTTGCAATCAGAAGATTGTTACTCCAATACAATGAAAGCTCACTAATATCTCCTTCTACAAGTGAATCTTAGAAGGTAGAGAAGCCTCGTACACGCGTTGAAGAACAAAAAAGAAAGTACATAATATGGAAATGAAGTACAGAAAGTGTGTTCGAGTGTTGTCTCAAACTCCTATGACTAGGACACTATTTATAGCCCTCTAGTTGAAATAACCATTTTGATGACATGGCACTTCAGAGCGCCTGGACCCGATCCGGGCACCTCCAGCGGTGCAAGTTCTGTCAGCTTTGCAACGACTTGGGGATTGAATTTTATCCCTGCCTGAGTGCCTAGACTGGTCCGGGGGCTTAGAGTGTTATTAACGTGGACTCCAACTGAAACATCCCTAAATCTACTATTGAATAGGTAAACTTTTTTTTACACTTTAAAATATATGGAAGTCTCGAAAGGAAAGCTCTCAAAACTTATGTATCATTTCCAAAGTTTATTAAAGTGACCCATTAAGTTCTCAAAACAGTAAGTCACTAGTAGATGTCATCACTTATCATTAAGGTTTAGAATTTATTCTCGTAAAAGAGAACAAAATAACTAACTAATACGGAAGCATAAACTAGAAGGTCTTTGGGTTGTACTGTCATCGTCTCAAGCCTACTCACTGGTCAAAGCCACCTATATCCTTTGTTTTGACACCAGTAACTGTTGGATCGTGAAACGTCGATAGAGGGGGGGGTGAATATGATTCGAAAAACAACGAGTATAAACGCAGCGGAATAAGAAAATTAAACACAGTGGATTTACTTCGTTCGGAGCCTGTGACGACTCCTACTCGAAGGCCCGTACTCCGTGAGTACTTTCGTTGGGCAATTCACTAGCAATTCGAAATATAGATTACAAGTTAAGTACAATCTTGCTAATAAGGAAAAATTACCGATAATAAAAAGACTTAGAACAGAAAGGAAAAGCTTGTCGGAGATCGCAGCGCAGCAGGAGCACAAGGAAGCAGATTCTTCGTTCTGAGAGTTGTGTCCTTGAAGCTTGCTCACCCCCTCCTTTTATAGCCCTTTGGAGGGGTCTCCAGAGCTTATCAGATCCCAAAAATTCGGATCAGATGAGGAGAGTTCGAATCTGGCTGATCCGAGTCGTCTCCAACTACTTGTTTGACACAGTCATCTTCCGAAGGTCATAACTTTTGACTCCGAACTCGGAATCAAGCTCTGTCAGTTACTACGCTTGCAGAATTTGAAGCTCTACATTTGTATCTACAAAATAGAGTTATAAAAATATATGTATAGACATTTTTTATAGATTTATGAGTTAGGTCCTGTCTTCCCGAAACCAAAACCTAGTCATGGTCTCAATTTAGGGATCCAAAATGGACCTAAACTAGACCGACGCCTACTGTCCCTTAACTGGGATGCATCCTCACAGTCACTCTCCTCCAGTGACTTACCTTTACTTACTTGCCAGACGTTCGGTCAGCCCTTCGACCCGTCTGGATTTTGTGCCAGCTATCCGGTCAGCCCGTGCCAAGCGTCCGGTCAGCCCGTCGACCCGCTTGGACTTCGTGCCAGCTATCTGGTCAGCCCATCGACCTAGCTGGACTTCTCGCCAAGCGTTCGGTCAGCCCGTCGACCCGCTTGGACTTCGTGCCAGACATCCGGTCAGCCCGTCGACCTATCTAGACTTAGCCTGCATACTCGATCAAAGCACTAGATAACGACAAACCTAACTTAACCTATTTGTCATTCATTAAAACCTGGGTTAAATCGTTAGTGCTAACCGCACCAACAATCTCCCCCTTTTTGATGGAATGACAACCTGGTTAAGTTAGTGAAAACATATGCAAGAAAAAACAAGTAACAACATGCATTTATGTGGTTTTTAAGTTAGTTTGTATTTTCAGTTTGGTTTAGCTAACTTAACCACCTAACCCTCCCCCTTTGGCATTCATCAAAAGTAAGCATGGATTAAGTAAGCATAAATACAGACTTCAGACAAAGTAAGAAATAATGTCAAGTTAATCTGGGGGAGTTTAAAACATAGATTATTTTGCTTTTATTTCTTAAATCTTTGAAAAAAAAACTAAGTCTTGAAAGATAGCTGATTTATAACTTTGTAATTTTGAAAGATAGCTAATTTTTCAAGTATAGTTTTTAAGGTCAAAGTTAACAATTCAAGTTTTCAAACATAAGTTTTTTTAAAAAAAATCACTTTCTAAAATAATTTTCAAAACTAAGTTGATAGTAATTTTCAAAACTAATTTTGTCAAATCAAATTGTCAAAATTAAGTAAAATCAAATTTTAAGAACTAGATTTTTAAATTCAATTTTCAAAACTAAGTTAAATCTAATTTCTAAAATCAATTTTCAATAAAAAGTAAAACCCAATTCTTAAAAACAACTTAGTTTTATAAGAGTTAGTTTTCAAAAATAGGTTTAAGAAATTTTTAAGAAACCATTTTTCAAACACAAATTTTAAAATATTTTAAATAAAGGGAAAATTTTAATTAATTCCTCCCCCTGAACCTGACATAAAATTTTGAAAATATTTGCTAAAAATATTCAAAGTAGATTTTTTTTAAAAAAAAAATTGAGGTAGAATTTTATAGAGAGATTTTAAAGAGAAGATTAAAAAATAACACTTAAGGAGATAATTAAAAAAATAAACCTCCCCCTGAATTTGATACTCCTTTAATTTATTAATCCTCCTTATTTATTACTCCCCCTTAATATAATGCTAAGGTTTGAGTGTGTTAAATTTCAAGCCCTAACACATTTGTCTACCTGAGTGTTCTAGGGGATTTGGTAACACTTATATTATTTACATATTTATCTCTGTATCCTTGATATAATTGTTTATTTGAGTTTGATTAATCAATAATTAATATTAGATTCAGGTACTTAAGCTTCAGTTTAAGGTTTAATAAGATAAAATTTATTAAATCAAAAACAGTTGGCCATTATCAATAATTTATTGATTAATTTTTACTTGATTTAATAATTTAATACTTAATAAAATAATTTAAATTTCATATTAATTGATTGAGTTGGTCAATGAAAGTGTTAGTTATAATTATTTTTTTTATTTACTTTCTTTTAAGTGGGATTAATTTAGTTTGAAGTTAGCATGAAGTTAAAATTATTAGACACAGTTAAGTAAGGTTTAATTCAAGTCAATTTTAGTTCTCAAATAAAGTTAAACTTAAACAGTTAAGTTCTACTTATTAATTACATAATTAAGTTTAAAGTTAAAGTTAACGGAATTTAAGTTTTTAAGTTAGGTGTCTAATTCTTAAATGAATTTAAAAGAATTATTATTATTATTTTTTAAGGGATTTCTAACGGGATTTCTAAAACAGTGTTTAAAAGGATTTAAAAATGATTTTTATAATTATTTAATGGCAATTAATATACGTTCAATTCAGTTTTGATTTTAGATTTAAATTAATATGAGTGATTAATTTAGGTTTAAATTTAAGTTAAATTTTTAAATTTAATTGTAATTTCAATATTAAGTTTTAATTTTCAGTTAGGTTAAATTAAGTTTAAAAATAATTTTAAGATTAAAATAATGTTTAAGGTAAAAAAAAAGTTTAAAATCTAAATAATAATTTTTAAAGTTTAAATAATCAATAAGAATAATTTTTTTGAAGTTAACAAAATTTTATTAAAGTGAAAAATAATATTAAGAAGAATTTTTCAAAATGATTTATAAAAGATTTAATTTTTAAAAGACTTCTTTTTTTTTTAAACTGATTTTTGAAAGAGTTTAAAAGTAATTTTTAAATAATTTTTAAATAATTTTTAAAATGGTTTTCAAAAGAATTTTTAAATAGTTTTTTAAATAATTTTTAAAATAATTTTTAAATGATTTTTAAAAGAGTTTTTTTTAATTTTAAAATTATTTTTACAAGAGTTTTTTAAATAATTTTTAAAATAAGTTTTAAAATAATTTTTAAAATTATTTTTAAAAGAGTTTTTAAATAATTTTTAAAAGAATTTTTAAAAGAGTTTTAAAATAATTTTTTTTTTAAAATTAAAATAATTTTTAAAAGAGTTTTTAAATAATTTTTAGGAACAATTTTTAAAAGGATTTTTAAAAGAGTTTTTAAATAATTTTTAAGATGAATTTAAAAAGAGTTTTTAAATAATTTTTAAAATAATTTTTCAATAATTTTAAAAGAGTTTTTAAAAATAATTTTTAAAAGAATTTTTAAATAATTTTAAAAAATGATTTTAAAAGAGTTTTTAAAAATAATTTTTAAGAGTTTTTAAAATGATTTTTATATGAGTTTTTTAAATAATTTTTAAAATAATTTTCAAATAATTTTTTAAAGGATTTTTAAAATAGTTTTAAAAAGGATTTTTAAAAAGATTTTTAAAAGGATGTTTAAAAGGTTTTTTAAAAGAGTTTTTAAAAAGATTTTTAAAATAGTTTTTTAAAAAGATTTTTAAAAGAATTTATTTTTAAAATAATTTTTGAAAGGATTTTTAAAAGTATTTTTTAAAATAATTTTTAAAAGGATTTTTAAAATTGTTTTTTAAAAGATTTTTAAAATAATTTTTTAATAATTTTTAAAAGTATTTTTAAAAGGTTTGTAAAATAGTTTTTTTTAAAAGATTTTTAAAATAATTTTTAAAATAGTTTTTAAAAGTATTTTTAAAAGGATTTTTAAAATAGTTTTTTTTTAATAGATTTTTAAAATAATTTTTAAAATAGTTTTTAAAAGTATTTTTAAAAGTATTTTTAAAATAGTTTTTTTTTAAAAAAAAATTTTTAAATAATTTTTAAAATAGTTTTTTAAAAGTATTTTTAAAAGGATTTTTAAAATAGTTTTTTTAAAAGATTTTTAAAATAGTTTTTTTAAAAGATTTTTAAAATAGTTTTTAAAAGTATTTTTAAAAGGATTTTTAAAATAGTTTTTTGTTTAAAAAAAGAATTTTTTTAAAAATAATTTTTAAATGGATTTTTAAAATAGTTTTTAAAAGGATTTTTAAAAGGTTTGTAAAATGATTTTTTTTAAACTAATTTTTTATTAAAAATATTTCTAAAATAATTTTAATTTTAATTTTAACTTAATTTTAATTTTTACTTTAATTTTAAATTAATTGTAATTTTAATTTTAATTTAATTTTCTCTAATTTTAATTTAATTTTAAGTCCTTAGTCATCTCACCTGATCTAAATTATCATTCAGGGAATCCTATTATTTTGTGAGATGAATTAGATTCCATTTTAGGGTTTGGTTTAACTTTGTGTTAGATTCTGGTTTAGCTTTGGTCTCAACAAATAGGCATTCTTCGGATAAACCTCTGAGCTCTGGTGAGTCATCTGGACATCATTAGAGTAACCATGCCGTCAAAGTTTTCCGAATAGTCCTATCCACGGAGCTTAGTACTAAACCTTGGTCTAACTAGTTATGATCCATTTAAGGGTAGCTTTGGTCAGTTCCACTTGGCCAAATGCACCAGATCGAAGCCATATCTTTCTAGACATGCAATGCCCAAGCTTCCCTAACGTACTATCATCTAAAAACTTCACCAGTACCATGATTCAAGTTAAACCTGGTCCCTTTTTAACTAATCCTAATCACCCTGCCGGGTTAGTTTGTTTGGGTTACCCTGTCGGGTATGTTAGTTTTGGAGGTGCCAGCTATTCTGGAGCCTCCCCTTGAATTATTGGTCTTCAATTTAACCTTTTTGATTTAGGTTTATGTCTATTTCTTTTATAATTAACTTGGTGATAATTTATATTTTGTTGAGTTTTAAAATGTTCAGATTTTGAATTTTTTGATTTAAGTTTGTATTTTGATTTTTGATTTTCTTTATCAGATTTTATATAATATATTTTATCTTTAGGTATGTAAAGTTGATTAAGTCCTACTTGCGTGGTTAAGCACGCTTTCGGGACCCAAGCTTTACGTGTTGGTTTGAATTGGGTTATTAATTATTTAAAGGTTTTATTTGAGTTCGACTTATATCCGCGGTTTTATTATAACACACCTTTTGATTATTCAGGATTAAGTCTAGATTTTTTGATCTTGTAGTGAATTTTTCTAACATCTCCTTTAAATTGTTAATATCATTTTTTAATGATAAATTCTCCTCCTCAAGTGTTAGATCTTGAGTTGGATTTGAATTTTTGATTTGTTCCTTGAGGTCTTGATTTTCCTCAAGGAGTGATTTGTTTTCATTTTCTATTTTAACTAATTTATTATTTAAGCAGGAAATAATTTTAAAAAAAAATTGTTTAAATCGAAATATACCTCTTCCGGGCCTTCGGAAACGAGTACGGACTCGTGGCTCGATTCGGGTTCGGACCCGTCTTCCGATTCGTCTTCCGATTCAGCTTCGTGGGCCATCAACGCGAGGTGGCTCTGGTGCTTCTGATCTTCTACCTCCGATTCGTCCGAGGAGGAGTCGTCCCACGTCGCTTTGAGAGCCTTCTTTTTGGTCGGCTTCGGTTTGTTGTTCTTTAGTCTCGGGCACTCGTTCTTGTAGTGCCCCTTCTTGTTACATCTGAAGCAGGTCCCGTTCTTTTGTTCCATGGGAGAATTGATCTTTTGAAGATCCTTCTTGCTGAAGCTCCTTTTTCTCCTGGTGAACATTTTTCTTACCAAGTTCACCAGGTATTCTTCGTCTTCGGAATCTTGGTCGAAATCTTCTTCAGATTCAGGCTTGCTCTTCTTTTCTCTGGAGGAGCCTGCAAATAAAGCAACACCTTTCTCGGCTCTTGCATTAGTTTGTTCATGCAGTTCTAACTCACAAAAAAGCTCGTCTAACTTTAATTTAGATAAATTTCTGGAAATTTTGTAGGCATCTACGATTGATGCCCACAAACTATTACGTGGAAAAGCATTTAGTGCATACCTTATTAAGTCTCTGTTTTCCATCTGGTGGTCTATCGCGTGGAGTCCGTTGAGGATGTCCTTAATCATCGCGTGGAGCTGACTTGCCGTTTCTCCTTCCTGTATTTTTATATTAAAAATTATATTTAAAAGTAAGTCTCTTTTTGTTACCTTCGCGTTGCTCGTTCCTTCGTACAGCTCGATCAATTTGTCCCAAAGCTCCTTCGCGTTCTTATGTGGTCCGACCCGGTTCAGTTCTTCTCGTGTTAGACAGCAGTGTAGCGTGTTAATTGCTTTGTTCTCAGTCGATGCCTTTTTCCTCATGTCCGGAGTCCACTGTTCCGGGTCTAGTGGATTTCTGGAGTTGTCGACTGGAGGTCTGTAGGCTTTTATGACGCTGAACCACTGGTCGTAGTCTGTCTTCAGGTAAACCTCCATTCTTTTCTTCCAGTACGAAAAGTCATCCCCGTTGAATAGGGGAGGACGTATTGTGCTGAAGCCTTCTAATTGAGACATGTTAATCTGCACACACGGAATTAAGCAAAAAAAAATATCCCAAGACTTCGTCTTGGATTAGCAGTGCGGGAAGAGTTTAATCAAAATGAACTAAGTTGGTGTTGCACCAATTTAGTCTTAATTGCAATGAAAGAAAATATCCAAAACAAGTAATGATACTAGTTTGGACTTATGCGAAAAACTGAAAGCCGAAAAAAAATTAAAAGAAATGTTTCTCCCCCTGTCTGATTGGTGGTTGCACCAAATCAGAGTGGTACCTGCTCTGATACCACTTGTTGGATCGTAAAATGTCGATAGAGGAGGGGGGGTGAATATCGATTAGAAAAACAACGAGTATAAACGCAGCGGAATAAGAAAATTGAACACAGTGGATTTACTTCGTTCGGAGCCTGTGACGACTCCTACTCGAAGGCCCGTACTCCGTGAGTACTTTCGTTGGGCAATTCACTAGCAATTCGAAATATAGATTACAAATTAAGTACAATCTTGCTAATAAGGAAAAATTACCGACAATAAAAAGACTTATAACAGAAAGGAAAAGCTTGTCGGAGATCGCAGCGCAACAGGAGCACAAGGAAGTAGATTCTTCGTTCTGAGAGTTGTGTCCTTGAAGCTTGCTCACCCCCTCCTTTTATAGCCCTTTGGAGGGGTCTCCAAAGCTTATCAAATCCCAAAAATTCGGATCAGATGAGGAGAGTTCGAATCTGGCTGATCTGAGTCGTCTCCAACTACTTGTTTGACACAATCATCTTCCGAAGGTCATAACTTTTGACTCCGAACTCCGAATCAAGCTCTGTCAGTTGCTACGCGTGCAGAATTTGAAGCTCTACATTTGTATCTACAAAATAGAGTTATAAAAATATATGTATAGATATGTTATATAGATTTATGAGTTAGGTCCTGTCTTCTCGAGACCAGAACCTAGTCAGGGTCTCAATTTAGGGATCCAAAATGGACCTAAACTGGACCGACGCCTACTGTCCCTTAACTGGGATGTGTCCTCACAGTCACTCTCCTCCAGTGACTTACTTTTAGTTACCTGCCAGACGTTTGGTCAGCCCTTCGACCCGTCTGGACTTTGTGCCAGCTATCCGGTCAACCCGTCGACCTAGCTGGACTTCGTGCCAAGCGTCTGGTCAGCCCGTCGACCTGCTTGGACTTCGTGCCAGCTATCTGGTCTGCCCGTCGACCTAGCTGGACTTCTCGCCAAGCGTCCGGTCAGCCCGTCGACCCGCTTGGACTTTGTGCCAGACATCCAGTCAGCCTGTCGACCTGTCTGGACTTAGCCTGCATACTCGATCAAAGCATTAGATAACGACAAACCTAACTTAACCTATTTGTTATTCATCAAAACCTGGGTTAAATCGTTAGTGCTAACCGCACCAACAGTAACAATCCATACTATGAGTCTAAAGGCTCATGTAACCATGTATTGTAAAGGTAGACATATTTTAAACATTCTAAACTTAACCTCTTACATAGCATAGACATAAACATGGTTCTATCATTGTGTCTAGTTTCATAACAACTTGCACGATATAAATATAAACACTTTGTTAAGCAATATATATCAGGTCATATGTACTAAAATAAATCATGCTAACCTGAAACCTAAACTCAAACATTCATATAACATAGACATAAACATGGATTTTCATATTAAAACATATGTTAAACAGTTTTAACCTTAACTACTTGCATACATATAACATGATTTTTCCATAAAAGAAACATATGTTAAATAATTTTAACCTTAACTCTTTGCATAGCATAAACATAAACATGAACAATTTGTTGGGGCTTAGCTGCATGTACTGGCACCGTAACTTAGGTGTTTAATCAAACACTTCCCCTAGAGCTAGGTTGGTAGAGATCCGAACCTTGGAATAAAAACCACTACCCATATATAATTGCAGGACCCTTGGTGGCCGGCTAGAGGGGGTGAATAGTCCTGCAAAGAAAAATGAACCTTCCTCAAACTTTACAACTTAATAATAATCAACACTTGTATAAAAGAAATAAGAGACTTAAATAAAGAAAGGAAGAGGCACAAACGATTTACTTGGTTATAACCTGGGAGGTTGTTAATTCAAGGAAGTTGAACGCTCACTAAACTCTTCTTCAGACAGAGAAGCCTCTTTATAGCAATTAAAATACTAGATTATAGAACAGAACTGAATACAAATCAATCACAAGTGTTTACAAGTATTGTTCTGACCTTTTGGGACCAGGGTTGTATTTATAGCCCTGGTCGGGACGCTTGGAGAGTTTTAGGCACCTGGGGGGAGATAAATTTTTATCCCTGTTATAACGGAACGTGCCACATCAAGTTCTGGATAAAATGCTGGTTCGGGCGCTTGGAAGGGTTCCTAGCACCCCAAACCAGCTCAGGGCGCCCCAGACCAAAAAATTAACTTTTTATTGATTTTTGGCCCTGGTCTTTCGCTCCGTTTTCGCTCACATTGGTCCTGGACTTCTACTTTGGCTCTGCTCGCTTGGGTGATTTTGCTCATCGAAATAGGACTCACCTGAACCTAATTTTCAGCCTTCGAGCAATCTTTTGCTCTGGCTTCTCATCCCTCTGAAACATCGCGCGCTTCCTTCTCGTCCGCCCACGTACTCTTCCACAGCACCTCATCCCTCAGACGCACTGAGCCCGTTAGCTCTCTTCCGTGTCATCCTTCTCGCTAGCTGCGTCTTTCGCTCGACTTCTTGTACTCCTAAGTTCCTGCACACTTAGACACAGGGGTTAAATACCAATAGGATCTAACTTGACTTGGTTGATCACATCAAAACTACCTTTGGGTACTTACAATCTCTCCCTTTTTGATGTGAGCAAATCAAAGTTAAGTTAGGGTAAATTATAAACAAATAACAGTACAAAAAAATTTATACTACCCTCCCCCTAGACTTAATCTTTACTACTCCCCTTTTGTTCATATTAAAAATGGGGTACTTTTAAGATGACTTTGGAAAAGCTAAATTTAAAGTCTAAGGGAAAATAAAAATATGAAAGGTTACGTTTCAAAAACTTTAGTTTTATAAAAAAAAACTCTTTTAATTGTTAAAAAATTTAATAAGGGTTGAATAGAAAAAATTTCACAAAAAGTTGAATCTTAGGCAAAATTTAAAAATTTTCATTTTGATAATTAGTTCATAGAAAATTTTCTAACGAAAAAAATTTTCAAAAAATTGTTTAGATTAAAGTTTCACAAAAAAAAATAACTTAAATAAATTTTAATGATTAGACTTTTTTAATAAAAATTTTGACAAGTAATTTAAAACATTAGTTAAATGTTTCACAGTAAGTCAATTAAACATTTATTTCAATAATCGGCTTCTAGACTGTGACGAGGCACTAGACCTTCTTGGTTATTGGAACAACAAACACTTTCTAGACAAAGTCTCTTAAATAAATTAAATATTTAATTTTCTCTCTAAAAGCCCTTAGTTAAAAAAAAATCAATCTAAATATGATTTTGGAACCCAAAATAGATTCTTTCCTACAGAATTAATCATGAAGTTTTTAGGAATATTTCTTTGATATTTTCCTAATTTAACCCTTATGATATTTAAGATACCAGTTAAATCCTGAAAAAATTTTAAAATTAGAAGGAATAAAAGTTGAGCATGTACAACTTTTTAAATTTTCTATTTCCTTTTTTTAAATTTTTTATTTTCTATTTTTACTTTGTCGAAATCTTCTAATCTACAAGAACTAGCTAAGGTTGATTTTAACTCCTTATTTTCTTTTTCTAACTTATAACAATTTTTTGATAACATCTTTATAAACTGAAATAATTTGTCACGAGGAAGAGACCATACCTGACTTACCTTGTCGATCCTGTAATCTGAAGCTCCCCCTGAAGTACTGGTTTCTTCTGATGTTACTCCCCCTTCATCAATGCTCTCGATGCTCATTTCGGATGAGCTTGCTTCATCTTCATCTTCTTGGTGACTTGCTACTAGTGCAAGTTCGACGAGGGCTTCTATCTCCGATTCGGATGACGTGTCATCCCATGTCGCCTTTAGATTATACTTGGGTCGGGCTAGTTTCTTATTCTTTTCCTTGCCCTTATTTTTTAATTTTGGATAGTTATCTTTGACATTCCCTTCTTCATTGCAGTGGTAGCATCTTATTTTTCTTTTTCTTTTTGTACCCTGCACTTGATTAAATTTTTTAGTTTAAAATAATTTTTTAAATTTTCTTACCATGAGTGACATTTCGTCGTCATCGAGAGAAGACTCAGAATCTCGTTCGTTCGTTTTTGCATTTAAGGCAACGTTGTGTTTTTACTCCTTCTTCAGATTTGGACATCTTGTTTTATGGACTTCAAAAGTTGAAAATAATTCTTCTAACGTACTTAATTCTAAATCTTTAGATATATAATAAGTATCTATTAATGATGTCTATTTAGTTGTCCTAGGAAATGCATTAAGTGTGTACCTTAGCGAATTTCGATTTCTTACCTTTTCTCTGAGATTCATGAGTCCGGTGATGAGCTCCTTTATTCTTGAGTGAAATTGTGCAACGGTTTCGCCTTCTTCTAACCGAAGGTTACTGATTTAGTTCTGGGGTAGGTCCCATCTTGCTAGTTTTGCCTCCGAGGTCCCTTCGTGTAGTTTCAAGAATTTCTCCCAAAGCTCCTTGGCTGACTCGTAGGCTCTGATATGGTTGACTTCTTGAGGTGGTAGCACTAAGCAGATGAAACTTTGCTTTGCTGTTTGCTACGAAGTCGACTTGCTCCTTCTTCATCCACTGATATTCTTTTTTACCTTTCAGGGCTACAAAACCATATTTTATAATGATTAATAATTCAAAATCTGTTTTAATAAATACCTCCATCTTTTTCTTCCAGCTCGCGAATTCTCCCTCAAACTTCGGTGGGTTGATGCTCGATCTAGCCATCTCGTGTGCTTCATTCGGCGGTTAGTCCTCCTAAAGTGAACCTGCTCTGATACCACTTGTAAGACCCTTGGCGACCGGCTAGAGGAGGTGAATATCCCTACAAAGAAAAATGAACATTCCTCAAACTTTACAGCTTAATAATAATCAACACTTGCATAAAATGTTGGATCGATATGCACGTGGGGGGGGGGGGGGTGAATCACGTGGTTTTTGAAAACTCATTTTCTCGTTTTGAAATCAAATAATACGTAGTGAAAATTTAAAAAAATAACACACGAAAACACAAGCGGTTTTACTTGGTTCGAAGCCTTCGGCGACTCCTACTCCAAGACCCAAGTCTTGCAAACCTATCGATGGGTAATCTATTAAAAATCTCTTTCGGTATCTCCGGAAGAGAGAATTGAGTACAAAGAAGATCGGAGAAGTGCAACATACTACACTTCTCGTTTGTAGAATTTAAGTACAATAAAAATTTTATCGACACTTAGGGAATTATGTAGCTTGTTCGTGTGTCAATGTCGGTCTGCTGGCCGCGATCAGAAGTCCTCAGAGTAGTCGTCAGGCACAACAACTTCGTAGCAGAGTTGTAGCAAGAGCTCGGAGCAATCGGAACCTCAAATGAATGCGTAGTAGCTCGTATATGTGTTCTTATTTGAAGTTTCCTCGAGACTGCCTTATATAGGGCGTTGAGGGCGCCTTCCATATCCCTTAGAAGATGTCTTCCATAGCCATGGAAGGCGCCTTCCATAAACATGTAACGACCCAATTTCCCTATTCTGAGTTTCTAATGTCCATAAAGATATTTGAAAATGCTTTTAAAATATTCTAGAGATTTTTAGAAATTTTTAGAGTATTTTTGCGTAATTTTTGGAGGTCGTTTAGCATTTTTACAAAACCAAAGAAGTTTAGGCAAAAAGCGTTGGAAGTGAGGTTTGAACCCGGGACCTCGGGTCAGACTGACCCAAGCCAAAACCGGCCTGACCAACTAAGCCAGCGAGTTTTGTTAGTTGTATATGGAGCAATATGTATATAAGTAGTAGTTAGGAATAAGAATAAATAAGAAGGAAAATAGTGGCAGCCGAGACTCGAATCCGCGAGCCTTGACTTAGTCAAAGCGCAGCAAACCAACCGGTCTACAAAAGCTTTGTTAATTATATAGGAGGTGGAATATATTTAAGCTATAGTTAGAGCGTTTTGAATAAAAGGGGAATAAAAATGCGCGGCTGGGATTCGAACCCATGAGCTGGGCTTTAAGCAAAACCGGCCCAAACCAGCTGAGCTACACGGACTTTGTCAACCTAATATGGAGAGAATTGGATATAAAGTATAGTTATAATGGAAAAACCTGAATTATAAGAGAAGGTTTAAGTTTTCTTTTCCCCAAAACCTAACTTCCCTCTCCTCTTCTCACGCGGCGGCTCCTCTCTCGATCGAAAAGGGGCGACGGCGTTAGGTCTTTTCTTCGGCGCCGACGAAGGCTTCTTCCGGTCGGCCTTCACCCGTGCATGATCACCGCGACGAAGGGAACTTGGGAACACCAAGAAGCTGCCGAGATTGAAACTTCACCGAAACCCTAGACCTTCTCCTTTGGTTGTAAGTCCAAGAAGGCATGTAAGTACTACTCACCTGTGGTAGGAGTTGCTCCGAGATTAGGGTTTCGTTTTCTTGTTTTCGGATTGAAGTTCTCCTTGATTTGAATCTGCCGTGAGTTTCCCTATTGGATGATTTCTGCGGTGAGTCTTGGATAAGTAGTTCTTCTTGTTTCCGAAGCTTGCATGAGTTTCCTTGCTTTCTCTGCTTTCGGATTATATGTACAGTCGGTTGGTTGTGTTTGCTGCCGTGAATCAAAGAAGAAAGAAGGGGTTTCGGTTGGAATAGGTTTCCATGGGTTTGGCAAGTAGTTAGGCTTCTTAATTCTGATAATAAGTAAGCTTGATTTATTAGGTTACAATTCAGCAAGCTTTGTTCCTTAGTTTTGGATTTTGTTTTCCCTTGCTGTGTTAAGGCTTGCTGTACCGAGCTTGATCAATTAGCGCTGCAGTGCCATTTTTCTTCATGATCCGGGTCTTTGCTAATGATGTAGTATTTCATGATCTATGATTCTGTGTACTAGATGTTAGCTTACAGTAGTATAGTAGCCAAATTCTAGTGTGTGGTTCCTTAACAGTAGCTTTTAATTGTTATTACTGTGTGTGTACAACTTTTAAGTGCCATTATTTGAACACAGTAGCTTCTATTTGATTCCATGTGCCCGAGTATAGCCTTCAATGCTATTAGTGGAACATAGGTAGCTTTTATTTGCTTTATTTTATAGCATGTTTAGGAAGTTCAAATTAGCTATCTTTTGCTTTATTTTGTAGCATGATTAACAAGATCAAATTAGTTTTCTATTGCTCCATTTTGTAGTATGATTAGTAAGATTAGATTAGTTTCTTTGCTCTTATCACAGCATGTTTAGAAGGCCAAGAAATTAGTTTCCTTTACGCTTCGTTTATAGCATGTTTAAGAAGTTTAAAGTAGCATGTTACCTTATTTTGTATAGCATGTTTAAAGGCCTTAAAGTAGTATTCTTTGTCATGTTTTAATAGCAGGTTTAGAAGCCCTTAAAGTAGCATTCCATGCTCTGTTTCTACAGCATGATAGAAAGTGTAGAGTTACATATATTGCTTTTATTACAGCATACTTAGAAAGCCCAAAGTTAGCTTCCTTTTGCTTTATTTATAGCATGATTAGAATCATTCCATACTTGATTTTACAGCATGTTTAGAAGCACTAAAATAGCATCCTTTGTCATGTTTTCATCGTATGATTCAAAGGCTTTAAATTGCTTTCTTTAGTTAGCTTATAGCATGATCAGTAAGCTTTAAGTTACTTGTTTTATTCTGTTATATAGCATGGTTAGTTGATTATACACCCATACTTGTTAAGTATATTTAAAGGACTCCCACAATCTTTAATAAAAGATAATAAGGAAGATAAAAGAATAAGAAAGATAACAAGTAAGTCAAGCAAGAGGCTAGTACCCGACATCCAAGAGCTTGTCGTTAAACAAATCCAGGTGACCATTTCCGAGGTCTTGGCCCTGGTAGACCGAGGTCTGCTCTTTTAGGATTTGTGGCTCGCAACCCCAACCTATTAGGGAACGCGCATGAGATGGTACTAAGCCTGGGCCCAAAGTAAAGAAAAGTAAAGAACAGTAAAGAAAAGTAAAGAAAAGTAAAGAAGTAAAGAAGTAAAGAAAGAAAGAAAGAAAGAAAGAAGAAGAAAGAAAAAAAAATAGAAATTAAAAGATTAATTTCTAACACAAGGATACAAGAAATGAAATAAGTTCCAAGCTTAGAATAAATAAGAATGGTTAGTTTCTTTAATTCTAAGTTTACATAGTTGGTTTCTTGTTATTCTGCTTGATACTGAGTATGATTTGTATCTAGTTCATTTTCTGTATACCATGAGCATATGCAGATAGTTTTAGTATTTCAGTTTCAGTACTTATGCATTTCATTTATGCATTTCGAGTTTTGTGAGATAGATTAGTACTTACTAAGCGTTTTCGCTTATAGATCTTTTCTTTTTCCTCCTACCGCAGATAAAGGAAAAGCTAAGATATGAAGGGAGGCGACAGGGTGGTGGTGATGATGGATGTGTGTGGTGACTGAACTATGGAGAGGTCCAGAGGGGACTAGCAAGACTTATTTATTTAGAGTTTATGTCTAGTTTATTTTTCCTTATTTCTGTTATGAAATTTTGAGTTTATGATTGAGTTTGATGTGCATTGTAGCTTATTATGCTTCATTCTGGGAGCTTGAGTTTAGTTCATGTTGCTAGATTAGTTTTTGATTTTGATATGATTTATTACTGCGTGGTTGTGAATAAATTGTGATCCAGCCGCATGTGGCTGTGTATATATCTTGTGTATTATAGATTTGGTCACCGGTACAGGGGAGACTCTGCCGAAATTTTTCGGTAGGAATTCCTCTGAACCGTGATAAATCCAACTGACTCTAATAATAGCGTCAGTGACACTAGTAAGTAGAGTATAGATAGGTAATGGTCGCCCTTAGAGAGTAGTAGTAAGAAGGGTGGTTGCTACAAAACAGTACGAAGGTGTCTTCACTACTTAAAGGCGCCTTCGGACACTGTTCATCTGAAGGCTTTTGCTCCTTTTTGCCCTGCAAAATGTGTTAGTCTTATAACTAAAATATCTACCCTACAAAACAAAGTTAGCACAATTATAATAAGTGTTAGTAATTAGTTTCTGCCCTCTTAGGACCAGGAATTAGTCAAGGTCTTAATTTAGGGATCCAAAATGGTCCTAAATTAGATAGACACCTACTGTCACCTTAACCGGGACGCGTCCTAACTTAGTCACTCTCCTCCAGTGACTTACCTTTACTTACCAGTTTGCCAGTTGTCCGGTCCACAGACCCAACTGGACTTCATGCCAGATATCCGGTCGGTCCGTCGACCTATCTAGACTTTACACCAACTATTCGGTCAGCCCGTTGACCTAGCTGAACTACACACTAGCTACCTGGTCGGCATGTTGACCTAGCTGGACTTCTCTCCAGATATCCAATCAGCCCGTCGACCTATCTAGACTTCTCACCAGATATCCGGTCAGCCCGTCGACCTATCTGGTTAACTCCTACACACTTGATAAAGTGATTAGATCATAATTATACCTAACTTATCTTATTTGTCATTCATTAAAACCTGAGTTAGACTATTAGTACAAACTGCACCAATATAAAAGAAATAAGAGACTTAAATAAAGAAAGGAAGAGGAACAAATGATTTACTTGGTTACAACCGGGGAGGTTGTTAATCCAAGGAAGTTGAATGCTCATTAAACTCTCCTTCAGGTGGAGAAGCTTCTTTATAGTAATTAAAGAATGAGATTACAGAACAGAACTGAATAGAAATCAATCACAAGTGTTGTTCTGACCTTCTAGGACTAGGGTTGTATTTATAGCCCTGGTTGGAGCCTCTGGAAGGGTTTCAGGCCCCTGGAGGGATAAACTTTTATCTCGGTTGCAATGGAATGCACCACGTCGCGTTTCAGATAAAATCCTACTCCGGGCACCCGGACCAGGTCCGAGCGCCCCGGACCAAAAAATCAACTTTTTGTTGATTTTCTGTCCTGGTCTTATGCTCTATTTCCGCTCACATTGTTCTAGGTCTTCTGCTTCAACTCTGCTCGCCTGGGTGATCTCGGCCATCCGGAATAGGGCTCACCCAAACCTAACTTCCGGCCTTCGAGCAATCTTCCGCTACTGCTTCTCGTCCCTCAGAAACGTCGCACACCTCCTTCTCTTCCGCCTGGGTACTCTTCCACAACACATCATCCCTCGGACGCACCGAGCCCGTCGGCTCTCTTCCGTGTTGGTGCAATATCCCCTGAGTCAAGGTTAACCTGGTTAACTAAGCTTGAGCTAGCTTAAGCTGAGTCTTGATGTTTGGATTTCGATGTTTGCTAATACATGGAGACTGACAATACGTGGAGATTGCAGGTGCAATTGTACGATTGGGGAGATTATTGGTATAATTCCCCTCTGGTCAGGGTTTGACTAGATTGGTGTGAAGAAGAGTCAAGTAGGTCAAGGCTGACCAGATACTTGACTGGGAAAGTCCTAATTGGAGGTTAGGCAATTGGGAAATCCTAGTGAGTGAAGCCAGGTGAAAGACCTAGTGAGTGAAGCTAGGTAGTTGGAAAGTCCTGGTGAGTGAAGCTATGCAAGTGAAAGTCCTGGTGAGTGAAGCCAAGCAGGTGAAAGTCCCAGTGAGTGAAGCTGGGCAGTGAGAAAATCCTGGTGAGTGAAGCCAAGTGAAAATCCTAGTGAGTGAAGCTAGGCGAAAGTCCTGGTGAGTTAAGCCAGGCACGTGAAAATCCAAATGGGTCAAGGGATTGATCGGACATCTGGTGGAAGTCCAAGTGGGTGTAACGACCCGCCTTCTACTGACTAGGCTGTAAGGCCGGACCGTCACATTATGCTGTGCTAACTATTCCATGACCATCATTTAATCTAAGTGCGGAAGCTGTACTAATTAAAATTTTGCTAAACTGTTATCCTTTCTTGGTTTACATGTGCTAAAGGGTGTAATCCAAACCATTCATGACATATATTACATCCCCCAATGGTCAAGGAACTTAACTAAGAGTTTCTTGCTGATATCAGGCCTCCCAATCGATCCACGGATCGATTGGAATGACCGGATCGATCCATTGATCGATTCAGGTGACTAATGTATACGGAACTTAGGTTGGATCGATCCAGTGATTGATTCAGCACGCTACTGTGCTCCGGGCAATATTCTGGATCGATCGGCTGATCGATCCAGACTGGCCAATCGATCTAGTGATCGATCCCAGGGCTTTCTGTTCGCGACAGAAGGCATCTGGATCGATCGGCTGATCGATCCAGGAGCTTACTGTTCGCGGTGCGAACTTCTCGATCGATCAGTTGATCGATTGAGAAGCCCCAATCGATCGCTCGATCGATTGGGGTTTCTGATTTCACACCAGAAGCCTGATTTCAGCACTGTTTCGTGCCAAAATCACTCATATCAATTCCAAACTAAATGAAATGCCTCCTAACATCAATTATCTAACATTCTACACATGTCATGGTGCATAATCCACTAATTCATAACATTTAAGCAAACTGAACGGCAGAAACTAAAATAACAAAGTTCTAATAGTTAAACTTGCTAAAATTCCTAAGATCTTTGTTCCAAGTTCCATCCACACACATCTTTATCACTGCATTGACCTCCAGCCTCCACTAGTCCATCTTCCCTTTTCCTTTATCTGCAGTATAAGGAAAATAGTATCTGTAAGCTTGAGAGCTTCGTAAGAAACCATCTACCTCACAAAAACATGCATACGATGCTATTTATGCTTTGAAAACATGCTATTTGAAAAGAACATACTGAATATGCTAAACATGGCATGTCATACAACACATGGAAATCGAAACTGATCATGGCAATAAATGCTAATCATAATCTATCATGTTGTATCAATTGAAACTAAACTGCTACAAAAGCTGAGCTAAGCTAATACTAAACTGATACTAAAGCTGTACTGATTCACATAACTATTTTGTGATGTTTGAAAACTATATTCATAAGTAGATTAAAATAATAATCAAGCTGATGTTTGGGCCCGGCAACTGTACTTGCTATGCGCGCATCCCTGACTAGACCCGGGTTTGCAAGTCCCAAATTTAGTAGGGTTTATTAGGTTATCTAAACCTAGGGACGACTATGGGAGCCCAACCCAATGGATATCTAATCCAGTACAGTGCCACTGAGAAAGTAAAATACTGAACATAAGCTAAAAATTCTTGTCTTGCTTTTACTAGGTTGTCTAAACCCAGAACTAGGTTGTCTGAACCTAGAAGCGACTGTGGGAGTCCACCCATTGGACGTCTAGTTCATAAAAGCTGTAGCAAGACTATATATATGCTGTAAAAATGCTTCTATGGCATTCGTCTAAGCTAATAAAATGCCTAAATTGCATTTTGACTGTGCTAAACATTCTACCGAGCACTTGGTGTACGCTAGTGCACACCCTATGTGCTAAAATTTACATACGACTAAACTAATGCATAAAAATCACACGAATAGCTACTTATACTGCAGGTGAGGGGTTTCTTACCTCGTGCGCCAGTTTTCTTACGAATCTAGTCGCTAGTTTTCCGGTGGAGACGATCCTCTCGACGATCTTCTCGCGTCTACGCGTTCTTCTCGCGGAGAGGAGCGTCCTCGTATCCTTTGTGTTGCCGGGAGGTGTTCCTAGAACCCTTGGTTTGGTGCGCCGAGAGAGGGAAGGAAAAAGAGAGGTGGGCGGCGGTGGGGTTAGGGTGAAGGAAAGTTACGATCAAAATAACTCTTCACTAAATTATTTCCCTACTTATATTAAGGAATTAATTCGCCCAACTCTAACATAAATATAATTGTTTCCCTTTCCTTTCAGCACGGCCCTGCTGGGTTCACCTGGTTACTAAGGTTCACCATAAGTCATAGAACCCAATAGGTCTCGGGTTCAATTCCCGCGTAGGCTATTTTACGACTCCCTTTATTTTTGCTACTTCCGCTACTCTAAAAATTCCATAAAAATATCCTAAAATCCCAGAAAAAATACTAGGATATTTCTAATAATTATTTTGAGAATTTTTGGGCGTTACAGTGGGTCATGGAGGACCGGACACTTGGCATGAGACGGTAAGTCCAAGTGGGTCAAGATTGACCAGACATTTGGCATGAGGAGAAAAGTCCAAGTGGGGGCAAAGGGATTGACCGAACACTTGGTGAAAAAGTCCTAGCAGGTCAACATTGACCGGATATCAGGCATAAGGTCCCAACAGGTCACGGTTGACAGAATGTTGGGTTTGGGGACCTTGGACTTGAGTTTAGCCAACTCTAAGGATGGTCAATCTGTTGGCGCTACTCAGAATTCCGTTCTGTTTCCCCTATACAAAAATTTGTACAAGCATAGAACTTTTCCTAACAACCTATGTGCTTTTCAGAAGTTAAACTTAGATTGCAAACAAAACTTAACATTATTAATCCAAGTTCAACCCATATGTTCATCAGAAGTTAAACCATATTACAGAAGTTAATTAAATATCTATTTCAAGGATTGACTTCCAGGTCATTGGCGAGGCACTCGCCCTTCTTAGGTATGAGATCATCCACCACTTCCTAGTCAAAGCCTTTCAAAGAAATTGAATATTCAAACTCCTTATAGTAAACCCTAGGTTAAACTACAGAGACCTTAATCAAAGCACAAGATCGCTAGCCTCTTGTGTTGGTACTTCAGGATCCATACAAAGGAAAAATAAACTAGTACACAGCGGAAACAATTAACTAGTTATATCTTTCTTGGTAGCTTAAAGACCTCTTGATCTTCTGCTGTATTCCTCCCCTCCTCTTGGACGTCGTGTGGGCGATGATCTACCAAGACGCAAAAACCACCCAAGTCCTTCTTTCTTCCAAGACTTTCGGCCACGAAGGGATCAAAGCTAGGAACACCACCTCTTGTTCTTCTTTCTTCCTTACAACCCGCCGGCCGCAAGATAGTTGAAACCTCTTGATGTCACCGGCCTTAGGTGAGAAAGCAAGGGGAGAATAAGAATATGAGGAGGGGGGGGGGGGGGGTCAACCACAAGGAGAATAGAAGAGAAATAGAAATTGTGTAGATGATTATTACTTCTAAGGCACGATCTATCCTCTTTTATAATCCTTGGTAATGGCTAAAAAGGAAAGATTTTAACAACAATTAAAATCTCTTTTTAAAATTTCCTATTATGGATGGCTACAAAAGGAAAGTTTTAAAATTAAAAATCTCTCTTTTAAACATCGTAAATGGATACAAAAAGGAAAGATTTTTAAAATTAAAACCTCTATTTTAAATCATGCTTACAAAAAGGAAAGTTTTAATAAAAATAAAATCTCTCTTTTAAACCATTGTAGAAGGCTACAAAAGGAAAGATTTTTTAAATTTAAAATTCTCTTTTAAAACCATGTGGATGGCTTCAAAAAAGGAAAGTTTTTAAAATTTAAAATATCTCTTTTAAAACATTGTAGATGGCTACAAAAAGAAAGATTTAAAAAATTAAAAACCCACTTTTAAACCCATCTTGGTTGGCCCCTTGCTTGGGCACCAAGCAAGGGGTCGCCGACCCCTTGCTTCGGCACCAAGCAAGGATGTGGTCAGCCATAAGGATGACTTGGGTGGATGCGAGACTTTATACATAGAGGCTACAACAAGGACCTAGAGGAGGAATTGGTTTTGGCCTCCTGATGAGCTTAAGTTTCCTGTGTTCGACCCGAACACCCAACCCAAGTTCATCAATAATAACTCATACCACTAAAGAGTTATTTTGAACTACCACACCAATCTCATATTACATTATGAGCTCCTTTTTATCATGAGTGTGTTAATCTCCCTGTGTTTAAGATATCGAATGTCCATTAATTAAATGAGTTACTGACAACTTACTTAATTAACATCTAGCTCCAAGAGTAGTACCACTCAGCTTTATTGTCATGTTGGAACTAAGTCCACCTGCACGGTTTATATGATAATCCTTATGAGCTCCTCAAGGGGGCATCATCATCCTAATAAATAGGACATAATTTCCTTCTATAATCAATAACACACCATATAAATAATATTATTTCCCAACTTATCCGGCCTATTGATTTAACGAATAAATCTCACCCTTTGATAAATTAAAGAAATAAATATTAAGTACATGTGTTTGTTATTATATCGGGATTAAGAGTATGTATATCCATAATAACAGAGGTTCTGTTCTTTTATGTAGTCAGTATAAAAGGAACAACCTCAAATGGTCATACTCTATACACACATAGTGTACTAGTGTAATTTTATAGTCAAGATAAATTAGTACCAAATTACACTACAACCATTCCAATGGTTTATCCCAATCCATCTTGGTTGTGAGATTCTATTTATAATTTATAAGGAACTGATAACATGATCTTCTGTGTGACACCACACACCATGTTATCTACAATATAAATTAAATGGACAACTACATTTAACTAAATGCAGACATTTTACCAATGTGATTCTTATTTCAAAATAAATGTTTATACAAAAGCTAGGCTTTTAGTATATATTCTAACACAATTGATCGATTGATCAATTGAATTAGAGCTCAATCGATCAACCAATCGATTGGGAGTGTAGCGCGAGTGAAGGTTGGCCCAATCGATCGACCAATCGATTGGGAACAATTGTCGCGAGCACAGAACCTTTCCCAATCGATCAGTCGATCGATTAGGTACTACCAATCGATCAGTTGATCGATTGGGGCTAGCATTCTCGCGCGATAGTGAGAAAGCCCGAATCGATTGGTCGATCGATTCAATCCAGTTCCAGAAAGCACAGAGGCGCTCTGAATCGATCGACTGATTGATTCAAGCCTCACCAATCGATCAGCCGATCAATTGGATTCGACCGTTGCGCAGGAAGCGAGCGATGGACGACTGGGGTGGCGTAGATCTGACATGGCAATCGATTGGGAGCATGCTCAATCGATTGGGAGCACTAGGAGCACGAGGTATATAGCCGTTGGCGAGCTTCTTCGTCGCAGAACTTCTCCCGATCTTCACACGCTCTTCCTCGACGCTCATAGCCAGTTCTTGGAGGCTCTTGGGGACAAGTGCTGGTGCACTTCTAAGGTTCAAGAGGCAACAACAAGCAACAAGTAAGCAAGAAAAGAGGGTTTTACACTTGTATTTATTGTATTTTTCTTCTTGTGTTGAGTGTTCTATGTGTGAGTGTTGTACGAGGTTTCTCCACCTCCGGTAGTTACCGAGGAGTATTTTCTTAGTGGAGAGTGCTTGTGTGTGTGGATCCTTGGATTAGTCACCTCATCTTGAGATGAATACCAAGTAAATCCTTGTGTTAGCGTTGTAAGTTTGTTTCTTGTTCAGTTCGCTGCATATCATCACCAAGAAGCAATCAACAAGACACGTGACGAGCTATTCACCCCCCCCCTCTAGCACTAAACGACCCTAACAAGTAGTATCAGAGCGAGGTCTCTCTTCATCGAAATCATCACCGGAAGGAGCAAAAGGGCTAGAGGGTGAAGAAGTTGAAGCAAGTTCATCAAAATTAAAGAATTAAAAAAACTCAACTTTAAGATGGAATTCCGATATGGACTCGAATTCGACAAAAGGGCACCTCCGCCATTCGTATCCACAAGCTTCGATTTTTGGAAATTAAGGATAAAAAATTTCCTTATGATGGAAATAGAGCAATGGCTTGCTCTAATCATTACAAGAAAAAAGATAATAGACAACACTTTTAAAGCATTGTCTATGTGCCTAAAAAAGCGTTGCTAAAAGCACTATTGTTAAAAGTCTGTTCAACGACAACGCTTTTAAAGTGTTGTCGTTTATAGCAAAGACAACACTTTTGCAACGCTTTAAAAGTGTTGTCTGTTTTTGCAAAGACAACGTGTTTGCAACACTTTTAAAGCGTTGTTTTTGGTAGAAAAGACAACGCTTTTGCAACGCTTTAAAAGCGTTGTCATGTTTTGCAAAGACAACACTATTACAACGCTTTAAAAGCGTTGTTGTTTTTTGCAAAGACAACACTTTTTGTAACACTTTAAAAGCATTGTCGTTTTAAAGAAAAAAATTTAAAAATTTATTTAAAAATCATTATTTTTATATTTACGAAACTATTATTTTTCTTTTACCATGTCCAGATTTGAATTTTACATATAATCAGCTCAGTTAATGATTTCAAACTCATACCAAAATAATAGAATTATGACATTGAAGTAATATTAGTATTTACATGAGAAGCTAGTAAATATCAAAATTAACACTAATTCCGTTTCAAAGTAGATAGTGATATTCACATTTAAAACAAAAAAACACAAAATAACTAGCCGACCTTGAAGCCAACAATCTGTTGACTTCTACTAGCTATACTAAAAAATTATTATCAGCTTGAGAATGGGACAAAACAGTACAGTAATTACTAGCACAATACTGAAGAAGTTGCTTGTCTTTCTCAATCTATTACAGGAATAAGTAATTGGATTTTGTCTAGGATCTTTGCGAGTTTTGAACAGATTGAACAGTTGGCCTGAAATATAAACAAAAAATTAATTCTACTAGCTATTTTCTATAAATGAACCAAAACTCATTACTCAGAAATGAAATGCTTGCAGAAAGAAAGAAAGAAAGAAAGCTTGCAGAAATGCAATGTTTCTTCAAACTGCAGAAAGAAAGCTTGCAGAAATAAAACTTGGCTTGCAGAAAGGCAACGTTTCTTCAAACTGCATTCTAAAATACATGCAGTTTCTAATATGCATTCTAAAATGCATGCAGTTTCTAAACTGCATTCTTCAAACTGCGCAGTTTCTAATATGCAGAGAAAGCTTGCAATTTCTCCATTCTAAAATACATACAATATTTTTCCATTCTAAAATGCATACAGTAGTTGCAGAAAGAAAGCTAAAATGAAACGTTCTTTAGAATATGAGTTTAACCAATAGTGGAAAATTGCGAACTTCCTAAAGAAAGCTTGTAGAATTTTTAGTTTAACATGCTTGATAGACTTAAAGCTTGCCAAAATCTTGCATAAAGCTTGCAAAAATCTTGCAGAAAGCTTGCAGAATATTTGCAAAGAAAGCTTACAGAATAGACTTAATATTGTGCCATTCATCATAATGCCGATGACCGAACCCATAATGACTTAGCATGAATTAAGGGCAACAAACTGAAGACAAGAAAGTACTCCAATATATCTAAGTTACAGCTTAATTGTTGCCCTTGTAATTTTTTAACTATTGCTGATGTGGCTTGTGTTAGTTAGAGCTCTAGAGCCAATCATTTGATGATTGTATGGACTCATGTATATCATATTCTTGTATATTAATAAAGACATTTGTTTGGTTATTATACTTATTTATATTAGTGCCAAATAGACTAAGTAT
Organism: Zingiber officinale; assembly: GCF_018446385.1. NCBI lineage: Eukaryota > Viridiplantae > Streptophyta > Magnoliopsida > Zingiberales > Zingiberaceae > Zingiber > Zingiber officinale. The sequence goes on along the minus strand of NC_055988.1, from coordinate 51,701,560 downwards.
AATAGCGTCCTTGAGTAGAAGGTTCATATCTATATCAATCGATTAGTTGAATCGATAGTGAGATGATATAGGGAACACTACTCTAAATCATTCCTAGTCGAGTATTAGCATTCAGGGACAATGTTAATACAATAAGACTAGCATGTAGGTCAGCTCGATGACTTGATCTCACAAGTCATGGATATAGAGATATCAAGCTGACACATGGGTATGCATTAGAGAATGTATACTGAATGACCCGCCATGAGAAAGTATCATGGATCGTTATATGAGTGTCATATACTTTCTCATGTGACTATTAGTATGACTATTAGTCCTTAGACCTGAAGTCACCATGGATCCCTACATAAGGAGTTATGTACTTTGGTTTCGTCAAACGTCACCCGTGGCAGGGTGGACTATAAAGGCGATTACTGGGTATATAACGAATTATGTAGAGGGATGTGAGTGATGTAGATGGGATCTATCCCTCCCATATGACGGGAGCGACATCGGTATTCTTGATAGAGTGAGACCACTAAGTGCATGGTCATGCCCAAATGAGTCAACATTAGATGTTGAGCTCATTTGATCGAGTGAGTCTACTTGGAGTTGAAGATTTAGATTGATTAGAGGATGACACGGTCTATGCCTCATATTGATCAATCTAGACGTCTAGGATAGAAGGACACTTGTCATTATTTTGTGAGTAGTCACAATTGGTAGTCACAAGGTGATGTCGGATCTCGACATTCTTGTAACTTGGGTAGTAATGATGTGTTGCTAGATACCGCTCATTACTTATGCTCCTAAATGGGTTTAGGGCATTGCCAACGTTACAAGAACCTATAGGGTCACACACTTAGGCCAATTAGGTGGAGATTAGGTTCATATGATGAACCAAGAGGATTAGATTCATTTGATGAATCAAATTGGATTAAGAGTAATCCTAATTGGGCTAACTTGAGTTCGACTCAAGTTGATTCATGTGTTAAATGAGTCTAATTTAGATTTTGACTCATTGAATCAATTTAATTTAATGAATTAGATTCATTATATTAAGTTGGCTCGAATCAAATGGTTGGATTAGATCCACCATGGTAGAGATTGAGTCAAGTTTGACTTGACTTGAGAAGGAAGACCAAAGGTCAATTTTGACTTGACCTTTTTGCCACCTCATTGGTGAGTTGGCATTAGGTGGACCAATAATGATGTTCCACATCATCATGGGTGCCACCTCATGGAAGTAACAAAGCCACTCTCTTAATGGTTTCATATTAATTGCAATTAATGCAATTAATGTGATTTTATGGTTTCATATTAATTGCAATTAATGCAATTAATGTGAATTTTGAAATGTGGCCGGCCACTTGTTTTTTGGGTGAAGAAATTCATTTTTCATTCACTTGTGTGCATCTTCCTCCTCCCTCTCAAGCTCTCCCTCTCCCTCTCCTCCCTTGGCCGAACCACATAGGTGCTAGCACACCTTGGTTTTTGGTCATCTCCATCTAGTGTATCCGTGTGGATACTTCTAGAGGACCGGCGCTTGACGGTCTTGAGATCCGACATCATTTGGACGAGCGGGAACGCGAAGGGCATCGCATCAAGGGTAAACACTTTTTCCTCATAGATCTAAGTAGTAGATCAGTTTTTGAACTCGTACAAGAAATAGTTTTTCAAATTTTTATACGAATCTTTCCACGGATCTACGGCTTTGGGTCCTTCGGGGTTTTCGCGACGCGAAAAAGCAGTTTTCGCGGCTCGAAGAACCCAACAGCTTGAGCCAAGTAGGAAAAATGATCTAGAGTTTAAGAACTGGAGCATCTCCACCTAAGTGACTAGTCACCAATGATAATTAGATTGTGTACAAAACAGAACTTATCCATATTAGAGTGTCATTGTGTTGATTAGAGCTGGAGCATTTAGATCCAAGCGACTAGCCACTAGGATTGATAAGAAGCCACTAATAAGCAGCAGCGAAAATTAATAAGCTGGAGAAACTATTGCTCACAAATCAAATATATTTTACTAGGAAGTCAAAAGGATACCACTAACTGGAGCATTTTAAAGAAAAAGTAATATTGAAGACTCTCACTGCAAGATAATGAAAAAGTAATTATAAACTATGTCCAGCGAAGTGTAGTAGGGGTTTAGACAAATAAAAGTATTCCTAAATGAACTTTTACTAATAGATTTTAGTCCAATGAAGTGTATAACAACATCAAACTTGTAGAAACAAACAAAATGATGTCATGCAATGTTAAAAAGGATATCCAAACAAAATCGGAAGCAGACAGTTAAATGACAGCAAAATAATAAGCAACAAAGGTCTAAATCACAGTGTATTAGGCTTGAGAAATTTTAGATAATAAGCAACAAAGGTGAAGCAACAATACCATCAGTATTGTGCAAAAGAAATTTTAGGTGGTAAAAGCTGAAAACAAAGGTCACAATTCACACCATACAATAATGAGAAAATCTGGATTGAGAAAGACAAAATAATCTTATCGAATAATACATTATTTTACGAACTTGGTTTATTTTTCTTGTATTCTTTAGAAGCTTATGTTTAATTACTTAGATACGAAATCTAGCTTTAACTGTGGATGATCTCAGGAACAAGAGGGTCGTTTGGAATTGGGTCGGTCAGAAGAGAGCAAATCGAGAGAACCTTGGAGATGGTCAATGCAGATGCTTCCGTTTGAGTTGATGTTAGGGTGGTAAACTTGCAATATGATGAAAGAGTAACCTCATAGTGATGATAACTGAATCCCACTGCGAAAAGGCAAATTATCTTATCTATAGGATAGTTTAATTAAGTTTTGAATACTTCTTGAAAGCTACTACAGAAGGATGAAATAACAATTTTGTCATTACAAATCTTTCATCAATATGCCATTTAAGTCACATCAATATGCATCCTTCTCTACCTATATATCTTTCATAAATACCATTAGTTTAACCTTAAATCAAGCTAATAAGGTCAGCATATATATCTACAATACCTTTATCAAAATCTTGATAAATAGACATTAATCTTCTGCTAGCCATTATCTATTTGGATTTTAAGGAAAGCTCTGCAGGAACAAAAGGATCACACTATAATTCACTGTCATGTAGCTACATGACTAAAATAAACCAATAAGAAAAGCCAGGACACAACTGGTGCAAAGTAGAAACTACAGAGGAGGTTCATGAACTAGTAGACAGCCAGGCAAATTATTGTGGAGAACAGGAAAGGAAAAAAGTGCTAAGAACACCATTCTAACCAGCAATATTTTCTCCAACAGGTAACATGAATAAAATCGAGAAAGGGAAAAGAACAAATGAAAAGCTTCCTACTGCTGCTGACATGTGCTACTGACATGTGTGGTGTGGAATGTTCCTGGGACCAGCTCAAATAAATAATTTTTAAGAGAATTTCTATTGTTTAATCTGCAATGTTCAGAACAAGATCATAAATTCTTTGTTGAGTAATATAGTGAGTGATTCAAGAACTTCTTCCCAAATCATAGCATACAATTAGATTGATTCATGATGCCCTACAACTATCAATGACCAATATTAGTTTGCCAAAGCTCATGACTAGTACTGGATTGCAGGAATAAAGATTTCTACATATTCCACACATAACTAACCAGTGTTATCATATCTTCAATTGGATATTGTGTTCATGCCAAGTATCCCACAACATTTTTGTTACAGTCATTTATTCATAAATATTGTGTCATAATAAAAGAAAAGTATAATATCAAATGCCAAAATAATACAATTCTAAGTTTCAACAAATCTATTCAGAACTTTAGTAATTAACCTTGTTTTTTTTCAACTTCCTAGTCTTAGATCTTGACTTTACAGGTTCATAAAGTTAATCACGAGCAAAGGCAAGAGAGAATGCTGTAACCTATGGAACTCAAAAGACAAAGAATGCAAATGATACGACAGAATGGGTATGCACAAACAACACACAAAGAACTTGAAGTTAAATATTTCTGGGGAAGATTGTTTCACTAAAATCAAATTGAAATAGTCAGATAATTAGCTAGCTGTATGTATCACATCTAGTTCGGCTCCAATGAAATCTCATCTTTCCATTGGCCTAGTAATATTAAACTCAATTAAATCACTTTCAATACATTTATTAGAATTTCCTGTCTCCCCCTATCCCCCCCCCCCCCCCCCCCCACTCACTCTAATCGATGGAAGAAAAGGAGAGAGCAAAAAAACCCTATATTTCCTGACCAACTATCCATCCAAACACATACCCCACTCAAAATTTAATTCACTTCACACCCAAATCCATAAAATTGCCTTCAATTAGACCCAAATCGTCGGTAGTCCACGCAGAAATTGAACAAGAAATTAATTATACAAAGAGAATAAAAAAATGAAGGTAAAATAAGGAAAGCGCCAACCTGGATGTTCATGGCCTTTTTGTTCGTTTCTAGCTGACTCCCTGCAAACAAAAACAACGAAAAGCGATCAATCGGCCGGGGAGAAACAGTATGAGGCTTTACAAAGCCATCAGAAAAAGTTTTTTTTTCTCCAATAACACACAAAGGCATGTGATTCCAAGAGATAAACAAGAGGAAATACCCTTGGCCAATTTGTTCTTCTCCATGTTTCTCTCCCGCACCATCTTCGACTTATGGCCATTGCAGCCTCCCATCGCTCCTTTTTATATGGACGAAATGAAATCGATCTATCGGAGGCAGAAATCAACAGGGGAAGAAGGGCTAAAGCAAGGAGGAAAAGAGACCAAGCAAGGGACGAGCGGGAGCTAGGAAACAAGCGGATGGAATGGAAGAACGCGGTGCCGGTAAGATGTGAGGGAGGAATGTGTCGCATCAACGAAATCATTGGGGTTACAGTAACATACCAGAAGACACTGGGATCTGCCGTGGTCACACTGCCTTAACATCGGGGGCGAAGGAGGCAAAGAGATGGGTCGATCTGTTGTGGTCGATCGCCTCAGCACCGGGATCTGCTGCTTGACGACGGTGGGGCCAAAGAGATTGGGCAGTGTGAAGGAAGCGTGAATGAGGCAACGGAGGTGAAGAGATTAGGGCATGAAGAGGTGAAGGAATAAGGTGATTAATCTCGTGGTCTTGACAGAGAGGAGTTCGGAGGAGTGGTTCGCGGAGAGAGGTTTGCCGGAGAGGGGTTTACCGGAGAGGAGTTGGAAGGAGAGGGCGTGAGAGGAGGAGTTGGATGGAGAAGGCCGGCGTGAGATGAGGAGTTGGGAGAAGGGTTCAGGATCAAAAACGATCGGAAGATAGGTGGAAACTAGGGGTTTTCTACTCCTTACTTGATCCAACGGTTTGTATTAATCTAGATTTAGATGAGAACTTAACAATAGACAATACTTTTTAAAAATCATTGTCGTAGACACTAAAAAAAAGGCTAATAGACAACGCTTTTTATGAAGTGTTGTCTTTGACCCATAAAAATAACTAATAGATAATGATTTTTAGAAAAGCGTTGTCTATTAATAATAAAATAATGAAATAGACAACGCTTTTCACTAAAAGCGTTGTTAAAAAAAAATGACAACGCTTTTTAAAAAAAGCGTTGTCGTTTAAGTGTTGTAGAATCCCAATTTTCTTGTAGTGAATGGAAGGCTTTGAAGCTCCAACAAATTCAAAGGGTAAAATTCTCAAGAGGAGTAAATGGAGCCAAGAGCAACTCCAAAGATGTGAGGCCAATGATAAAGTGCCCAAGCTATTGGTCAATCTATTGTTAAGCAACATCTTGGAGTAAATTGGAGAATTTAAGGATGCCAAGGAGCTTTGGAGCAAATTGGCCAAGCTTCATGAAGAACCCTCCACTATACCAAACCAAGAAGAATCAAAAGAGGTCAACTTATTGGAGCAAGACCAAAAGGAGGAGGACACCGAGGTTGAGAGATGCTCAACATCGGAAGAAGAAGAAGCTTCATCCTCAGCGGAGTGCAAGGAGAAGGGCAAAGAGGGAGCACACCATTTGTTCCATGTAGAGGATGAAGATGAAGAGGCCTCCACCTCGAGGATTGGGGGGGAGTGACCTTCCTTGACACCGGATCAAGAAGAAGGAGAAGCTTCTACATCCGGGTCAAGTGGAGAAGAAGATGACGCAACCTCCAAAAGTCATGAATGATAGGACCTTTGCATTTGCCTAGAGGGGGGTGAATAGCTTTTCTTTGATTTTCACCTACAACTTGTTAGTGGAAGCAAATAGAGTAGAATAGAAATAATGAAATACTAAGAAAACAATGCTAACTCCTTGATTTACTTGGTCTCCGCCTCCTTGAGGTGACTAATCCAAGGCACACACCCACACGATCAAGCTTCACTAAGACTTTCTCCTTTTCGAAATAAGTGTGAAGGTGGAGAAACTTTTACACAATTGTCTCTTCCTTTTACAAGATGAGAGCTAAGCTTTGAAGGAGGAGACTAAAATTCTGGCAGCTTAGGAGTCACTTTTTGAGCACTTTTGTTAGCACAGTAGTTCTTGTTTTTCTCCAAGCTCCAAGAATTACTTTTATAGTTTTTCTTGACATCAGTCGACTGATATGCATATCAGTCGACTGATGTGCTTCAACGACACTTAAGATTTGGTAAGATTTTCTGTCATCACACTACAACGGTCACTTACTAGTCGACTGGTACTGGTACCAGTCGACTGGTACTCGGTTGCAGTCCTGCTGTCTGCCTTCTGTATGTTTTGTTTACCTGGTACTAGTCGACTGGTGTGGGTACCAGTCGACTGGTACCTTACAACTTTGAGAATTACAGCAGCTTATAGTTTGAAATTTTACATCACTTTACACACTTAAATTATTTCCTTAGCTTAGACTTTATGCCTCCAAGCATCTTCCATCAGCCTTGTGCCCTTAGGATACTTTTGTCTCCACGACTCCTCATCCTTGCGCTTGCCTTCAAGTGCTACTTTGGCTTTGTCATGCTAAGTCTCCTTTTGCCAAGAGGTCGCACCTCTGGGACTTTCCTTGCCAAGTCTTCATACTTGGTCTTTTCTTCGTATCTGCTTACTCAATATTTATGTTAGATCACAAGTAATGTCTAACTTAAACTTACTTAACCAAACATCAATAATGAGCAATGTCTAGAGCATAATTGCTCCAACAATGAAGAATCAAATGGGCGATCGAGTGGCATCCCTACACATGATGGTACAATTAGTTCAATTAAAAATAAAAAAAATCATATTATAGAGTGTAGGAAGCATGGGCACTACAAGAGTAAGTGCTCTAAATTGGCCAAGAAGAACGGCCAAGTGGCACAAAAGGGCAAGGAGAAGCTCAAGGAGATCACCCCCACAACAAAGAAGAGCAAAGAACACATTGTGTGTTTCTTGTGCAACCAAAAAGGACATTATCGAAGCCAATGTTCTAAGGGGAAAAAGTCGGTTAAGCCTAAGGGAGGAAGCACAAGTCAAGGGGGAGCTTCCAAGGTAAAACTCAATATATCATTTATCGAGCCTATCCCTTTAAATCATGGTAAAAAGTATGCTAGTTCTAACTTATATCATTTTAATGCCATTTACCATAAAAATAGAAAGTATGATAGCACTAAGGAAAAACATGTAGCTCTTCATGCTAAAACTACCTCACCTAAGGTTAGGAAGGTAGATAACTACTTGGGTAAGAACATTAACGACAATAGTTATGAGCCTAGAAATAAAAATGCTCAAGGACTAAATGAAAAATCAAAATCTAGGGATTTATGGAAAGAAAATCAAGTCTTGAGGTCAAAGCTTGATAAAATGGAAGAGGCCCTAAAAAGGATGGAAAATATCCTAAAAGGGCAAAATGAGCATAACCTAGGTCTAGGAGTACAAAAGTCATCCAATGTCCATAGAGGTTTGGGATATACACCTAAGGCTAAGAAGGATGTGACTTCTTACCGTAGGGTTCCATATAGCTATAGAACCAACTCTAGGTCTAGGGGTCAAGTCAAGGATACAAGGGAAGTTATCCCTAGGAGTATCTTTGCAACAACAATTGTGACTAAAACTTCTAAGAAGTCTAAGAAAGTCACTAAGAATGTCACAAGGGAAGCTATCCCTAGAGTTGACCTAGAGGAAGTGACCAAGGTTTCTAAGAAGTCTAGATAGGTCATTAGGAAGGTATTAAGGGAAGTTCTCCCTAGTGAATACCTAGAACATCCAAAGAGCACCAATAAGTGTTGGGTTCCTAGGAGCATCTTCTCTACCCCTTAGATGGGTTAGAGAGTGTCAACTCAAATTGAAAGGGTAGTTAACCCAACCTTGATGAAGTTGACACTCGGAGAGCATTTTCAAGGTTATTATTAACCTTTAAAAATGAAATAGATTATTATTTACTCTTTGGAGGAGTAAAATGTGCCATAATTTGAGGAAATGGATTTAATTTTCATTGGCACAACAAATCAAGAGTAAAGGAAATGCCAAGTTGGGATTTTGGTATTTTTTAGGAAGTTAAGGGCAAGTTAGGCCTTAATTTAAATTGATTACTCTTTGAAAGAGTAAAATATGTCAAACCTTGAGGAATTATGCTTAATTTAAATTAGAATAAATTAAGAAAAGTACAATAAATGTCAAAATTGGGAGTTTAACATTTTCTTGAGGAAAAATGGAGAATCTAGGATTTAAATTTAAGTTAGCTAAGGTTAAGGATATTTAGATAGATAATCTAGGTATATTTTATTTATGCTAATTTGCCATGATTGTTTACTCATCATATGCTATAACATCATATTTTGCATTCATGCTTATTACGAAAAATATAAAAATGTCATATCATGTCATACATACATCATGTAGTTATAGTAAATTTTCTTTTGAAAATTATTCATTTTGATATATGCCAGATCATCATGCATTATTTTAATTTCCTTGCAATTAAGGACAAATGACATTTACTAACAAGTGACATCTTAGGTGGATGTTCAAAATTTCTAAAATGCCTAGATAGATATGCATGATCCCTAGTTTAGGGCAAAAATAAACTTTACATCTCACAAAGAAACATAAGGTGACTTGTATATATTTTAGTACACATTAGATACAAGTAAGGTGTTAGGATGATGAACAAAACTCAAGATATTGATTTAGTGCATTCTTTTTGAGTTTTAGGTTCATCAAAATACATAGTTATGTGTATTCCAATCATTGGGAAAGCTAATGTACAAGTCATGTGCATTGAGCCCAAAGAACATGGTTGGATATTGGTTTTGAAAATGATTTTAAATATACTTTGGAAAACCTTGGTGAAGACTATCTTTTGATAGTAATCATCATTGAAAAGTTAGACTCAAACTAGAAGAAAACATTGAAGTTTTTACACGTTTTCAAGTTTGTGTCAATCTTTGAAAATAGGAAGTATTTTTATAGAAAACTATTTTTTCATGATAGTATATACCCTAAGTAATGTCTACATGAATTTTCATGATTTTTAGAATTTTATAGAATTTCTTGGGTATTTCTGAATTTTGTTGAAATTGGATTTCAGGAAATTAGAAATCCAATCGATCAGCCGATCGATTGGAAAGTCTCAATCGATCAGCCGATCGATTGAGAATGCATTTTTCGCGACCAGAATATCATGGAATTGATCAGCAGATTGATTGACCCAGGCTGGATCGATCAGCCGATCAATTCAAGGGTAATTTTCGTGAACAGAAGCTCGCGAAATCGATTAGTGGATCGATTGAAATGATTTCAATCGATTGAGACTCAACTTCAATCGATTAGAAATGCTGATTTTGGCTGGGAAAGCTTGATTTTAACATTTTAAACCATTTTAAGTCTATGTAAACATTCCTAACCCGTTGAAACACATTTGTATACATTTAGAGGAGTTTTCAGGATGAAAACACGGATGGATTGATTAAGGAAGACTAAGTAGAAGTTTAGGTTGAGATTTAATTTCAATATTGGATTTTTAAACCTCAAAACTTATAAATTTGTGTTTCCTAAAGATTAGGGATTCTAAGTCATTGTTGGTACAATAACAGAAGTTACGAGCATGTCTTTAGGGGGAGTTACTCTTTAAGGACATGAAAATTAATTTTTCATACACCTTGGAAGGTGGTTAACCTTCCTTAGCGTAAATGCTCAAGGTTGAGCATTTAAACACAATGGAGAGTGGATATCTTCACTGTTCAGTTGTGTATGCTCAAGGGCGAGCATTGAAAACAATGAAGGGTATGGGACTTTCATTGTGGTGTTGTGAACAACATGTGAGGTTGTGAACAACGTTGGGTAACTCTTCAGGGGGAGAGTTTTTGATGTGTGCCAATAGGGGGAGAAATGTAGGGTTTAAGTTAGGTCTTTACTCCTCTAGGAAAGTTAGGGAGAGAATGCAGGGTCTGTAACTATGCCTTCATTACCTTAAGAGGGAGTTTGCCCTCTAGGAAAGGGAGAGAATGAAGAAAACCCTCATTCATGCTTTGGCATGAGAAAGAAGTTGAGGCTATGGATTAGCCTGACTTAAAGGTATTGTCAAATATCAAAAAGAGGGAGATTATTGGTGCAATATCCCCTGGGTCAAGGTTGACCTGGTTGACTAAGCTTGAGCTAGCTCAAGCTGAGTCTTGATGTTTGGGTTGACTATGCCTTCATTACCTTAAGAGGGAGTTTGCCCTCTAGAAAAGGGAGAGAATGAAGGAAACCCATTCATACTTTGGCATGAGGAATAAGTTAAGGCTATGAATTAGCCTAACTTAAATGTATTATCAAATATCAAAAAAGAAAAAATTATTGATGCAATATCTCTAGGTCAAGATTTATCTGGTTGACTAAGCTTGAGTTAGCTCAAGCTAAGTCTTGATGTTTGGGTTTCGATGTTTGATAATACATGGAGACTGACAATACGTGGAGATTGCAGGTGTAATCGTTCGATTGGAGAGATTATTGTTGCAATTCCCCTCTGGTCAGGGTTTGACCAGATTGGTGTGAAAAAGAGTCAAGTAGGTCAAGGCTAGCTGGATACTTGACTGAGAAAGTCCTAACTGGAGGTTAGTCAATTAAAAAATCCTGGTGAGTAAAGCCAGGTGAAAGACTTAGTGAGTGAAGCTAGGCAGTTGGAAAGTCCTGGTGAGTGAAGCCAGGCAGGTGAAAGTCTCTGTGAGTGAAGCCGGACAGTGAGAAAATCTTAGTGAGTGAAGTCAGGTGAAAATCCTAGTGAGTGAAGCAAGGTGAAAGTCCTGGTGAGTAAAGCCAGGTACGTGGAAATCCAGATGGGTCAAAGAGATTGACTGGACATTTGGTGAAAGTCCAAGCATGGAGGACCGAACACTTGACACAAGACGGTAAGTCCAAGTGGGTCAAGATTGATCAGAAATTTGGCACAAGGAGAAAGGTCTAAGTGGGTCAAAGGGATTCACCGGACACTTGGTGAAGAAATCCTAGCAGGTCAAGGTTGACCGGATGCCAAGCATAAGGTCCCAATAGGTCATGATTGACCGGATGTTGAGTTCGGGGACCTTGGACTTGAGTTTAGCCAAGTCTAAGGATGGTCAATCGATTGACTGATCGATTGAACCAGAACCCAATCGATCAGCCGATCGATTGGGAGTGTGGCGCGAGTGAAGATTGGTCCAATCGATCGATCGATCGATCGATCGAGAGCAATTATCGCAAGCACAGAACCTTTCCCAATCGATCAGTTGATTGATTGGGCACTACCAATCGATCGGCCAATCGATTAGGGATGGAATTCTCGCGCAATAGCGAGAAAGCTTAAATCGATTGGTCGATCGATTCAGGCTAGTTTCAAAGAGCACAGAGGCGCTCTGAATCAATCGACCGATCGATTCAAGCATCATCAATCGATCAGTCGATCGATTGGGATTCAACCGTTTCTTAGGATGCGAGTGATGGGTGGCTGGGATGGCACAGATCTAACGTGGCAATCGATTGGGAGCATGCTCAATCGATTGGGAGCACTAGGAGCACGAGGTATATAGCCATTGGCGAGCTTCTTCGCCGCAGAACTTCTCCCGATCTTCACACGCTCTTCCTTGACGCTCACAGCCAGTTCTTGGAGGCTCTTGGGGACAAGTGCTGGTGCACTTCCAAGGTTCAAGAGGCAACAACAAGCAACAAGTAAGTAAGAAGAGAGAGTTTTACACTTGTATTCATTGTATTTTTTTTCTTGTGTTAAGTGTTGTATGTGTGAGTGTTGTACAAGGTTTCTCCACCTCCAATAGTTACTAAGAAGGAGTATTTTCTTAGTGGAGAGTGCTCGTGTGTGTGGATCCTTGGATTAGTCACCTCATCTTGAGGTGGATATCAAGTAAATCCTTGTGTTAGCGTTGTAAGTTTGTTTCTTGTTCATTCCGCTGTATATCATCACCAAGAAGCAAGCAACGAGACGTGCGACGAGCTATTTACCCCCCCCCCCTCTAGCACCAAATGACCCTAACATTTCGTATCATCCTTCTCGCTAGCCGTGTCTTTCGCTCGACTTCCTATGCTCCTAAGCTCCTGCACACTTAAACACAAGGGTTAAATACCAACAGGACTTAACCTGAGTTGGTTGATTACATCAAAACTACCTTCAGGTACTTACAATAATTTTGGGCAAGCTTCCTGGGAGTAGATCCCCAGTTCATAATTAACCCATAAGGGTTTGAACCTCGGAACAAAAACCACTATCTATACATAATTTTGGGCAAGCTTCCCGGGCGTAGGTCCCTGGATCATAACTAACCCATAGGGGTCTAAACCTTGGAACAAAACTCACTACCCATACATAATTTTGGGCAAGCTTCTCGGGCATAGGTCCATGGTTCATTACTAACCCATAGGGGTTCAAATCTCGAAACGAAAACCCCTACTCATACATGGTTGTTGGCAAGCTCCCCAGGCTTGCCGAGTTTATAACTCAACCCATAATCTTGGCAAGCTCCTCGAGCTTTTCCGAATCATAATTTAACTCTTGATAAGTTTTGGTAAGCTCCCCGGGTTTAGGTTCCTAGTTCATAACTCCACCCATACATAAATGTAACCTTGTCACCGACAACTTGCATACATATTAATTATTTATTTAACCGCATATATGTACACATGACATTTTATCATAAGATTTATAACATGCACAAATATAAATTCTAAACTCCATAGTAATTGTTTACAAGTTCATAATGTAGGATCGAGACGTGCTAGAGGGGGGGGGGGTTGAATAGCACTCGTGGCTTTTTCACAAATTTTGGAAAAAAAGAATAGAACGCAGTGGAAAATAAGTAAAAGAAAGAAAAAGAATACATAGGAACATAAATAATTTTACTTGGTTCAGAGCTTGTGATGACTCCTACTCCAAGGTCCACACTCGTTGAGTGTTTACTTTGGGCAATTCACTATCAATTTGGAATAGTACAAATATGAGTACGGTAGATTTATAACTTAAGTACTACAATTAAAAATATATCGATGCCTTCTAGGGATCTGGAAGGTCATACTTTCCATCGTCAAAGTAGAGTTCGAGTGTCGTAGAGGTTATCGGAGTAGCGTGCAGAAGCTAAAGATGCTTAGAATGATTGTCCCAAGTATCTGGTCTAGACCCGACCCCGGGCCGGGTCTGGCCCGGACCCGGCCCGGGCCCGTAACCGGGTCAACGGGCCAGTTCCGGTTCATTGGATGTAAAACCGGCGAACCGCCGGTTAACCGGCGAACCGCCGGTTAACCGGCGGGTTGAACCGGCGGTTCAGCCGCAAATTTTTTTTTTTTTTTTTAAACGGCTTGAACCGCCGGTTAACCAGCGGTTCATAGCCGTTGGAACTGCTGGTTAACCGACGGTTCGTAGTCGTTGGGAGGGTTTTTTAGGTATTTTTTTTCAACGGTTAGGATCATTTGACCGTTTTTTGATCAATGGCTATGATTTAGTGTCCGTTACCATCAAAACTCTATAAATAGAGAACTCATTTCATCATTTTTCACACACATCTTCTCTACTCTTAATCTCATTTTCGTATTCTCTAATCTCTACGCGCTTTCGTTTTCAATTACAATGGAAGGAGGCCGCGGAGGTGCATCATCTCGAGCTCAGAAGGGAAAGCAAATAATGAATCCGCGGGAGGAGGATCCCAACATTCAATCTACCGATGATGAGATCGAGCATCTTCCGAATCCGACACCCGAAACACAAGGAAGTACCGATGCAATTACTTCTAAGGTTCAGGAACTTCCTCCTCTAAAGTCTTCTATTTTTACTAAACATTTTGAGAAGGTCACTCTTCCGTCGGGAGAAATGCGTGCAAAATGTAAGCACTGCAATGCTTCCTACAAATTCCAAGCCAGTGGTGGCTATGGGTCGTTGAAACGACATGTAAAAACGAAGCACCCGACGGAATATGGACTCGATCGTTCTCAAAAACAATTATCAAGATTTTCTTCAACTAGCGGTAGTACCGATTCCGATTTATTTTTATATTCGGATAATAAATTAAGAGAATCATTAGCTAAATTTATTTCCGTAGAACATCTTTCTTTTAGTTTTGGATCTAAATGCACATTTGAAGATTTTTGTAAAGAATCTCTTAATCCATGTGCTAAACGTGTTCCTAGGACTACACTTACTCGTACAATTAAAAAATTAGTAAAACAAGGAAAAAAGAATTTAATTGATGAATTTAGTAAATTAGATAATAAAGTTTCTTTATGTTCCGATATTTGGAGTGATCATTGGCAAACACATTCGTATATGGGTGTGACTTGCCATTGGATCGATAACTCTTGGAACCTCCAAAAAAGATTATTAGCTTATAGAGTTTTTGATGAATCACATAATGCTCATAATATCGCATAATTATTATGTTTAATTTTAGAAGAATATGGTTTAACTCATAAAATATTTTCAATATCATTAGATAATGCTAGTTCTAATACCGCTTGTATAGATGATCTAAAATTTGTTTGTCAACCTATTATTGGAGGTTTATTTTTTCATATTCGTTGTGTATGCCATGTTTTAAATTTATGTGTTCAAGATGGTTTAAAAATTTTAGAAAGTTATATTAAACCAATTAGAATTGTAATTTCTTATTTATGGTCTCATCCATCTATAATGAAACAATGGGGTAGGTTTTGTTAAATTAATGGAATGAGACCTAAAAATTTCACGTGATGTACCAACACGTTGGAATTCAACATACCAATTATTACAAGATTCATTTCAATATAAAGAATTATTATGTTCATTTTTTGCACAAAACACTAATACTAATATATATTTATTTTCACAACAATGGAATATTTGTAGTAGTATTTGTGAAATTTTAAAAGTATTTAATGATGCAACCGAACAACTTTCCGGTGTTTATTATCCCACTGCTCAATTAGTTTTAGAAAATTTTTCTAATATAGTATTAGTTTTAAATGAACATATTAATAATGAATCTTTATCTCCTTGCATCTTAGCTATGAAAACTAAATGGGAAAAATATTTTTATTTAATTCTTGAAATTTATTTAATTGCATTTGCTTTAGATCCTAGATTTAAATTAGAAGTTTTACAAAAAATGTTAACTTTATATTATGACGCTTTAATTCCAATTAAAGATTCTTCTTCCCCTAATCCAGTTAATATTATATATAATGTTAGAATTTATTTATATGATATTTATAATCAATATTATGCAAAATATGGAACACAAATTAATATTTCTGAAATTCAACAAACTACTAGTAGTAATTTAAAACTTACAAAAGCACAACTCTTATTAAAAGAACGGACAAAACGTCCACGGGGATCCTCAAGTTCCACACAGGAACTTGAGAATTATTTTACGACTTCTTTTGATTTTAATGAAGCAGATAGCGAAAACTTCGATATCTTAAAGTGGTGGTCACAGAAGGCTCAAAGCTTTCCCATTCTCTCCGTGATCGCAAAAGAAATTTTAGCTTGTCCAGTGTCAACTGTTGCTGTGGAGCAGACGTTCAGTGTCGGCGGCAACATATTAGATGAACGACGATCAACTTTGTCTCCCGGCTCCTTGGAAGCCCAAGCATTACTGGACGATTGGACCAGAGCGGAGAAAAGAATCCAAGGAATGCAACTTTCAGATGACGAAGTTGAAGATTTTGATACTGAAGGAACAAATACGACAGGAACAGGAAATGGAAGTGAATGAAAATGTAAAAGGATAAAAAATGTAAAAGAACTACGTGGGCTTTGATTCCCCTAAAAGGATACGTAGGCAACTTAAATAAGTGCAAGCCCTTTGTTTAATAAATTTTAATTTCTAATTTTTAATGTTTAATGTTTAATGTTTAATGTTTAATGTTTAATTTTTAATTTTTAATTTTTTTAACATATTAATCTTGAACCGTGACGAACCGTGACGAACCGTGAACCGAACCGTGAATCGGCGGTTCTGAACCGTGAACCGTAACCATCTTGGGCGGTTAAGGTTAAGGGTCGACCTGCCTGGAACCGTCGAACCGGCAATTTTGAACCGTCGAACCGTCGGTTCTGAACCGTGGTCAGGTCTAATCTGGTCGAGCCCTCCTTTTATAGCCAAGTTGAACTTGATCCAGATCCACTAATCTTGGAATCACTGTTTGACTCGACGCTGATAATTCGACAGATCCCCCAGATCGATCGACTGAACCCACTGAATCCACTCGGCTTTCCGTCCAGATGTTGCCGCTCTGAATAAGATCTTTGTTTAGTCAACTGATTCCGTCGTTTGATCGATCGAATCCTCGATGCTCCTCTACTTATCTAATCTGATCAACCCAGTCTAAAGTTTATCCACCGTTCGATCAACTGAACTTGAGGTTCAGTTGACCAATCCCTTCAGCCAAACTTCACTACAAGCTGGAATCTGATTTGTTTACTTGGGGGTTCGATCGACCAATCTGGATGTTCTGATGATTGAACAAGCTAAAATTCTAACATGCAAAGTGTTAGTTGTAACGACCCAATTTTCCTCATTAAGAGTTCTAAAAGTTCTTAAAAATATTTAGAAATATTTTAGAAATATTCTAGAGATTTTTAGAAATTTTTAAGAGTATTTTTATGTAATTTTTAGAGGTCGTTTGGTATTTTTACTAAACGAAGGAAGTTTCGACAAAAAAATATCCAAGCCGAGAATTGAACCCACAACCTTTGACTCGGTCAAAACCCAGCTGACCAGGTGGGAAAATGGATTTTTCTATTTAGAAAAGGTAGCGAATTTATTTAAGATAGTTAACAGAATATTGGATTATAAAAGGGATAAGTTGATCTTGGATTTGTTTGTTTAGGAAAGGTAGCGAATTTATTTAAGATAGTTAACAGAATATTATAAAAGGGATAAGTTGATGTTGGATTTGTCTGTTTAGAAAAGGTAGCGAATTTATTTAAGATAGTTAGCAGAATATTGGATTATAAAAGGGATAAGTTGATTTGTCTGTTTAGAAAAGGTAGCGAATTTATTTAAGGAGTTAACAGAAATATTAAGTTATAAAAAGGGATAAGTTGATGCTCTGTTTTCTGGTGACTTAAACCATTCTCTCCTTCTCTTCTGCGTACGATGGCGGAGCTCGAGCAGAAAATGAAAGGGAGTTAGGGCATCATCTCCGGCGGTCGGCCAAGGTCCTAGAAGCCCTTTTTGTTCGGTTGCGAGTCCAAAAATCAAGGTAAGTGCTTCTCACCTGCAGTAGGAGTAGTTTCAGACCTTTGTTCTTCTTGAATTCGAAGCATAAGAAGCGCTTATAGTGCAGATTTTTAATTAAGCCTATAGTGCAGATTTTAATTAAGCTTATAATGTAGATTTTTATGTAGAGCTTATATTGCAAATTTTAATTAAGCACTTATAGTGCAGATTTTTAATTAAGCCTATAGTGCATATTTTAATTAAGCTTATAATGCAGATTTTTATGTAGAGCTTATATTGTAGATTTTAATTAAGTGCTTATAGTGCAGATTTTTAATTAAGCCTATAGTGCAGATTTTAATTAAGCTTATAATGCAGATTTTTATGTAGAGCTTATATTGCAGATTTTAATTAAGCGCTTATAGTGCAGATTTTTAATTAAGCCTATAGTACAGATTTTAATTAAGCTTATAGTGCAGATTTTTATGTAGGCTTATAGTGCAGATTTTAATTAAGCTTATAGTGCAGATTTTTATATAGGCTTATAGTACAGATTTTAATTAAGAATGCAGAATCTTGATTAGAATAGTATGCAGAATTTTGATTAGCATAGTATGCAGATTTTTGTTTATGCATTTCAAAGTTAGAATTTGTTTAAACATTTCAGTTTTTAAAGAAGCATTCTTTTATTAGAGGTATTAACAAGTATAAGAAAGATAAAGAAAAGCAAGAAAAGGCCAAGGCCTTAAGTAGATCCCAAAGTCAAGACTTTAGAGATTTTTGGCACACAAGGTGCTTGTTAAAATATCGAGGCATTATATATTAGAAGTATTAAAAGATAACAAGTATTTTACTTTTATCAGTGGCACTGTACTGGACTCTCAGCTGTACTTGGGTTGGGCTCCCATAGTCGTCCCTAGGTTTAGATAACCTAGTAGTAACGGCACGGCCGACGGTCGATGGTCGACGACCCGAGGGTCGCCAAATGGGTCGACAAATGGGCTGCCAAATGGGTCGGGTCGTTACAAAAGTAAAATCAAGTACAGTTGCCGGGCCCAAGAAGAAAGTTGATTATTATTTTGAAGTATTAAAGTATAAGTTTTCAAACAAAAGAAATAAGATTCAGAAGGTGTTTAAAATTCAGCAAGTTTAGCTTTCTTATATACTGACATGTTGTTTAGATTTGCTTACATGTTTAGTATTTCAGTATGCTATGTTTCGTTTGCTATTAGATGAGCATTCAGTTTCTAGATTTATTTCAGCTTACATGCATACTCGAGTTTTGTGAGTTAGATAGCGCTTACTAAGCAATTTTGCTTATAGATGCATTTCCTCTTACTGCAGATAAAGGAAAGGAAAAGCTATAGTAAAGGAAGGCGACAAGGAGGTGTGGATGGATGTGTGATGCCTGGACTATAGAAGCCTGGGATTTAGCATAAGAATTTATTAACAAAGAGTTGAGTAAAATGTATTAGATGAGTCATTTAGTCTTCCGCTGCTAGTTAATTGTATGTTTTGAGTTCTCCAAGAGTTTCTGGAATTTCTATCAACATGTGAACAAGGATAGTTAAGTAAAGTTAGTAGTCCAGTAGCGCTCCGCCCTCACGGACTAGTAGCGAGGAGGGTGGGGTGTTACATTAGTATTTCAGTAAAACAGAGTTAGAATAAAAAGAAAATAACATGTAAAGAATGATAAGATTTGATAGTCTTTGGACTATCTAGTCCTGACTTTGAGTTTCACTGAAACTCTAGGTTGGACTGATGGCTAATGTTTCCTCTTCGGGGAATGCATCCTCACCTACTCCTCTCGGGAGAGATTACCTATTGTCAAACCGGTTCTCTAGACCGTTTGGAGTTTTGTTCAACGTCTGAGACATCAGGACTTTTCGCTGGGCGTCCGCTCCCCGAACCATTCAGTCTTCCACCTGGTGTCCGCGACCCCCAAGATTTTCCCCTAGAGTCCTTAACTCTAGGATTTCACCTAACATCCTCGACCTGCAAAGACTTTGCCTAGTCCCCTGAACCAAGACTTCATTGCATAACTGTAGTTAGGACTTTCCCTTTACCTAAGATCACTTGGAACTTTCCTGCGCACTTAGTTTAACTTATTAGAATAATAATAATATTTAACTTAGAACCCTTTGCTATTATCAAAACTCAGGTTCGATCCTCTGCTACTCCATGCATCAACAATCTCCCCCTTTTTTATTATGACAACACAGTTCATAGTTAAGTTAAGTACAACACATAATAAGTAAAACTAAGTATTCTATAAGCAGGTAAAACTTTTTTAAAGACTAAGTTACTAGGTTTTGAAATAGAGCTAAGAATTTTCTTTTAAGAGTTCAAAAACTCCCCCTGAAACATAGCATTTTCTTAGGCCTTTAAAAAAAATTCTTAGATTTGAAAATAATTTTGTTAAGTACTTAGCTTTTGAAAAAAATTTCGTAAGAACTTAGTCAAGTACTTTAGCTTAAAAAGAACTTAGTTTATTACTTAGCTTAGAAAAGATTTCTCCTTTAAGTAATTAGCTTTGAAAAGATCTTAGTTAATTACTTAGCTTCGAAAAGATTTCTTCTTTAAAAATTTGGTTAAATACTTAGCTTTTCAAAAATATTTCTTCTTTGAAAATTTAGTTAAATATTTATCTTTTTCAAAAATATTTCTTAAAACCCCTTTAGTTAAATACTTAGTTTTGAAAAGATTCCTTATTTCTTTTCTTTTTTTTAAAAAACTTCAGTTAAGTACTTAGTTTTAAAAAGATTCCTTAGTTTTGAAAAGATCCCTTTAACTTAACTTCTATTACTCTCCCTTTGATATATATCAAAAAAATTCAAAAATAGAGAGAAGAAGTTAAAAAAATATTAACTTAAAAAATGAAAAAAAATTAATAAAAAATTTTAATCTCCCCCTTTATGCTTTTAAAAGTTTTTAAATAAGTGCTTTTTAAGTTTGAGGGGAAAGTAAATGATTTTTATCCTAAGGTCTAAGCATGTAAAGATCAAAGTAAAAAGAATTTTTTTATTTTAAAAAAACTTAAAAAAATATTCATCTACTTTCCTTTAAAAAATAAAAAAATGTCTAACCTTTAGCTACTAGCTGTTTACCATAAGAAAGTAGCGTTCTCTTGGTTAATCAAGTTAAGTAAGTGATCCAGTTAGTTTAACTAAAAATGATAACTTAACTTGATCAATTCGAGTTGGTATTTATAACACAGACTTATGTTGATGCACAGACATAAGTATTCTGAAGTCCAAGTAGTACCATATGCATCTCACCTCATTCTAAGTATTTTTCATGCACAAGCAAAGCAAGATATTTCTAATGTGCTTGTGAGATGCTCTGGTTGAAACCTATGGGTACATGCTTTCTAGGGGTAAAGACCTAGACTAAGTCTAATCTTTAAAATACTAGTAAAATTGAGAGTTTTAAGGAAAATAAAATAATTTATCCTAGAATTTTAAAACCAAGCTAATTTTGAAAATATATTTTTTTTAAAAAAAATAGCTCTTTTGAAAAAGGCAAAATAATAAAAAGAATGGTTTTAAAAGGTTTATAATCTATTCTACTAAGTGCATACCTAATTATCTTCTAAGTATACTGAATTCAAGTTCAGGTAAGAGTTTTATGAAAAAATCTACTAGGTTTGACTTGGACTCAATATAGTCAAGGGCAATATTTCCCCTAGCTACATGATCCCTTACAAAGTGATGCTTAATCTCTATGTGTTTAGTCCTTGAGTGGTGTATTGAATTTTTAGTTAAATTGATTGAACTTATATTATCAATTAAAATTTTTATATTTTTATATTCTAATTGATAATCTCTTAAAGTGTGCATCATCCATAATAATTGAGATGCACATTCTCTCACGACTATATACTCTGCTTTAGTAGTGGATAAGGCAACACAGTGTTACTTTCTATTGGACCAGCTTACTAGGTACTGACCTAGAAGTTGACAACCTCCACTTGTATTTTTTTCTATCTAATTTACACCCAACATAGTCTGAGTCGGAGTACCCAACTAAGTCAAATGTGCTAGCCCTAGGATACCAAAATCCTACACTTAGTGTCCCCTTAATGTATCTAAGTATCCTTTTTTACATTAGTTAACTGTGATTCTTTTGTACAAGATTGATATCTAGCACATATGCCTACCATAAATAAAATATCATGTCGACTTATAGTTAGGTATAGTAGACTTCCTATTGCACTTCTATAATACTTTAAGTCTACTAGTTTACCTTCTAAGTCAGAGTCAATTTTAATATTGGTTGTCATTGGTGTATTAATATTTTTAAAGTTTTCCATTCCAAACTTTTAATTAACTTTTTAGCATATTTTGTTTGAAAAACATATATTCCCTCTTTTATTTGTTTTATCTATAAGCTTAAGAAAAAGTTAAGTTCTCCTACTAGGCTCATTTCAAATTTATTTTCCATTAACTTAATAAATTCTTTTAAAATTTTAGTATTGGTTGAGACAAAGATTATGTCATCTATGTAAATTTGAGTGATAAAAATATCTTGTTCTAAGGTTTTAACAAATAAGGTTTGGTCTATTTGGCCTTGGTTAAACCCCTTTGAAATTAGGTATGTTGACAGTCGTTCATACCAAGCCCTAGGTGCTTGTTTTAATCTATATAAGATTTTTTTTAATCTAAGGACATTGTTTGGGTGGTCTAAATCCTCAAATCCTGGGGGGGTAATTTACATAGACTTCTTCTTTGATGAGCCCATTGAGGAATGCGGACTTGATATCCATTTAGTATAACTTAAATCCTTTATGTACTACATAGGCTAGCAGCATCCTAATGGATGCAAGTCTAGCCACAGGTGCATAGGTTTCATCATAATCTAACCCTTCTACTTGGTTGAATCCCTTTTCCACTAATCTAACTTTATTTCTTATTATTTGACCTTTATCATCTAGTTTATTTCTAAAGACCCACTTAGTATCAATTATAGATTTATTTATGGGTTTAGGCACTAGTTCCTAGACTTGGTTTTTTCAAATTGAGCTAGTTCCTCTTACATCGTAATTATCCAATATAGGTCAGGTAGGACTTCCTCTATAGTTTTGGGTTCAATTTTGAAAATAAGTGTTCTTTGACTTAGGTTTCTATAAGATGATCGAGTTCAAACTCCTTGGGTTGGGTCACCCAAAATTTAATCGGATGAGTGATTAGATCTTATTCTTGATGGTCTTAGGTTAGGGTCAACAATTGGTTCTTTTGTTTCACTTGGTTTAGGTCTAACTTCATAGTCTTCATCATCTTCTATATTTCTTGTAATTTGATTATTATTTTTATTGATTACGTTAGGTAGATTATTTTCTTTGTCAAATATTACATTGATTATTTCTTCAACTTTTAGGATATTTTTGTTATAGACTCTATACGCTCTACTAGTTGTGGAGTATCTTAAAAATATGTCAGTCATTGATTTGGATGTAAATTTACCTATAATCTTTAGTGTTTAATATATGCACTTTGCATCCAAACACCTTTAAGTAATTTAAGTTGAGAATTTTATTATAATATATTTCATAAGGGGTTTTATTGTGAAATTTATTAATTAATATTTTATTTTAAATATAACATACTGTATTTATTACTTCTGCTTAAAATTGGTTACTTAAGTTATATTCATTTAACATAGTTCTAGCAGTTTCTTGTAGTGTTCTATTTTTTTTATTCTACTAAACCATTTGTTGGGGAGTTCTAGGATATGAAAAGTGATAATTATATCTATTAGTTTGACAAAATTCAGTGAACTTATGATTTTCAAATTCCCCCCATGATCACTTCTAATTCTTTTAATATTGGTGTCTTTTTCATTTTCTACTAATTTGCAAAGGTTATTAAAGATTTCAAAGGTTTCATCTTTAGTTTTTAGTAATTTTATCCAAGTAAATATTGAATAATCATTAATTATAACTAAGCAGTATTAGTTTCTGCTTAGTGACTTGGCTCCATGTGAATCAAGTAGGTCTAAGTGTAGGAGCTCAAGTATTGAGTTTGTTCGATTTAGGTTTATTGGTTTATGGGTTGACTTAGTTTGTTTACCTTGTTGACAAGCATTACAGATTGTATTTTTTTTTTAAAAAAATAATTTAGGTAGTCCTCTAACTAAGTCATTTTGACTCATTTTTTAAATGAGTCTGATGTGAGTGTGACCCAGTCTTCTGTACCATAATTTGGTTTTCTCTTGCTGTGTCAAAAGACACTTTAGTGAGGAGGTTGGTAGGTCAATTGTGTAAATGTTATTTTTCCTAATTTCTTTAAGTGTAATTTTAGGGTTGTCAACATTTTTAATTAAACATTCAAGGTTAGAAAATGTTACTAAGTATCTAGAGTTGTACACTTAACTTATGCTAAGTAAGTTAAAATTAAATTTGTCAACTAACAAAACTTTTTGAATAATGAAATCGGAACTCAGTTAGACATTGCCAAATGCAATGGACTATAAATTCTTGAGTTTTAGCTTGGTGAACTTCAATCGGTCTCCAGTCATGTGTCTGGAGCATCCACTATCCAACATCTATTAGTCCAAATCATTATGTTCCTACACAAAGTATTTGATTTGGATCCAACTTTGACGGATTGTAAGATAGATTGATTGAATTCAACCTCTTAATTTTTCATCTCACCTAGTATAGATTGTCAATCATGTTATACCTATGAGTGATTGTAAGATGGTTATTTAAGTTTAACTTAAGTTTAGTTAGATTAATTAGATTTAAATTTTAAATTTGATTTGATTTGATTAGTTTTACGTTTAATTTGATTTGATTTGATTGGATTTCAGTTAGATTAAGTTTGATTTGAGTTAAATTTGATTTAAGTGGGTTTGATTTTAAATTTAATTTAATTTGAGTTACATTAAGGTTGATTTGAGTTAAATTTGATTTAAGTTAGTTTGATTTTTAATTTAATTTAATTTGAGTTACGTTAAGGTTGATTTGAGTTAAATTTGATTTAAGTTAGTTTGAGTTTAAATTTAATTTAATTTGAGTTACGTTAAGGTTGATTTGAGTTAAATTTGATTTAAGTTAGTTTGATTTTAAATTTAATCTAATTTGAGTTAAATTAACGTTGATTTGAGTTAAATTTGATTTAAGTTAGTTTGATTTTAAATTTAATTTGATTTAAGTTAGATTAAGGTTGATTTGAGTTTGACTAATTTTTATTTTAATCTATGTCATCTCACCCTTTTCTAGATTATCAATCAAGGAATCTTATCTATTTTGTGAGATGATTAATTTTAATCTTCAATTTTGATTAAAATATAAGATTGATTTACATTTGAGTTAGACTAAGGTTTAATAGTTAGTTAATTAAATAATTATTTTAATAATTAGCTTTCAAGCTGTGGCAAGACACTAGGGATTCTTGGATATTGGAGCAATAACTACTTCTAGACAAAGCCTTTTAAATAAATTAAATATTTAATTTTCTTACTAAAAATCCTTGGTCTAACTAAACAAGTATCAATCAAGCCTAAGTCCTTATCTATCCTAATCTAAGCATGTATAAGGAAAGTAATAAATCAAACATCAAATAAATTTATTTAATAATAAAGATGGTCTTTCTATTGACTCCCCATGGATTATAGTCTCGATAAGGTTTATCAAGGTAGTAGATTTGATCCTTGGAGATCTAATACTGATCAAGTCCAACTGGATTAATTAAGTTAGACTTGGGGGCTCATGCTTAGACTACTTTACTATTTGTTTGATTAACAAAAGACAGGTAAGATTTAAATTTATATTTGACCTTATATCCAAGTCTGGATCGGTAGTATATGACCATGTAACACCCCACCCTCCTCACTACTGGTCTGTGAGGGCGAAGGGCTACTGGACTACTAACTTTACTTAACTATCCTTGTTCACATGTTGATAGAAATTCCTAAAACTCTCGGAGAACTCAAAACATACAATTAACTAGCAGCGGAAGACTAAATGACTCATCTAATACATTCTACTCAACTCTTTGTTAATAAATTCTTATGCTAAATCCCAAGGCTTCTATAGTCCAGGCATCACACATCCATCCGCACCTCCTTGTCGCCTTCCTTTACTATAGCTTTTCCTTTCCTTTATCTGCAGTAAGAGGAAATGCATCTATAAGCAAAATTGCTTAGAAAGCGCTATCTAACTCACAAAACTCGAGTATGCATGTAAGTTGAAAGAAATCTAGAAACTGAATGCTCATCTAATAGCAAACGAAACATCGCATACTGAAATACTAAACATGTAAGCAAATCTAAACAACATGTCAGTATATAAGAAAGCTAAACTTGCTGAATTTTAAACTTATGTGAAGCTTATTTCTTTTGTTTGAAAACTTATACTTTAATACTTCAAAATAATAATCAACTTTCTTCTTGGGCCCGGCAACTGTACTTGCTATGCGCGCATCTCTAACTAGACCCGAGATAACTGGTCCCGAATCTAGTAGGGTTTACTAGGTTATCTAAACCTAGGGACGACTATGGGAGCCCAGCCCAAGGACAACTGAGAGTTCTGCATACTAGGTTATCTAAACTTAGGGACGACTATGGAAGCCCAACCCAAGGACAATTGAGAGTCCAGTACAGTGCCACTGATAAAAGTAAAATACTTGTTATCTTTTAATACTTCTAATATATAATGCCTCGACATTTTAACGAGCACCTTGTGTGCCAAAATCCCTAAAGTATTGACTTTGGGATCTACTTAAGGCCTTGGCCTTTTTCTTTCTTTTCTTTATCTTTCTTATACTTGTTAATACCTCTAATAAAAGAATGCTCCTTTAAAAACTGAAATGTTTAAACAAATTCTAACTTTGAAATGCATAAACAAAAATCTGCATACTATGTTAATCAAAATTCTGCATACTATTCTAATAAAGATTCTGCATTCTATGCTACACTATTTCTGTATACTATGCAAACATAAAATCTGCACTATAAGCTTAATTAAAATCTGCACTATAAGCCTACATAAAAATCTGCATTATAAGCTTAATTAAAATCTGCACTATAGGCTTAATTAAAATCTGCACTATAGGCTTAATTAAAAATCTGCACTATAAGCGCTTAATTAAAATCTGCAATATAAGTTTTACATAAAAATCTACATTATAAGCTTAATTAAAATCTACACTATAGGCTTAATTAAAAATCTGCACTATAAGCGCTTCTTATGCTTCGAATTCAAGAAGAACAAAGGTCCGAAACTACTCCTGCTGCAGGTGAGAAGCACTTACCTTGATTCTTGGACTCACAACCGAACAAAAAGGGCTTCTAGGACCTTGGCCGATCGCCGGAGATGATGCCCTAACTCCCTTTCATTTTCTGCCCGAGCTCTGCCATCGTACGCAGAAGAGAAGGAGAGAATGGTTTAAGTCACGGGAAAACAAAGCATCAACTTATCCCTTTTTATAACTTAATATTTCTGTTAACTCCTTAAATAAATTCGCTACCTTTTCTAAACAGACAAATCCAACATCAACTTATCCCTTTTATAATCCAATATTCTGCTAACTATCTTAAATAAATTCGATACCTTTGATAAACAGACAAATCCATTTACCTACCTGGTCAGCCGGGTTTTGACTGAGTCAAAGGTCGTGGGTTCAATTCTCGGCTTGGACATTTTTTTGTCGAAACTTCCTTCGTTTAGTAAAAATACCAAACGACCTCCAAAAATTACATAAAAATACTCTAAAAATTTCTAAAAATCTCTAGAATATTTCTAAAATATTTCTAAATATTTTTAAGAATTTTTAGAACTCCTAATGAGGAAAATTGGGTCGTTACAGACCATTTATTTTTCAAGAATTAGATCAAGGTTCTTAGAACTCAGGGTGAACCATTCCAACGAGTCCCTAAGTTCCTTGACTTGACTTTTTAAGTTAGATTTTTCTTCTTCAAGTTGTTGGACTTGAGTTGAAGTTCTAGCTTGAACAAATTTGGTCAAAGAGCTTGGATTAGTCACTTCCTTGAGGGCTTTGACCTCCTCTTGGAGTGACTTGACCTGGAAGTTGGATTTAGCTAGTTTTCTAGACAAGTATCAAATTAAATTATGTAATCTAATCAAATAGATATTTATAGTGTGGCTTGAGAACCTTTTGAACCGGATACGAATCTATGGCTTTGCTCGGACTCAACTTCCGACTTATCTCGGACTCAAATTCGATGACCTTTTCTTTGGCTGAAAGTGCGAGGAAGCTCGTCTGTTTGAGATCTTCCTTAGAGTCTTTCGATGAAGATTCATCCCATGTTGCCTTCAGAGCCTTCTTCTTCCATTGCTTATTCGTTTCCTTCTAGTTTGGACATTTCACCTTGATATGCCCCTTCTTGTTGTAGCCATAGCAAGTGACTTCAGACTTCATTTTTGTGTTTGGGCTTGGTTGCATCATCTTTGACTGGATCTCCTTCTTGATCTTTACATTTTGTGAAGCCCTTCTTTTTCTTGTACAATTTTCATACAAGGTTGATGAGCTTGGCAGTGATCTCATCGTGGTCTTCTGATTCTGATTTGTCTTCGGACTTGGGTTCAGTTCGGTGCTTGATTTTTGGTTCCCTTGTTCTGCTTGTACCTATGACTAAAGCAATACCTTTCTCAACCGGCAGTGCATTAGTCTATTGGTGAAGTTCAAATTCTGAAAATAGCTCATCTAATTTAATTACTGAAAGATCCTTAGATACTTTGTAAGCATCTACCATGGATGCCTACAAAGTATTCCTTGAAAAGGCATTAAGTGCATATCTGATAATGTCACGATTTTCCATTTTCTATCCGATCGCGTGGAGGTCGTTGAGTATATCATGGATTCGGGCATGTAGTTGACGTGCTGATTCGCCATCCTGAATTTTAATATTATACAATTTATTAAGAATTAAATCTCTCTTACTTACTTTAGTGTCGGAGGTGCCCTCGTGTAGCTCAATTAGCTTTTGCCATAACTCCTTGGCGCTATTAAAGGGGCCGACCCGGTTCAACTCTTCTTTGGTTAATCCTCATTAGAGGGCATGGGTTGCTTTAGCGTTGGACTCAATTTTTTTCATCAGACTTGGGTCCTAATTTTTACATGATACTAGTTTTCTAGTGTCGTCGAGTGGAAGTATGAAGTCAGTTTAGATGATCTATATTTCGACTTGCATTTTGAGGATACTCCATTCGACTCTTTCAGTAGCCAAAATCTTCGTCAGAGAATAGTGGTGGGCATGTGATGCTATAGCCTTCTTGGTATGCCATTTAAAAGTCTTGCACACAATAAAATAAGGAAATTTATCCCAAGACTTGGTCTTGGATTAGCAGTGTGGTATAACAAATTTAAAAAAAAAGAACTTGAGTGGTGTTGCACCAACCTCGAGAAAAAAACTTCTATTGCAAAAAAATGATCGGAAAGGGTGATCATACCGATTCCAATCGACTCCAAAAAAAACTACCATGAAATAATTGCTTAAATGATTGGAAGGGCTTATGGATTGGTTTTAGTAGCTCGGAGATTGCATCCTTATTTTCTATCACACCCAATTATAGTATTAACCAATAGTACTTTGGGTCGGATACTCATTAACCCAGAGGCGTCCGGAAGGTTGATCAAGTGGATGACCGAGCTTAGTGAATATAATATACAGTATCAGCCTTGGACGACCATCAAGGCTCAAGCTTTAGCAGACTTCATAACAGAAATACCAAGTCCAGAAACAAAGGAAACCTGGATTATCTATAAGGATAGATCTTCTACTCGGCAAGGTAGTGGAGTAGGGATTCTTCTTATATCTCCTAGAGAATATCGAATATAGTTATATGTTAGATTGAATTATAGAGCCACCAATAATGAGGTCGAATATGAAACATTGATAGCAGGCTTGCAGGATGCTAAGCATGTGGGAGTTGCTTTTGTGGTAATTCATTCTGATTCTTAATTGGCAGCACAACAATTAATATGTAACTTTGAAATTAGCAATGAATGACTCAAGTTATATGCAGAGGCATTCGATAAATTAAAAGTTGAATTTCATGAAGTAAATATAAAGAAAATCCCCCGAGCAGACAATCAAGCAACAAATGAATTTGCTAAATTAGCTAAATTAGCTTCTGCCATTATAGCTTGGGATTTAGATAGGCCGGTAGAGCAAACATTATTAGTATCTTGTATTAAGCAATAGACCAATCTAGAAATCCAAAGTGATTAGAGAACATCTATCATTCTATTTTTACATCAAGGAATTCTACCCACTGATGTGAAACAAGCTCGAGTATTCAAGAAGAGGGCAAGTTAGTATAATATGATTGGAGATTATCTATATAAAAGAGTCTTCTCTAGTCCTTTACTTAAATGTGTTGGATCAGTTGATATACAGTATATCTTACAAGAAATGCATCAAGGATCTTGCGGTAACCATATGGGAGGTCGATCTCTTACTAGAAAAAGATTATTAGCTGGATATTTTTGGCCTACTTTACCAGCAGATGCTGCTCAACTTGTGAGAACATGTTTATCTTGTCAGAAATATCAAAATATTCCTCATCATCCCACTGAATTATTGAATACCTCTATAGTATCTTATCCTTTTGATCAATGGAGCATGGATATAGTTGGGTCTTTTCCTCTTGTGCCTACTCAAAGGAGATTCTTATTAGGAGTTGTCGATTATTTTTCTAAATGGATAGAAGCAGAGCCATTGGCCAGAATTACTGAGCATGCAGTTATCAAATTTCTATGGTAGTATATTGTTTGCAGATTTAGTATTCCACACAAAATAGTTTCTGATAAAGGAAGGCAATTTCAAGATAAGAAAATTAAAAAATGGTGTTCTGATTATGGCATCACACAAGCTTTTACCTCTGTGGTGTACCCACAAAGTAATGGACAAGCCAAAGTGACTAACAGGGAAATTATCAGAGGACTCAAAACCAAATTAGATCATATCGATGGCAACTGGGTAGATGAATTACCCAGTGTACTATGGGCATATCGTACCACTCCCAAAGAAGCCACAGGGATCACTCCATTTCGCCTGGTCTATGGAGGGGAAGCAGTAATTCCAATTGAAGTCAGAGTGGAATCTAATCGAAGGAGACTTTATGATGACAATAATGCAAATTGATGTGCGTAGATTGTATACACTTGTTTAGCATGTTTCGACGCACATTCATGTACTTCGAGCATGCTTTATCTATGCATTTTCATACTTCTAGCTTTCCTTTTAGCATATTTACTCTTTTTGTTCAGAGATATGCTTTTTGGGCATTTTCTATATGCAGGAGTCGATTCTGGAGAAGATTTGATGCTTGAACGAAGAAGGAAGGCACAAGCCCTGTGTGCCACACGACCATGATATGGGGGGTTGCCCAGGCCGTGTGGTGATCACCACCCGTGTGGCTGCAGCAGAGAAGGAAGAAGCCATGGTCGTGTGAGCATCACACGACCATGCCAGGTTTGAAGCCAAGAAGGTTCATGGTCGTGTGCACCACATGACCTTGCAAGCCATCCAGAATTGAAGTTGTACACGGTCGTGTAGATCTACATGACCGTGCAGCATTTCCAGAGCCTAAGAATGCCTTGGTCGTGTGTACCACACGACCATGCAGGAGCTCCAGAGCTGGAGGCAGTGCGGGTCATGTAGATCTATACGGTCGTGCAAAGGGAGCAGTGGCAGATGCTTGACCGACCGTGTACACCACATGGTCGTGTGAGATAGGCAGTGAGGGGAGTGAGCCAGGTCGTGTGAGCTTCACACGGCCGTGTCTCGGGGCCGTGTGGCGCCTAAACCCCCCTTCTATATAAGGCCTTCTTCGAGATTTGAAAGGGGATCTGCTCCCTTTTGGGGGGAATCAAGATTTGGGGCATTCCTCCATCTTCTTGGAGGGATTTTCCGGCGATCTAAGGGCGAATCTTCAACGTTTCGACTCCAAGATTATGGATTGGATCCAGAGACGGTTCTTCATCATAAATAAGCTTTCTTTCTTCCTTTTCTTGGATTTGGGATCAAGAATGCTTGTAATCTTCTTCTCTCCGGATTTCTTTCATCATTTTATGGAGTAGATTTCTTTGTTCTAGGATGGAGGGAGTAATTGTAAGGATGATTTGATGTAAAACTCTTGTGGATTTTGTCAATTTCCTATTTCTAAGATTTTGCCCTGTTTGTATCCATTTGATCTTGTGTGGATTGTTGTGTTTGGACCTAATTACCATGCTTGATTGAATGTTTGAATATCTTGTGAATCTTGTAGAGATTATTTCTCATTCGATTTTCTGAGGGACATTCTTGACAGGAACAAGCCCGTGTAAGGGCGTTTGAGGGGTAATCTTGAAGGGGAAATTAGGTTATTCAAGAGGGTAGGATGGATCGTATGCATAAATCTTTATATCTTAATGGGGTTGAGAAGAGATGAATTCCTATGTTGATTATCCGAGGGACGTACGTGACAAGCAAGCCCGTGTAAGGACAACATAGATTTCATTCCTAATTGATCACATTTAGATATAGATTTCAGTCCTAGGCCGGTTGTCTATTGCAAGAGAGAACCGGCAACCTTCTACAAATGATGGACAATTAAGAAATAAGATTTGGTAAATCATTTACATTGAAGAACCTTACAAAGAAACCAAAACTCCTAGAACATCCCTTTTATCAAAGCCCTTATTCTTGTTTGTTATTCTTTCATCTCTATGTTTTCCTTTGCATAGTTGCATTTAGCTTTTTATGATCAATTGATTAGTTGTTTAGCTAATTCATGTTGACAAATCTTTAGTGGTTATTCCAGTCCCTGTGGATATGATATCTTTTATTATTACTTACGACATTTTCGTACACTTGCGGAATGTCAACAAGTTTTTAGCATCGTTGCCGGGGACTGTGCTATAACATTAGAGATTATTAATTGAATTAGACTAAACATAACTTTTCTTTTTATTAACATAGTTGTAACTAGCTGTAACTTTTCTTTTCATCTTGTATGCCTTACCATTTCTTAATAATTCTTTTTGATCTTTGTAATTGCATTTGTATCTCCTAATTCTCTTCTTTTGCAAGTTAAACATGGTGTTTAGATCATTAGGAGATTATGGAGCTCCAAAGTGTGCAAAGGAATTAGGGCCAATTGTTTACCCTGAAATTCAAGCAAGGAATTTTATGATTAAACCGTTCTTTATCTCAATGATTCAGCAAGCTCAGTTTGGGGGTCTGGAAATTGAGAACCCTTATTCACATCTCATGGAATTCTATAGATATTGTTATACTCAAAAATATGAGGAAGTTCCATCTGATGTCATACAACTATTGGTTTTTCCCTTTAGTCTAAAAGATGCTGCAAAGAGATGGTTTAACTCTATGGAATCTCAAAGTATCAAAACCTGGGATGAGTTAGAGAAGAGGTTCCTGGACAAATATTTTCCTCCACAGAAGACTATCTACTTGAGAAGTCAAATCCTGAATTTTAAGCAATTTGTTGGGGAAGAACTGCATCAAGCTTGGGAAAGATATTCATCTCTTTTGCAGTTATGTCCGCATCATGGTATCGAGAGATGGTTAACAATGCATTTATTCTATGTTGGGATCTCTTTCTCAAACAAAAATCAATTAGATGTAGCATCTGGAGGATCATTTATGAAGAAGAGCTTAGAGGAAGCCTATGAGATAATTTGTAGGATTACATCAAATTTTAATGATTGGGCAGGGTAGAATAATGCAACCTTAATAGTCAATGCATTTGAGGAAAAGGAGAAGGATGAGGAAGGATTTGCTCTGGATCAAAATGTTCTTCAAGTATTGTTTCCTTGGTGTTGTGAGTCCCTCTCAAAGATATTTGATGAAAAGGTATTTTCAATCAAAAAGGAGGAATCTCCAAACGATGATAAAAAGGATGATACGCTTCCAGAAGATGAAGAAGATTTAGAAAAAATATATCTAAAGGAAGAAGTTAAGTTGATAGGGCAGGAGCTAACTGTGCCAGAAATAGTCCCACCTCAACTTGAGCTTAAGCCATTACCGCCAAACTTAAAATATGTATTCCTTGGGCCGAATTCCGCTTTCCCAGTTATAATCAATGTCAATTTAACTAAGCTTGAAACACAGAGACTAATTGAAGAGTTGAAGTTGCACAGAAAAGCAATTGGATACACAATTGGCGATATTAAAGGAATTAGTCCTTCTCTCTGCATGCATAGAATCTTACTTGACGAGGGTTATAAAAATTTAATTGAACATCAAAGGAGATTAAACCCAAATCTAAAAGAGGTGGTGAAGAAAGAGGTGCTTAAACTTCTTGATGCCGGGATCATTTATCCAATTTCAGATAGTGAATGGGTGAGTCCGGTACATGTAGTTCCTAAAAAAGGGGGAATGAATGTTATCAAAAATGAGGATAACAAACTAATTCCCACATGAACAGTAATAGCACTACAACAAAATTGTTAAACAACAACACCACAAAAAACAACGGTTTTAGATGAAACTGTTGTAAATTTGGTAAAAGACAATGGTTTTATCTAAAACTGTTGTCTTTGAGCTCCCATAAAATACAAAAGACAACAGTTTTGTGAAAACTGTTGTCGTTGAGCAATTTTTTTAAAATCAACAACGCATTTTACAACGGTTATCTAAAATCGTTGTCTTTAAGCGCTTTTTAGGGGCTACGACAACGGTTTTGATAAACAATTGTCTTTGACTTTATTTGTTTCATCATTTCCCCTCGCAGTTTTACTTTCCCTCTCTCCACAAATCTTTTCGGCACCTTGTTTTCCCCTTCGTGCTCCCAAACCTAGCTAAGTAATTTTTCTTTCCCTTTCCTCATACAATCTCTTCACTCCATCCTGCTGGATCTTCCACCACAACGAAGCGAGCACCTCCCATGTCTCGCTTTCTTGTTCCCGTCAGAATCGAATGGTTGCATCTGACCAAACAAACCACATCCATCACAAGGTCAAGGTACAGGTTTTTTTCCCTCTCTCTTGAAGCAAAAGTCCATTTACGACTAACCCCACCCTCTACCCAGAGGAATCTTCCCTTCTCCTCATGTAACGCTTGCTCCTTTCTTTGATCTTGTCGCCCTTCTCTCTGCGAGAGCATATTTGAGGAATCTTCCCTAGCATCTCCTATGCCTTTCCAGCCGCGACCTCCTCCCTCGCCGCCGGCCGCAACCCTCGGTCTATCTCTTTCCTCTACGTCGCCCAGGTCACCTCCTCATTCCTTGTATACGATTTTTGTCGCCGCTTGCTGTTCTCGCTCTGGATTGTAGCTTGAGGATCTCCTGCCCCCTTTTGGAGTATATTTATTTTGCTACACAATCCTCGTTCGCGCGGCATAATTGCAACTCCCTCTAGATGTTTTTTTGTGTGGTTATGTTAAAATCATGGTTTTGCGCGCTTGCTTGGCTGTGTGTTGCTTCCTAGTGAATGGAAGTTGAGTTACCCAAAAATAAGAGCAAGTTACATATTCTGAGCTAATTTTTGAAATGGAACGCATTTTCCACAGAATTTTGCAAAATTTTTTCCATTATCCTTCCAAGATTTAACAAGGGATCTAAGCAATTTGACCTTTTTTTTTGGTATATTTATCGAACTTACTTCTTTTCCTGCCATTATGCCACTATAAGGATTTGGAAGACACTTAGAAATGATAAATAATCTAAGTTCACACACACACACACACACACACACACACACACACACACACACACACACACATATATATATATATATATATTTGTGCTGCAGAAGTTTATTTCTTGTTTAAATTCTTACTGCACTTTAATTGTTTGGACACGTTTACCTAATTCCAAATACTGATTATTGTACCATGCCTTTCAGGATTTTACCCGCAATCGTATGGTTAAATATCATAATTTTGATGTCTCTTGCTTTGCAAAGAAAACATGCTTAGGTGTTAGTCTTAGTAGGTGAGGTTACTTATTGAAAATATCCAATCGTTCTGTTGTAAGAAATTGAGCATTTATTACACTCTACCTGCAAAATTTTTGAGGATGAGCTGTTGGATGAGTCTCCTTGATTACCATGTTTTGGCTACCTTGTTGGCTACATTTGATTCTCGATATCTAGGTTGAAGAATTGAAGATTTACTATGCGATGTGTTTCCATTGAGTTTTGAGCTTATCTCGGGCTTTAAATCACGGACATCGTGAGGTAGGTTTGATTCAATGCGCTGCTTTATGCTAATCCAAAGGCTTAGGGAAAATCTAATTGTGTGAGCAATTGTATTGGCTGGAAGGATAATCAAACCGTGATATTTTTTCTACAAATCTTGATTCGCAAAAACCTTGTAATTTTGTAACTACAAATGTTGTAACTTTGTGAGCTCAAGTTCATCAAATTTGTTATTGTTCTATTTTGTGCAATCAAAACGGTCTTTATTTATCAATCATGTTTTAATCACTTTCTACATGCCAGGTAGCGTGTGTTCTAATGTTCAAGCTTCAGTGAGATGATTTCCCAGTTTTTATCTAATCCCAAATTCTAGCAAAGTATCAACTAATATATGCAGAACCATGGTGCTTTTGCAGGATTTTAGGATAATCAGGGACATTAGTTGGATCCCCATTAAATCAAACAGAGAGCAAGCATATATCCACCTCAATAATAGAATACCTAATCATTTGAAGTTTGACTTGAATTGTCTTCTTGTAACTCATGGAAGACTTTTATCACAGGTGTTCTGTTAGAAGAGGTAATCAGAACACGGGAGATGGGAGCATGCGGTAATCAGAACACGCTTGTCCTTATCCTAATTTTCTAGAATAATCCTTCTTTATACTTTACAGCCAATGTATTAATCCTTAAGGAATTTAATGTTGTTTTTCTTCTGCTGAAACAGGAATAAGATGCTCTGATGCTATCTAATTTTGCACTTGAGAATCAATTACACACAGCTAGGTAAGAGTTAAGTCATGCTCTGTATCAGGTATGAAAACTCTTAGACAAGTGCATGTTTTGTTGACCAGCTGCTTTATGCATCAAAATATGTTATTTTTTTTCCTTTTGCACATGTAGTTATAACATATTTTTATTTTTAATTTGGTCATTTACTTTTCTCATTAAAGTTTGTTGTAAGGATTAAAGCTTGAGGATATAGAAGTTTTGTCCAACTTAAACATAACGTCATAGATTTTGCCAACACATTAAAATGAGTCCAACTCAAGTACAACTACATCAACAACTTCCCTTTAAGTTTATGAAAAATGATTGTACCATAACTAGAGATGATACTATAGGAAGGTTCAAGTCTATCTAAGTACTCACTAGAATCCATGACCTTGCTTGCCTTTCATGTAGTCATGTTGGCTTCTAGGAGATGATACCATAACTAGAGATCTCAGCATCCAAGTCGTTACAAAGAAAATAACCTACAATCCAAACCTCTAAGAATAAAGAATCCGATGCTGATGATTCCTCCTTGGCATATAGGCTACAGAGAATTACCCTTATTTTCCTGACCAGGAGCCTTCCGTCCCTAGGGACGCTGATTTCTTGCTCAAGGTACTTGGATTTTTTTTTGGATAGGAGTTTCAAATAATCTCTGGGGTTAAGGAAGTCGGTTTGAAGCAATAAGAGGCGAAGAATTTAGCTGCCCTAAGTTGGAGTTCTGTTTTAGGTTAGTACGACGGGTTGTGTGCCTGACATTTGACGTATGAATCAATGGTCTTTCACCAACTATGTTGGACGTTTGAGATTTAGTCTTTTAGAATTTTATTGCTGGAAATCAGTCATTCCTGTATTGTTCCAAACTCAAACAATCTAACTGTCTCATATTATCTATTTATCCTTGTGCACATTATTGGAATTATTGATCCAGTGTCATGGTTGATAAATTGGCGGTATAATAGCATTTTATGCATTATTAAAAGGAACTGTATTTTGTTGATACTGGTTTGATACTTTGCCTAATAGTAGTGTATTGTTGTTATCTTCGCATTCCAATTTTTTTCACAGTTAGATTTGCTATATATTCAGTAAAAGAACTATTTGTAATACTTGTTTAGGACCCCCAGCCTACTAGTAATCGTGAGTTTACTGATACATTACTTTTTTTTGTTCGAAAATGATTGTATATCACATTGTGGAGCAATTTATTAAATATACTCTTCATCTTTGCTAAGAATAAAGTGATAGAAGGAAGAACTACCATTTCTTACAATACCATCTGGTGGTCAGACTCCAAGTTCTCTTGCTGCAATCAATCATATGTGATTTGTTGTAACTTATTTAATGCTCTTAAATGAAAAAAAAAATCCCTGACATATTTGCCTTTTCTTCCAGTGCATGTCAGAGGCAGGAGTTGATGGTGCACTTATTGTGCAACCAATAAACCATATGTTTGATCATTCTTTAGTAACTAGGTTGTATTTTTTTTTTTGCTTTATATGCAACACAAACAAACTAGTATTCTACTTTGTACATTCATTTGATGAAGTGTAGTTATGTAAACGTTAGGTTAAGATTTTTGGATCAGGAAAAAAGTTGATTTTCTTTTGTATTTTAATGCAATAGTGTTTTGAGGCGTCATCCATCCAAATTTGTTGGTTGCATTACGGAGGAGGAGAAGAAGGTGACTACGGTCGAGGAAAATGGGGAGGATTGGGATTGGGAGAGGTGGAAGTAGCATTTTACGGAGATTGAAGAACACGAGAAACTTGTTTCTGTCTTAAAGGTAAAATCTTCTAGTCTTCGATTGATGTTTTCAGATTGGTGGTGGAGTTGGGTCGGTTAATATTTATTTATAAAGAAAACTATTTTACTTTTATGTTCAATTACATGGTTATTTCATTGTCAGTTGTCTTGTGCATCCGCTTGTGATTAATCAATTAAGAGAATCAACTATTTGAGTGGAATATTGTAAAAAGTGAGGGAATCAGATAAGAAATGTTTAGGTTTAAAAGTATAAAATAACTTAAACAGTGTAAAAAAAACCCTCAAAGAGTCCTTGTGACGAGTTGAAATGATATCAGCTGATTTTAACAGTTATATTGATCCATAAAATTGGTATAGTTAGCACAATTTGGTTTATGCCAATGTTAGTTCAGATCTTATTATAGGTTTGTAAAGGTCATATGAAAATGATTCACATGGTATAGGCCATCAACTGGCTGGTAAAATCAGTCTTGGTCAAAGTTTTGGACCATGGTCACTCTGGCTTGTTATGCCCAAAGAGAGTAGCACAAACAACACCACTAAATTAGAAGTTGAAGCTTAACTGAATATACCAAACTTGATTTCCTCTTGTTAGAGTCAAGTTTATTATGTTCTAGTGTACAATTTTGCTCATACCACTGTGGCTTTAGTTTTGCTGATAGTTTCATGCTATGTGATGGCCTTATATCAGGCACAATTGAATGAGGTTATTTTAAGAGAGGATTATGGAGAAGCTGCAAAGCTGAAGTTGGCCATAACTGGTGCTACAAAAAAGGATATTGTTGGAGCGGCATTGACTATTATGAATGTATGAAACTTGTCTTATGCACTTATTGTATTTAATTTATATTCTAAGCACTCTTGTTGCCACAGAGAGCTATAGAGGAAGAGCGATACAGCGATGCAGCTTTCATTCGTGATCATGTTGGGGCAGGACTGGTCAGTTTATTGGAATTAACTTATTGCC
This sequence comes from Zingiber officinale, assembly GCF_018446385.1. NCBI lineage: Eukaryota > Viridiplantae > Streptophyta > Magnoliopsida > Zingiberales > Zingiberaceae > Zingiber > Zingiber officinale. Next base: position 51,662,408 of record NC_055988.1, on the reverse strand, counting down.
AATTCTTACATCATCTTCATTAAGCTATGCTTGTCCCAATTTTTTGGTTTCAGCTACATGAAGCTATTCACTCCATTGAGCTTTATTCATTTTGCTATATGCAAGGCTATAACAGTGGCTACCAATTCTTATATACTGATTGAAAAAGAATCAACAAGTGAGAAAAAAGAGTTCAATGAAATCCTACAAGTTGAAGATTATGATGAGACTTGTTCATTAGTTGGCTATTGTTCATTAGTTATAAATGGAACTTATTTGTTTATTTGTATTGAGATAAATTTTATTTAAACATGAGACATGTTTCTTCTTTTGTGATTATAATTCTTGTATAAGTAACATTTTGAATGATATTGATGTGAGGAATATTCTTTCTTTTGTGATTATGATTCTTTATTATATATTTATATTGAAATATAATATATTGGTATTAAAAGATAATAATTTAAAAGACAACGATTTAAAATAGTTGTTGTTGTCTATCACCCTCAAAGACAACGGTTAAAAACCGTTGTCGTAGCCCCAAAAATGATTGTAACGGGCAATGTTATTAAAAAAATACTCTAAACAACAACAGTTTTAAACCATTGTCTTTTCATTCAAAGACAATAATTTTAAACCGTTGCAAAACTGTTGTCTTTTCAGTCAAAGACAACGGTTTAAAATCGTTGTCGTAGCCCCCACTTTTAACAACACTGCCAATTACAACGGTTTTAAAGGCTTACGACAACGGTTTTTAACCGTTGTCTTTTAATGATTTTATTGTAGTGTAGGGTGGTGAATGTGCATTGACTATCGAAAGTTGAATAAAGAAACTAAAAATGATCATTTTCCCTTACCTTTTATTGATGAAATGCTTGAGAGATTGTCTAAGCACTCATACTTCTGTTATCTGGATGGGTATTCAGGATTTTTCCAAATTCCAATTCATCCTCAAGATCAAGAGAAAACTACTTTCACATGTCCCTACGGTACCTTTGCTTATCGTCGTATGCCGTTTGGGCTCTGCAATGCTCCAGCTACTTTTCATATATGTATGATGGCAATTTTTTCAGATTTAATAGAGAAAATTATGGAGGTGTTTATGGATGATTTCTCAGTTTATGGTAATGATTTTGATACTTGTTTGTCAAATCTTTCCATAGTTCTTCAAAGATGTGAATTTAGTATTAAATTGGGAGAAATGTCATTTCATGGTTAAAGAAGGAATTGTTTTGGGGCATAAAATATCAGAACGTGGGATTAAAGTGTATCAAGCAAAAGTGGAAGTAATAGAGAAGCTACCCCCACCGATTAATGTAAAAGGAGTAAGGAGTTTTTTGGGACATGTTGGATTTTATAGACGTTTTATCAAGGACTTTTCGAAGATATCTAAGCCATTAACAAATTTCTTGATTAAAGATGTTGAATTTTGCTTTGATAAAGAGTGCATGGAGGCCTTTAATAAAATTAAGAATGCTCTTACTTCAGCTCCAGTAATTCAAGCACCAGACTGGAGTCTTCCATTTGAGATAATGTGTGATGCTAGTGACTTTGTAGTAGGAGCAGTATTAGGACAAAGAAAGAATAAGATTCAACATGCAATCCATTATGCAAGCAAAACACTTGATGCAGCTCAAGTGAATTATTCCACTACAGAGAAAGAACTTCTAGCAGTAGTGTTTGCATTTGATAAGTTTAGATCTTATCTAGTGGGTTTAAAAGTAATAGTTTATACTGATCATGCAGCTATCCAATATTTACTAGGAAAGAAAGATGCTAAACCCTAACTTATCAGATGGATTTTATTGCTACATGAGTTCAACATTGAGATTAGAGATAAGAAGGGAGCAGAGAATGTAGTGGCAGATCATCTCTCTAGAGTATGGCAAAATAAAGAGAAGGATGCAGATTCTAATTTACCTATTGATGATGTTTTTCCAGATGAGTACGTTCTAGCTTTGTCATGTGTAAAAGTACCTTGGTATGCAGATTTTGTTAATTTTCTGGCATGTGGAGTTCTACGCCTAAATTTCTCTAATCAACAAAAGAAAAAAAATTCTCAGATGTCAAGAATTATATTTGGGATGAACCTCTCCTTTATAAGAAATGCAATGATGTGATTTATAGAAGATGTGTGCCCGAAGAAGAAGTTAGAGATATATTATTTCATTGTCATTCTTCATCTTATGGAGGATATTTGGGTAGCTCTAAGACAATTGCAAAAATTCTTCAAGCAGGTTTTTATTGCCCAACTTTGTTCAAAAACACTAAGAAATTTGTACAGTCTTGTGATTAGTGTCAAAGGATTGGAAACATCACCACGAGGAATGAAACGCCTCTGAATTACATACTTGAAGTCAAATTATTCGATGTATGGGGAATAGATTTCATGGGGGCATTCCCTCTTTCATATGGGAATAGGTTTATTCTTGTGGCAGTAGATTATGTATCTAAATGGGTAGAAGCTATAGCTTCACCTACAAGTGATGCGAAAACAATTATCAAATTGTTTAGAAGTATAATTTTTCCAAGATTTGGTATGCCTAAAGCAATCATCAGTGATGGTGGATCGCATTTTATAGAAAGACAGTTTGAAAAGTTGCTCAGAAAGTATGGAGTGAGCCACAAAGTAGCCACACCATATCATCCACAAACTAATGGGCAAGCTGAAATCTCTAATAGAGAAATTAAAGCTATATTAGAGAAAATAGTATCTACTTCACGAAAGGATTGGTCATTAAAGCTAGATGATGCTTTATGGGCATATCGTACTGCCTACAAGACTCCTATTGGAATGACTCCATTTCAGTTAGTTTATGGAAAGCCTTGCCATCTTCCAGTAGAATTAGAACATAAGGCTTATTGAGCAATTACAAATCTAAATATGAACCTCAAAGAGGCAGGAGAGAAAAGGAAGCTCCAATTAAATGAGCTTGATGAATTAAGATTGGATGCCTATGAGCATGCTAGATCTTATAAGGAGAGGACAAAGAAATGGCATGATCAACACATTCTTCGCAGAAATTTCAATGAAGGAGATTTAGTTTTATTGTTTAAATCAAGACTAAAGCTTTTCCCAGGGAAGCTTAAATCAAGGTGGACAGGTCCATTCGAAGTTAAAAAGGCTTATCCTTTCAGAGCTGTAGATATTTGGAATAAAGAGCTTGGGATGATTAAGGTGAATGGCCGACGGTTGAAGGAATATATGCATGGTATGGATTTAGAGGAGAAACAAAGGTTGTATTTTTCTGAACCTCGTCCTCCGAATTGATTTAGTTGTCGTTAGTTAGTTCTTTTGAGTTTGTTTCTGTTTTGTTTTCAGACTAGAATTTCACTTTCATGAGCTGGCCATGATTTATTCATGGGCATGGAAGTGTTGGAGAAGCAAGGAAGGAGTAAAGCAAGCATTTAGAGAAAAACAGAGCTTGGTCGTGTGCCATACACGACCAGGTACATCCTGCAGAAAGGAAGGGTGCTAGGGCCGTGTCTACATGATACGGCCGTGTGAGGCATCCCGAGAAGAAAAAGGACTCGACCGTGTCCCAGACACGACCGTGTGACAATTCCAGAGGAGGAAAGGTTCTCGGCCGTGTATCAAACACAACCGTGTGAAGATCCGAGACAACAACTGCACTGGCTGTGCCATCCAGCACTGCCGTGCAAGGCTTCCCGAGGAGGAGAAGGAAGAGGTCGTGTCTCATACACAGTCGTGTGAGCTGAACCGAAAAGAAGAAGGTTGCGACTGTGCATATCTGCACGACTGTGCGAATCAACCCGATAAGGAAATGGAATCGGTCGTGTCTCACACACGGTCGTGCAAGTGCATCCGAGGAGGAGTCGGCTGTGGCCGTGCCAGTTGGCACGGTAGTGTAAAGTCATCAAAGACAGGGCCGTGCGAGTGGGAAGTGAATCTGGTCGTGTGATAACACATGGCCCAGTCCATGCCCTTAAGGGGGTTAGGGCACGGGGGTGTGGGCAGCACACGGTCGTGTCTACCGTACACCCTTTTTCCTTCCTCTTTCTTCTTCATTCCCTTATCTCTAGGGTTTTTAAGCTACCTCTTCTAATTTATTTCTCTCATTTTTCCTTAAGGGCTCAATCTTCTCTACCATGACAAATGTGATCAAGGAGATTTCATCTACAAGAAAAGGGAAGGAAAAGATGATTGCAACGAAAGATAGAAACTCATGCTTCAAAGGTATCTCTAACAACTTTGATATCATTTTTTCTAGCGATGAACAACAACTTAGATATTTTTCTTTATGTAAACGCTCTCTTTTAAGCACTAAATTTGTGGATGATACAACTTTGGAAACATTGGGGTTTAAGAATGATATAGATTGGTTATTTGGACGAATAGGGTGGAGTGGAGTAATGAATATGAAATATCCTACTTACTCTAGAATTGTTTTTAAGTTTTTAAGCTCTATAACAGTCGATAATGTTCAAGGTGGGGGGAAACTAAAATTTCGATTACTTAATGGAGATTATAAATGGACGTTAAGTGATTTTAATACTTGTTATGAATTGCCAAAGAGTGGTGTTTGTATGATCCTACCTAAATTTGTGAATTCATGTTTTTGGCAATAAATTTCTGAACAATCACATTTTAACCCTCACATTTCTAGAGCTACTCATATTATTAATCACATTTTTAGATATGTTTATTTAGTTATAAAAAATACTATATTTGGGAGAGAGGATAAAGAGGGGATAGTAAGACTTGTGGATTTATATTATTTGTGGACAATGGTTGAAAATGTTGAAATTAATTATGGTTATTTCTTTCTTAAGCATTTGGTAAAATTGGGAAAATCGGATTCTACTACACCCATTGTTTTAGGAGGATTGTTAACTCAAATAGCTTTCGTGTTAGGGTGCCATTTAAGTGAATTAGAAATGATTGATAATTCTTGTTGTCACGCCCCGGAGGAGTCCCTGTTCGAAGAAATTTCGGCAGCATCTCCCCTGTACGGCGGACAATCTGAAACTTTTCTACAAGCACTATATACCTCAGCCACATGCGGCTGGAATAATAACAAAAATAAAACAATCACCAAGCAGTTTATATAACAAGTAAACAGAACAATAATACTCTGACTCGAAAACAACCCTACTCAACTACACTCGTAAAGCTCAAAACATATTCCTACTCCACTACACTCGTAAAGCTCAAAACCGATGATAAAACCAACTTACCTCTTCTGTCATCTAGGCAGACATGTAGTAAAAGCAAATCCCAATAAAAGTCATCACAAGTAACAATCCATACAAGATCCAAAGTATCCAAAACATAACAAGTTCAAAACATGGTGTAGTAAAGAAGAAAACCAAAAGATCTAAAAGGCCCTCATGGTCTACAGGGGACTAGCAACTGGAACTCTCTCATGACAGCATCAACCTGAAAAAAAAAACAACAATGGAGGCGGGGTGAGTCTAACGCTCAGCAGGTACAACTGATATGCAAAGTAAGGAAATAACACTTAGCACTAATCATACGTACAATCTCCTGATAAAATAAAGGTAAATGCAAACCGAAGTAAAACAGGAGAGAAACTGTACTAACCAGGACCTGGGTATCAGGACAAACAGTCCGAGTGGTATAGAAATCCTGTATGCATGTAAAACATAGGTATCCAAACAATATACAGCATATAAATCGCAGAAACACAAACACAGCAATAAATGCATCACGTATGATGCGAATGTCACGGTCACCCCGACGCCAATCACCCAACTCACAACAAAAGTGGGACCGAGGTGGGTGGGGTGATGACCGCAGACTCTGCATCACTACCCGACGATGCGACCGAGGTGAACAGGATCGCCGAGTACACATACTCTACCCCAAATCATAAATGGGGAGCGAATGCCTCATCTCCAGACATCGAGAGGAGGGTCCCTACGCTACCATACTACGTCACACTACCCATGGCGGACCAACGGAGCAAAGAGCAACCGACGTCTTTACCACGTGGTCACGCTATCCATAAGCGTCACAACGAGCACCGAGCGATGAACCGGCGTGTGCTCGATAATAATGGAGCAATCTATCACACAGCATGCAATCATGCGAATGGTGCATGTCACTAAGCATGGTAATATACTAAACCAATCTATGGACATATAACGATGTGCACCATAATGAACAAATCATATCAAAGTACACTGATCAAATAAGGTATCAAACCTAGGTCCTGAACATGGTGAAACATGGTTATATCACTACCCCTATGAGCATGTGTAATCAGGTACATAACAACACGAAATGCAAAAACAAACAATCAAGCAGGTAACAGGTAATCGGGTAGTGATTAACCGAAACAAATGAGGAACATAATTAATGCAACTTGTTAATTTCATTACTATGCATATCAAAGACAATAAGTCAAAAGTACCCGCCTCCAATCGAAAAGTCCAAACTGGTCCAAATCTGACTCCGAGATACTCGTCTCGTGTCAAAGTCCTGTGTCACCAACATATATACAATTATTTAGCTAAATTCCTATAAATAGCTAAATAAGTTCTTTAACCCTAAATTAGGGCAAAAACCCTAATTCCAAAAACACATAAACCTAATCAACCCAACACAATTAACGAACCCTAATTAAATAAAATCAGTGGGTCCCCTAGGGATAGTTCCTTAACCCTAATCAACACAACCATCGAGTATAATTTATTTACAACAAAATAATCATACCTAACTAATATCAAATTTGAAACATGAACTATAATTTACCATGTATCAAAACGTACCTAAAACAACATGTATCATAATCATGTTCCTTACCTAGATTCACATGATCATCTAACCAAATCCTCCAATTCAAAACATGCTCTGCAACAAGTATTCAAATACACCTAATCCTTACCTCAAATCACAGCTAAAACTGGTTGCCGTCGAAAGAAATAGCTGCTGGAAAGTGGCTGCCGGACCCAAGAACAATCAACAGCACAAGATTACCCTCGTAATTAGTGATCCGCTAAACCCTACACCTGCAGATTAGGTCAGAAGGGGAAATCAAGAGTGCAACCAAGTGTTACAACCCACTCACCTTGTTGGCTCAGCAGTAAGAAACTAGGGAAGAGGGGATTTAGGCACAGATGGCGTCGGCAGAAGATGAAGAGGGCAGCGTGACAAGGGAAGAAAGAACTCGGTACCTAGGGCTCGGCTAGGGCAGAGAGGAAGGCCGGCGGTGTCGTGAGCCCAGAGGGGAGGAGGAATCGGCCGAAGAACTAGGGCTGAGGAGAAACGGCTCGGCCAATTAGGGCATGGCCGCGGTCGGCGAGGAAGACACGAGGAAGATGGAAGGCGACAGTGGATCGGCAGTGGCAGATCGTCGCCGGCGCTCGAGAAAATAGTAAGAAGAAGGCGCCGGCTGCGGAGAGGGAGAAGAGAACACCGGCTTCTCTTGATCCCGGCCTTATGCACGCGAGGGAGAGGAGGAAAGCCGCCGTGGGCGGTTAGGGCAGAAGGTTTGCGGGCGCGAGGGAGGAGAAGGTCTCGGGGAAGAGGGAAACGACGAGGAAAATAAAGAAAAGAAATAAGAAAAGAAGAAAAAGAAATAAAAAGGAAAAGAAAACTTTTCCTCGTTAAAATGGGGTAGCCTAAACAGGCTTTTCCGGACCCCATTTTTATCCCCGTTAACTCGTCCGTATGAGCTCCGAAAAATTTCTGAAAAATTTCCAAAAATTCCAAAGAATTTCCTTATTATTATTCTCTATTTTCCGGTATTTTACACTTGTAGATTAGACTTGAATTCATGTTTAGCAACAAGGATGATAAGACGTGAAGAACATGGATATAGTCTTCTTATTAAGAACAATTTCCCTTTAAGATTGCCCAATCGGGATCTCATTAGTATTCATAATAAGGAAAATTGGCGGTTAAAATTAGCAAGTCAACAATCTAAATCTTAGTCAAATTATGTTTCAAGAAATGTTCCTTCGACTAGTCGTGATGTTCATGGTTTTGATTTTAAAGAACTTTATTCTATTTTGGACAATATTTATAATGATTTGGATTCAACTAGCGATTTTATTGCAAGTAAAGAACGCATGGTAGAGGAACAATTTAAAGAATTGCAAGAATGCTTTAAAAGTGAAAGAGAATTGTGTGAAAAGATTTCTAGAATTATGAATTCTTATAGGACTCAAATGGAATTCCATGAAGATTTTAGAGGCTTTATGAAGTTTTTGCAAGATGATATAGATAAAATGTTTGAGTATCATATGTTTTTTAGAGATAAAGTAAAATGGTTTATTAATTCCTTTCCTTTTCCCCTTCCTGAATTTCCTGATTTACCACCTCCTCCACCATATTTATTTTATCGGGACGATGAAAAGTTTAAGTCTGGGGGAGGGGGGGTGGTTTGCAAACCTGATTTTTTTTTTTTTTTGTTCTGCATTTTATTTTGTTTTGCATTTGTTATTGTCTTGCTTTGTATGTTTGTTTTTGATAGTCATTTGACGGTCTTTTAAAAACTTTGTGGCATACATCTTGAGAACATTAAACTTCACTTATATGCTTTCTTGTCTTCAAATGAAAATGTTAGCACGTTCATTATCTAGGTTCATGATGTTTAAATGATGCTAGTAGTATGCTTAATGTACCTCTTTTCTCTATCTTGGGTAGCATGAAATAAGCTAAGTGTCATATAGAAATGAGTTTTAGTTTTGGCTTAACCTTAAGAATTTAACCTTCACTTCACTATACTTGAGCTTGGATTGTTGATATCATTGAAATAGTCATGATTCATTTTATTTGTTTAGTACTTGGTTTCCATGGTGATTTCTCAAACTTCATTTTGGTTATTGGATGAGGCTCAAATCATGTAAGCTCATTTGGAAAAATTAAAATATCCCAACATTTGTGCTAAAAGTATATTTGTGAATAAGATTTGCACAATGCAAATTCTTATGAAAAAAAGTGTGAAAAAGAAGAAAAAGGAAAAAAAAGTGATAAGGGATATAAAAAAAATAGTTGTCATGAGTGGAATCTAGCAAGTCACCCCTTTGAGACCGAGTTAGGTTATTGGGGAAATGACTGCTTAGCTTCTCTTGAGATTGAGCACGCCTTTGAAACCTTGGGTTGATTGGGAAATATGAACTAAGTGTGTGGCAAGTAAGTGCCTATCACTGGTTACTTGTCTATCATCGGAAACATTAGGAATTCAAATTTGATGATGACTTAACTAGGACATAGATTGAAACTTAAAGAGTTTTTGAGTTATCTTGCACTGTGCACAAGAGACTTATGCTTGAGTCATACTTAACTTGTTTCCATGATCATGCTAGTTAATGAAACTTTTTGATAGAGTTAGGAAAATGCATTAGGGATATGAGAGAATTGTAAAACATATGAATTTAGATTGCAGCATTTTGCTTGAGGACAAGCAAAGGTTTAAGTATGGGGGTGTGATATGCGTAGATTGTATACACTTATTTAGCATGTTTTGACGCACATTTACGTACTTCGAGCATGCTTTATCTATGCATTTTCGTACTTCCAGCTTTCCTTTCAGCATATTTACTCTTTTTGTTCAGAGATCTGCTTTTTGGTCATTTTCTGTGTGCAGGAGTCGATTCTGGAGAAGATTTGATGCTTGAACGAAGAAGGAAGGCACAAGCCCTATGTGCCACACGGCCATGATATGGGGGGTTGCCCAGGCCGTGTGGTGATCACCACCCGTGTGGCTATAGCAGAGAAGGAAGAAGTCATGGCCGTGTGAGCATCACACGGTCGTGCCAAGTTTGAAGCCAAGAAGGTTCATGGTCGTGTGCACCACACGACCTTGCAAGCCATCTAGAATTTAAGTTGTACACGACCGTATAGATCTACATGGCTGTGCAGCATTTCAAGAGCCCAAGAATGCCTTAGTCGTGTGTACCACACGACCGTACAGGAGCTCCAGAGCTGGAGGCAGTGTGGGTCGTGTAGATCTACACGGCCGTGCAAGGGGAGCAGTGGTAGATGCGTGCCCGACCGTGTACACCACACGGTCATGTGAGATAGGCAATGAGGGGAGTGAGCCAGGCCGTGTGAGCTTCACACGGTCGTGTCTCGGGGTCGTGTGACGCCCAAACCCCCCTTCTATATAAGGCTTTCTTCAAGATTTGAAAGGGGATCTGCTCCCTTTTGGGGGGATCAAGATTTGAGGCATTCCTCCATCTTTTTGGAGGGATTTTCCGGCGATCTAAGGATGGATCTTCAACGTTTCGACTCCAAGATTGTGGATTGGATCCAGAGATGGTTCTTTATCATAGATAAGCTTTCTTTCTTCCTTTTCTTGGATTTGGGATCAAGAATGCTTGTAATCTTCTTCTCTTCGGATTTCTTTCCTTATTTTATGGAGTAGATTTCTTTGTTCTAGGATGGAGGGAGTAATTGTAAGGGTGATTTGATGTAAAACTCTTGTGGATTTTGCCAATTTCCTATTTCTATGATTTTACCCTATTTGTATCCATTTAATCTTGTGTGGATTGTTGTGTTTGGACCTAATTACCATGCTTGATTGAATGTTTAAATATCTTGTGGATCTTGTAGAGATTATTTCTCATTCGATTTTTCGAGGGACGTTCGTGACAGGAACACGCCCGTGTAAGGACGTTTGAGGGGTAATCTTGAAGGGGAAATTAGGTTATTCAAGAGGGTAGGATGGATCGTATGCATAAATTTTTATATCTTAATGGGGTTGAGAAGAGATGAATTCCTATGTTGATTATCTGAGGGACGCACGTGACAGGCAAGCCCGTGTAAGGACAACATAGATTTCATTCCTAATTGATCACATTTAGATATAGATTTCAGTCCTAGGTCGGTTGTCTATTGCAAGAGAGAACCGACAACCTTTTACAAATGATGGACAATTGAGAAATAAGATTTGGTAGATCATTTACATTGAAGAACCTTACAAAGAAACCAAAACTCCTACAACATCTCTTTTATCAAAGCCCTTATTTTTGTTTGTTATTCTTTCATCTCTATGTTTTCCTTTGCATAGTTGCATTTAGCTTTTGATAATCAATTGATTAGTTGTTTAGCTAATTTGTGTTGACAAATCTTTAGTGGTTATTCCAGTCCCTGTGGATACGATATCTTTTATTATTACTTACGACATTTTCGTACACTTACGGAACGTCAACACAGATCGATGCCTCATGGAACTTGACTTAATAGAGGAAGCACAGGGCAAAGCAGCAACCCAGCTCATCTCATATCATCAAAGAATGAGACAAAATTATAACAAATGAGTCATTCTAAGGTTTTTTCAGGTAGGTGATCTTATATCGAAGTGCATCAAGCCTGTTGGAGATGTTAACAAGCTGGACCCCCAATGGGGAGGACCTTAAAAAATAATACAGAAACTTGTATCAGGCTCCTATTACCTCCAAGATACAGAAGGGAAAAAACTCGAACGGCCTTGGAGTGTTAATCATTTGTAACTATATAGAACTTAACAAATATGTCTATGTAAGTCATTCATGTATTTTGTTCAAATATTGTTGATATGAATAATAGAAAAAGTGCAGACAATATTATTTGGAGAGGTCATATACTCTTCTTTAAATCTCCATTCAGTTGATTGGGGGGCCTTAAGGAGTAATCGAGCAGACTTCCTTAAGGGGAACCGGAGACTTTAAACCTTCATCCAGTCGATTGGAGACCTTAAAGGGTGACTGGACAGACTCCTTTAAGGGGAACCGGAGACTTTAAACCTCCATCCAGTCGATAGGGGACCTTAAAGGTTGACCGGACAGGCTCCTTTAAGGGGAACCGGAGACTTTAAACTTCCATCCAGTCGATCGGGAATCTTAAAGGGTGACCGGATAGGCTCCTTTAAGAGGAATCGGAGACTTTAAACCTTCATCCAATCAATCAGGGACCTTAAAGGGTGACCGGACAGGCTCCTTTAGGGGAACTGGAGACTTTAACCTCCATTCAATCGATTGGGGACCTTAAAGGGTGACTAGGCATGCTCCTTTAAGGGGAACCGGAGACTTTAAACCTCCATCTAGTCGATCGAGGGCCTTAAAGGGTGACCAGACATACTCCTTTAAGGAGAACCGGAGACTTTAAACCTCTATCTAGTCGATCAGGGACCTTAAAGGGTGACCGAACAGACTCCTTTAAGGGGAACCAGAGACTTTAAGCCTCCATCCAGTCGATCGAGGATCTTAAGGGTGACCGGACAGACTCCTTTAAGAGGAATCGGAGGCTTGAAACCTCCATCCAGTTGATCAGGGATTTTAAGGAGTGACCAAACAGACTTCCTTAAAGGGAATCAAAGGCTTTAAACTCTCAGCAAGTTAGTCAAAGTTATGGAATGCGATTATTATATTTATCTCACTTCATTCGGTGACGTAAGGTCGATCGATGTATCGCATATAGTTATTTCGTCTAGGAATATATGCCCGACCAACCTACTAGACCGGTTAAGGATTCTTTATATATGAGCAAGGCGTTCAACCCATCATAAAAATCCGAAGATCATCAAGAAAAATTTATTCAGCATTATATATCACTCAGGAGATAACTATGAGGTCTACTACTTTTGATTACAATTTCTCTATGGGATTTTTCTACAAGATATATATGCGAATATATTGAAGGAGTTAATTTATATGAATACTTGGGTGGTTCTGAAGATAGAAGAAGCTACACCAGGAAAGGCAGGTGATATGGGTAAGGTTTCGAGGGTCCCCGATAAGGAAAAGAAGGGAGGTAATGAAACCAGGGAGATAGGCTAATATCGGCCAGGACATATCTCAAAAAGAGGTAAGTCTATATCGACCAAAATATGCTTCCCAGGAGGAAGATCTATACATCTCAAAGGAGGTAGGCTAATATCGGCCGATACATAAGAGGTAAGTCTATATCGACCGAAATACGCTTCCCAGGAGGAAGATCTATACACCTCAAAGGAGGTAAGAGGTAAGTCTATATCGATCGAAATATGCTTTCCAGGAGGAAGATCTATACACCTCAAAGGAGGTAGGCTAATATCGGCCGATACATAAGAGGTAAGTCTATATCGACCGAAATATGCTTCCCAGGAGGAAGATCTATACACCTCAAAGGAGGTAAGTTAATATTGGTCGGGAGATACTTCTGAAGCATATAGAATAGTATTGATCGTGACATATCCTGAAGAAGGAAGGTTAATATCAGCTAGATCGACCAACACCTTGGAAAGATACTTGACAGAATATGGTCTATTACTAGATAAGATAAATAGCATAAAAGGGTGTGGACAGGAGCCTCATGAAAAAAATAGAGATAAATATTTCAAATAGGATGATTAATGAGGGTATCTGCAATATGTAACCACATGATAGGTATTATATATTTCAGCGGGAAATATGCTTTTAGATTATTTTGCAGGTGCTAAACGATAAAGGAGGTACATCTGGGGTACGAGAAAGATTCCTTAAAAGTCATTTACTACAAGTACACAGCTGACGTCATCTCATAACAAACTCTAACAAACCGGGGTCCACTTCATGACCACGGAGGTTATATGAAGTGGTATAAAAGGGGGAATCCTCTCCGTTGGCTAGGTAAGTTCACATCATTGTGCACGTTCATAACCCTAATTTTTCAACTACTGTTCATCTTCTTCTTCCTCCTTCCACACCGAGAGAGATCACTGACTTGAGCGTCGGAGGGCCTAGCCAGGGATTCCCACCCCGGTCTTAGGTCACTAACGATAGTGTTGGTTGATCTCTTGTGCGCAGGAAGTCTTGGAAGCTTCGGATCTGGGTTTCTTCTCTTCAGATTTGGATTTCTTCTTCATCATCGGGTCTTCATGCGAGGAGGGCTTCCGGTGACTCTATTCTTCCCGATCCTCTTTGGGTTTCTCGGATTGGTATTCTGTAGACATTATTCTTCATCAGCACAACATTATTCTTCATCAGTACGGTGGGTTTCTTTCTTCTGGATCTCCGTCTTGTCCAGCTTCTCAGACAGGATCAAATTTGGTGTCGTCTATGGGAACTTCACCTGAATCTGAGACTACAGGATGGAAGAGGCCGGAAAATCAAACCTACTTACTATCAGTCGTGAGGATTTGGATTTTCTCATCAACTCTCATGTACAGAAAGCCTTGCAACAATAGCAACAACAACTTCAAGCTCACATTGGAGCTACTCTGCCAACAACTCATAATCCGGCAATATCAACTACCGAGCATCGGAAAGGAAAAGAGCTAGAAGAAGAGGAACATGCGTATTTTCCTCCAGCTGTTGTTTCTCCGATGAGACGTCCACGAGCCTTCCTTCGCACCCCTATGGAGCAGGGGGTAGAAGGCCTGTGTTCCAAGAATCCTCTGGTGAAGCACCCGATAAAGAAAAGCGTAAGATCAAAATGATAACTAGTGATAGCTCACCTGAGAAAGTCATCTCCCCATTCTCTCAAAGTGTACTAGAGGATCCGCTTCCTAAGCGGTATCAAAATCTTCAGATCGGGGAATATACTGGAACAATAGATCCAGAAGATCATCTGTTGAAATTCGAGAACGTGGCATTATTACAACAATTTTCTGACAGGGTGAAGTGTCAGATGTTTCTCACTACCCCCGGAGGAGCGGCACATCGCTGGTTCAAAAGATTGCTGGAGAAGTCTATTCGAAAATTTAAGGACTTCAAGAAAGTCTTTCTACACCATTTCTCCAGCAACAAGAGGTATCATAAGACCCCTTGGAGTTTGTTTTCAATCAAGCAGGCGTCTAAAGAGTCTATCCGAGCATACATAAAAAGGTTCAATCAGGTAGCTGTTGATGTACCTAATGCTACTACTGAAATATTAGTAAGCGCTTTCTCCCAAGGTTTGAATGATAATGATTTCTTTAAAGATTTGGTAAGAAATCCCCCTGTTAATTTTGATTCCTTGATTGAGCGGGCTACTGAGTTTATTAATGTAGAAGAAGCTCAAGCTGCTCGTAGGAAGGAAGGTGCTACCTCTTCCCCTACCCAGGTCAAGGAGAAAGCTCCGGCCCCCGTGCCTCCACCAAGAGGGCCTAGAGTAACTCATCCACCTCATCAACAACCAGAGTATCGTCCACAAGCTGTACAACACGTAGAAATACAACCAGAGGCATCGAGGAGATGGTGCACTTATCATAAAACTAGCAGTCATTATATTGAAGACTGTTTTGTTTTAAGAAATAAACGAGCTAATCAGGAGCGTTATCAGAGGCAGAACTATTATCGACAGCAGTACCCCAGGCAGCTAAGCCCACTCAAACTTGAATATCGCCCGGTCGAGCCTCGGCAGGAGGCAATACCAGTCCCGGTCGGTACCAGCCAAATGTCAGAGAAAGCACCTTCTGAAGCTGTGACGACTCGGCAGGAAGAAAACAGAAGCAATGCTGCTCGGGGCAATATCAATATGATTACGGGCGGACCCACTGATGGGGACTCTAATAGAGCCAGAAAGGGACATGCCCGAAGACTGGAAATTCATGCTGTGGGATGTAGTAGGGAACGAGCGGCTGGTCCCGAAATAAGTTTCGGACCTAGAGATCTCGAGGGGGTAGAAATACCCCATGATGATGCCCTGATCATCAAAGCTGTGATAGCCAACTACGCTATTGCTCGTACCTTCATAGATACGGGCAGTTCTGTCAATATTATATTCAAGAAGGCTTTCGATCAACTGTAAATTGATCCGAGTGAACTTCAACAGATCGTTACTCCTCTCTATGGATTCACAGGCAACGAAGTACAACCATTAGGCCAAATAAAGTTGACCATATCTCTGGGAGAAGAGCCTCTGATGAGAACTAGGAGATCTTATTTTATGGTGGTAGACACTCCATCCTCTTATAATGTGATACTGGGTCGGCCTGTCTTAAACGAATTTAGGGCGGTCGTTTCTACTTTTTGTCAGAAGATCAATTTCCTGTGGATGACCAAGTCGGGGAGGTGCGAGGTGATCAGAAGACAGCCCGAAAATATTATGTGGAAATAATTCGGACTGAAGCTAACATTGTCCGAAAGATTCAAAGAATGGAAGTTAATGCCATTCGGGAGAAGCAGCCCGTCCTGGTTTATGAACAAAAGGAAGAAGTTCAGATCCAGGCCGGTCGACCTGAAGCTACTACATATATTGCGGCTGATCTTGAGCCTGCTCTGAAAGCCGAATTAGTGCAATGCCTGAAGAAGAATAATGATGTATTTGCTTGGACTCCCAAAGAAGTCTCGGGCGTTTCTCCTACAGTCATGGAGCATTCTTTGCATGTCTTCCTAGATGCTCGCCCGGTCATGCAAAGAAAAAGGAGTTTTAGTGCGGAACAAAACCAGATTATTAAAGAAGAAATAACTAAACTCATGGAAGCCGGTTACATCAGGGAAGTGCAATTTCCAAGCTGGCTAGCTAATGTGGTGTTAGTCTCCAAGCCGGGAAACAAATGGCGAGTATGCATTGATTTCCGAGATCTCAATAAAGCTTGCCCAAAAGACTATTATCCACTACCCAGGATCGATCAATTGGTAGACTCCACTGCGGGATGCGAATACATCTCTATGCTAGACGCTTACTAGGGTTATCATCAGGTCCCCTTAGCTAAAGAAGATCAAGAAAAGGTCAGTTTTATAACATCTGAAGATACTTATTGTTATAATGTTATGCCTTTCGGACTAAAAAATGCAGGAGCAACCTATCAAAGGCTTATGAATAAGGTCTTCCAGAAGCAGATTGGTAGAAATATGGAAGTATATGTTGATGACATCTTAATTAAGTCTCTTCAAGCTGCTGATCTATGCAGGGATGTAGAAGAGACCTGTAAGACATTAAGGCAGTATGGGCTCAAATTAAATCCAAGCAAATGCTTATTCGGAGCAAAAGGGGGGAAGTTCCTGGGATATATGGTGTCCGAACGAGGGATAGAAGCCAACCCGAGCAAGGTCAAAGCACTGCAGAACAAGGAGCCACCACGCAACATGAGAGAAGCTCAGAGACTGACAGGCCGGATTACAGCCTTATCTAGATTCATTTCTAGATCGGCCGATCGTAGTTTCCATTTCTTTAAAATACTTAGAAAAGCCAATAAATTTCAGTGGAATGAAGAATGTGATAAGGCTTTCCAAGAATTGAAAGACTATTTGTCTACTCTCCTTGTATTGGCTAAACCCATAGTAGGAGAAACTCTTTGGGTATATTTGTCTGCTAATGAAAACGTTGTGGGCTCTGTATTAGTCAGACAAGAAGGAAATGAACAACAACCTGTATATTTTTCCAACCATTTATTAAAAGGAGCTGAGTGTAGATACAATACACTAGAAAAATTAGCTTATGCCCTAGTATTGACTGCTCGGAGGTTGCACCTATATTTCTTAGCACATGAGATTATTGTATTAACCAACAATACTCTTGGACGGGTGTTACTCAACCCAGAGGCATCAGGTCGACTGATCAAATGGACAACCAACTCAGGGAATATGACATTCAATATCAACCCCGCTCAGCTATCAAAGCACAAGCTATAGCGGACTTCATCATAGAAGTTCAAAGCCCTGAGGAAGAAGACATGTGGAAAGTTTATGTAGATGGTTCTTCGACTAGACAAGGCAGCGCAATTGG
Source organism: Zingiber officinale (assembly GCF_018446385.1). Lineage (NCBI taxonomy): Eukaryota > Viridiplantae > Streptophyta > Magnoliopsida > Zingiberales > Zingiberaceae > Zingiber > Zingiber officinale. Next base: position 51,644,848 of record NC_055988.1, on the reverse strand, counting down.
TGTTCTTCTTATATCTCCAAGGGAAGACAGACTTCAACTCTCCATTAGATTGAATTATAGAGCCACCAACAATGAAGCAGAATATGAAGCCCTGATAGCATGATTACAGGTCGCGCGGCATATAGGGGTGGCTCGAGTCCTTATTTATTCCGATTCTCAATTAGCAGCTCAACAACTATCAGGTAATTTTGAAATTAATAATGACAGACTTAAGTTATATGCTGAAGCATTTGATAAGTTGAAGTCCCAGTTTCAAGAAGTAAATATACAAAAGGTTCCTAGATCTGAAAATCAAGTGGCAGATGAACTGGCTAAGTTGGCCTCTGCTATAGTGCCATGGAGTCTAGATCGGCCCGTAGAACAAACCCTGTTAATATCTTGTATTGAAAGATAGGCCGAAGCTGAAATTCGAGGTGATTGGAGAGCTCAAATCATATTGTATTTGCAGCAAGGTATTCTCCCCAGTGATATAGAACAGGCAAGGGTATTCAAGAAAAGAGCTGCTCAATACACTATGGTAGGAGAGCAGTTATATAAAAGAGCTTTTTCTAGACCTTTGCTCAAGTGTATTGGCACGGAAGATATACAGTTTATTTTACGAGAAGTCCATCAAGGTTCATGTGGGAGTCATATAGGAGGGAGATCTTTGGCTCGCAAAATTCTACTAGCAGGATATTTCTGGCCTACTCTACATGAAGATGCTAACAAGTTGGTAAGAACTTGTATTTCTTGTCAAAAACATCAGAATATCTCACATCATCCTACACAATTATTGAGAACCTCTATAGTTGCATGTCCCTTTGATCAGTGGAGCATGGACATAGTAGGTCCGTTTCATATGGTAGCTGCACAAAGAAGGTTCTTATTGGTAGCGGTGGATTATTTTTCTAAATGGGTGGAGGCAGAACCACTTGCTCGAATTACTGAAGATGCAGTTATTAAATTTTTTTGGAAAAATATAATCTGCTGGTTTGACATTCCTCATAAATTGGTCTCTGATAATGGAAGGCAATTCCAAGGGGATAGGATATTAGACTGGTGCAACAGTTACGACATTACTCAGGCCTTCACCTCTGTGGCTTATCCGCAAAGTAATGGTTAAGCAGAAGTAACCAATAGGAAAATCATAAGAGGTTTAAAGACCAAACTGGATCATGTTGGAGGTAGCTGGGTAGATGAATTACCCAGCGTCCTTTGGGCATATGGTACTACGCCTCGAGAGGCTATAGGAATCACTCCCTTTCAATTAGTTTATGGAGGAGAAGCAATAATTCCCATCGAGGTGGGAGTAGAATCTGACAGAAGACAATTATATGATGGGACAATGAAGGTCGGTGACTCATGGAGCTAGATTTAATAGAGGAGGTTAGAGATAAAGTTGCTACCCGTCTGGCATCATATCGACAACGGATGAGACAAAACTATAACAAAAGAGTCATCCCCAGATTTTTCCAAATAGGAGATTTGGTATGGAAGTGAATTAAACCTGTCGGAGATGTCAGTAAGTTAGCACCACAATGGGGAGGACCTTACAAAGTAATAGAAAAACTCACATCAGGTTCATATTATCTCCAAGATACTGAAGGAAGGATTCTAGAGCGTCCATGGAGTGCAAATCACTTACAGCCTTATCGAACCTAATTGCATCATACCACTCAAGAATGTGTTTGGAGAAGCAACTCACAATTATCCTCGGTGACTGAGGACAAGTATACCCACAGCTTATGTACTCTATTTCTTTTAATAAAAGTCAAGCAAGACAAATACCACCACAGAAATAAGTGTGATTCATACAAATTGATAAATATCAAGGGAAATTTCATTATCTATTTCAAGCAATCTACAGGGGGGAACCCTAAGGGCCTACGCAACTCCCTTCAAGAACCTAGAAACTTTGAAAACTGTCACAAGGTCAGTACAAACCTCATATTTTTACATAGAACATAAGTCGATCGGGAAATCCCATGAAATAACTCGGACGGGTCTTCATGGGAGGAACCGGAGACTTTAAACCATCACAGAACATAAGTCGATCGGGAAATCCCATGAAATAACTCGGACGGGTCTTCATGGGAGGAACCGGAGACTCTATACCATCACAGAACATAAGTCGATCGGGAAATCCCATGAAATAACTCGGACGGGTCTTCATGGGAGGAACCGGAGACTCTAAACCATCACAGAACATAAGTCGATCGGGAAATCCCATGAAATAACTCGGACGGGTCTTCATGGGAGGAACCGGAGACTCTAAACCATCACAGAACATAAGTCGATCGGGAAATCCCATGAAATAACTCGGACGGGTCTTCATGGGAGGAACCGGAGACTCTAAACCATCACAGAACATAAGTTGATTGGGAAATCCCATGAAATAACTCGGACGGGTCTTCATGGGAGGAACCGAAGACTCTAAACCATCACAGAACATCAACGATCGAAATCCTATGAAGTAACTCGGACGGTCTTCATGGGAGGAACCGAGACTCTAAACCATCACATAACATAAGTCGATCGAAATCCCATGAAATAACTCGGACGGGTCTTCATGGAGGAACCGAGACTCTAAACCATCACAGAACATAAGTTGATCAGAACCCATGAAATAACTTGACAGGTCTTCATGGGAGGAACCGAGACTCTAAACCATCACAGAACATAAGTCGATCAGGAAATCCCATGAAATAACTCGGACGGGTCTTCATGGGAGGAACCGGAGACTCTAAACCATCACAGAACATAAGTCGATCGGGAAATCCCATGAAATAACTCGGACGGGTCTTCATGGGAGGAACCGGAGACTCTAAACCATCACAGAACATAAGTCGATCGGGAAATCCCATGAAATAACTCGGACGGGTCTTCATGGGAGGAACCGGAGACTCTAAACCATCACAGAACATAAGTCGATCGGGAAATCCCATGAAATAACTCGGACGGGTCTTCATGGGAGGAACCGGAGACTCTAAACCATCACAGAACATCAGTCGATCGAGAAATCCTATGAAGTAACTCGGACGGGTCTTCATGGGAGGAACCGAAGACTCTAAACCATCACAGAACATAAGTCGATCGGGAAATCCCATGAAATAACTCGGACGGGTCTTCATGGGAGGAACCAGAGACTCTAAACCATCACAGAACATAAGTCGATCGGGAAATCCCATGAAATAACTCGGACGGGTCTTCATGGGAGGAACCGGAGACTCTAAACCATCACAGAACATAAGTCGATCGGGAAATCCCATGAAATAACTCGGACGGGTCTTCATGGGAGGAACCAGAGACTCTAAACCATCACAGAACATAAGTCGATCGGGAAATCCCATGAAATAACTCGGACGGGTCTTCATGGGAGGAACCGGAGACTCTAAACCATCACAGAACATAAGTCGATTGGGAAATTCCATGAAATAACTCGGACGGGTCTTCATGGGAGAAACCGGAGACTCTAAAGCATCACATAACATCAGTCGATCGAGAAATCCTATGAAGTAACTCGGACAGGTGTTCATGGGAAGGACCGGAGACTATAAACCATCACAGAACACAATCAATGGAGAAATCTTATAATTTCAAAGCCTAATCCACTGGGTTATAAGGACATGAAGCCAGGATTCAAAAAGGGATGCTATGCATATGATACATTATTCATTTGGAAGTCTATCCATCTAGAAGTCTTTATTTAAAATTCGCCTGGAGTAATATATTCAGCTCAGAACTCAGGAATTTTATACAGTTCTTTATCTAGAAATCAATTGAAATTATACATTCTTTTGGAATTATGAAGTACACCAGATGTTGTCTGCAGAAGGATTCATCAGAACAAGGCTTAATTTCACGAGATGAGCAAGGAATTCTCGAATAAAGTTTATACTTAATACTCAAAAGCATTTCAGAAGGGGTATTCTCAAACCAGCATAATAAAGAAGCAAGTAAGTATCAAAATTTCTTATATACTACAAGTACTTAATTACCAAGATTTAATTGCACTTCTTTTCATTATCAGTTCTTATATTACAAGCCTTTTATGAATAATCTCCTTAAACATTCGAAAAAGGACCTTTCAAATCTGTGGGCAGTTCTTCGTTAAGCCTGCGATGATTTATGAAAGAAAGGGGGGTTCCTTGGGTAGATAACCACCCTCTCTTAGTTGTTGAAGAACTCCCGATACGGAATGATTTAAAGCACCCACTATCCTGTAGACAAATTCTTGGGCAAATGCTGAAGACTTTAAATAAGCCTGCCGCCACTATTCCCACCGACTCTTTTCTTGCTCCTTATAACTTTGGAAATCATCTTGCAGTTTTGTGTTTTGTTCTTTCAAAACATCCTTTTCCGATTTAAGCTATTCCAATTCCTTCTGGAGCAGTGATAATTCAACCTCTTGAGCTTTCCTCTGCTCTTGTTCCTGTAGGAGAATGAAATCATGAGAGGCTAAGTCCTGAGCTTGGTCAGAAAGACAGGCATTATGAAGCTTCTCTACTTTCTCTAAAATAAGACTTTTTTGAGAAGCATCTGAGAGAGCTTTTTCTTTTAAAGAAATCTCTAATCGAAGACCAGAATGTAGCCGATCCACCTGTAATTCTAAAGTTCTTCTGGCAAACTCTTTATCTTTCAATAATTGCTGACACTCCTCCAATTCTTGTTTCAAGGTCCCCAACTGTTGATTTTGTGAGGCCACTTTCTCTTACAACTGAGTCATATCGCTGTTGGAAGAAGGTGAAGTAGCCTTCAACGCCTCCAGTTGAGCTTTTAATTTATTGTTCTCGTGGTCCTTAGTTGTAAGTAGCTGGTCGATATGAAGACTTGAGGCAAGAAACTAAACGAAAGGGTGATGTAAGTTAAAGATGAAGGTACAAAGTTGATAACATATAACTAGAAATACTTATAGCCACTGCCTGACGACTATGGTGATCAGCTCGATGTGGAAGACTAAGGCATCTTAGTTGTTCGTAACCCTGCATCCAAGATTCGGCTAATAGACCTTGTAGTTGCAGAGAACCATAGCTAGATGGACTAGAGGGTTGTCCCAATTGAGAAGGTAAACCCGCAGCCTGTTTAAATAAAGGACGGGGAAGGGAGGAAGCAGGAGGCAAAGAAGAAGAGGAGGCAATAGCAGGGAAAGGAATAGTAGAAACAAGAGAAGCAGAGGAAGAGCTAGATGGAATAGAAGGTGATAGTGTAGGGGGAGCTGATGTAGTTGTGGGAACATTAACAGTCGAGGGAATGGCACCAGGAGAAGATCTCTGGCAAGGCGTCCGTTTTGCTCGAGGCCTAGAAGCCAAGGGAGGCAAGGCCAATGCTAAAGATGTAGAGGACCCAGAAGGGATAACAGTCGTCTCAGAAGTAGAAGCAGAGGGAGCTGAAATAATAGAAGAAGAAGGGATAAGTAGACCGGGTCTCATCATCCTAAGAGCAGGATTAGAGATAATATGGGTTAGAGTTATCGGTGTCTTACCTCTCTCGAGAGAAATAGGCGCCGGGACAAGAGGAGCTTGCACAAAAGTGCCAAAGAAATCAATAAAGGGAGAGGCCTCAGTAAGATTTGGCTTTTTAATCAAGGTAACAAAAGGCTCTTCTTCTTCCTCTTCCATGAGTGCGATCGCCTCTGCCCGTCGTTCTTCTTCAGACAGTAAACCCAAGGTAGAAAAATTAGGACCCAATCGGCGGTCGCGTAACCACTCTTCTCCAAGATTATTTACAAAAGACTTAGTCATGGCAGGATTCTTGTACATAAAGGCTGGAAGAAGAACATCAGCTGAAATACAGGGATTAAACACCATTATAAAACAAATGTATTAATCAGTAAATATGGATTGAGATGTTTTTACATACCAAAGGATCCATCCAAAGGGGTGTCAATTTTGCCTATTCCGAAAGGAAACATTAAACCCTCCACAATTAGATGCGGCAAGCTGAATTTTACTCCCCTCAGTTTAGGTAGAGCAGAAGCAACAGAGGGATCGTCAAGAAGATCATGGGTGCTAGGAAGTGGAGGTAAGTCATGTATCCATTGAATAGGAAACGGAGGGGGAGAAGGGAGACGCATATAGAAAAATTTATGATACCATTCCCCCTGAGGAGGAATGCAGTTGAACAAAATAGCCTTGGGACGGGATTGGAATTTAAAAATACCAACATCCACACGACGATGAATGAAGAAGTGATGAAAAAGACGTTGAGACAAGGGGAAATCTAACAGTTTAGATACCCCAATAAAACCCATAAGAATGGAAAAGGATTGAGGGGCAAACTGGTTGAGTGGGATATTAAAATAATGGCTGACATTACAAAAAAGGGTGAAGAGGAAAACGAAAGCCCTGTAGGACTTGGTCTCGGAAGATAGATATACACCCTAAAGGAGGAAGATGCGGACCTTCATGAGGAGCGGGACGGATTATATAAGAAGGAAAACCATAGGTTGCCTGTAAGTCCACTTCTTCTGTATCTATGAGGTCGGAAGAGCATGAGAGAAACCACGCAGGAGGAGACGCCTCCATATGGAGAAACGATCAAAGAAAGAGGAATCAAGGAAGAAGACGAGAAATGGAGGAAAGCAGGAGAAAACTTCGTAAACCCTTGTCTCTCTTCTGGCCCTGTGCTAAAACCCCCAAACATAAACAGCAGAAGGAAAAAGGAGAGTAAAAAGGTACTTAGAATGCCAATCGTCATAAATGAGTAATAATATTAAAGAATAAAATCAAGGGAAAGAAGTAAAGTTAAGTAATCTACCTCGGAAAATGTGTGAAGTTTCCCTAGAAGTAATTCTTAAGAAAACCTGACAAGTACAGAGAAAAATTAGTACAGTAATTATAAGTTTAGGGTATGGGTGTAATAAAATAGAAGTTGAGCACCAGATATTAGTTAATAGACGAGACTTGGTTAGAAGATACCGGAGGAGGTCTGTAGATGTAAATCGGACGATTATGATAAATCGGCCGAGATAAAGATCACCCAAATGTATTGACCAAAGGCTTATCATAATGAGTCAAATAATATACACTATAATAAAACCCCATGAGACTCGATTAATACGTGAAAAGGACATATGAAGACATAGGGGTAAATCGGTCGAGTAAAATAAATCGACCAATATTAAGGACATCATGATAGAGCTGTGTCAAATCGGGCGAGACATAACTACGCTATGGAATATTGGGCGATATTTATCAATCTTGATATATATCGTCCGGTCATAAGGAAACGATCTAAGACGTCACAACCTGTTGGGAAAGGTCGTATGATGACCAACCAAGCAACATTGGACACATTTATATAAAATAGATAACTATCATAAGAAAGAGTAAAATTAACAACAAAAAGAAAATAATCAGCGTTACGAGAAATCGTCATTACAGAGTTTCTGCCCTCCTCTTTACAGGAATTTGAATTTAAGTCAAAGTCAGCTTAGGATACAGATCAGGGGGTTTATTCTCAATAAGTCTGCGACGGTTTAGGAAATTAGGAGGAGGGACACGAGCTAAGTAGCTCTCCTCTTGTAACTGACGGACCGCCTCTTTCGCTCCTGCAGTAAAGGTTGACAAGATGGACTTCACAATCGGCCTGTTGAATTCAAGAGACTCGATCATGGCAGTGGCCCGCTCCCTGTAACGAACATCTTCGTCACCCTTGTAAACCACCAGAGCCATCTGAGAAGTCTTCAATTCAGCTTCTTTTGCAGAAACCTCGGTCTTGACTGAGTTAAGGGAGTTGTTCAAGGAAGTTATTTCATCTTCCTTCAGCTGTAATGCTTTGAGTTTTTCAGTTAATTATACTTCATAATTATCCTTTAGTTCGCCAAGTTTGGAAGTCAATTCTTGGTTAAGGTCAGTAACCGATTTAAATTTTGTCTGAAGACTTTCAATTTGTGCTTCGAGTTGTTTCTTGGCAGCAGTAGAAAATGCGGCAGAAGATAACTCAACAACCTCTTGTTTCAGCTTATCATTTTCAGATCTCAACCTCTTATTCTCAGTGTATAAGTTGTGTAGTAGTCGAGAAAAACTCATATTTTCTATCCATCGCTGGAAGTGCAACAAAAAGCCATAAGATAATAGTTGAGAAATAGAAAATAGGCGTTAACAAGCATACCTGAGTCTCCTTATGAGAGAAGCGATCAATTGCCTCAGGAATAGAGAGCTCTTCAAAAAGGGGACGAACTTCATCCCAAGAGCTGGCAAAAGAACCCCCTAATAATATGGGGAGAACAGGAATGGCAGAGGAACCAGCCGAGAAGGAAGAAGTAGGAATAGAGGGGGAGCAAAGACTAAGTAAGAAGAAGGCGAGGAAGGTAAAGATCCAGAAGTTGGGATAGATAGGGGAAAAGTGAAAGATACATCGCCAGAAGCACTGGCATTAGCGAAAGGTGAGGCAGGAAAACTCAGGGAAGGATAGAGTTCCGTCAGCGTCGGCTCATCAGAAGGAAGGTCAGCTGAAGCAAAACCTTCGGAAACTAGCTCGTCGGCTGGGAGGATGAGCCTCCTTTTTTATGGGGGAGCTCTGGTAAGTTTGCGCCCTGGGCGTTTACCCTTAGAGAGTTCAGTTATCGATTTACCAGAGCTACCCGGAGACGTGAGCTCAACGAGGGGAAGAGGGGCAGATGAGGAGACAGCAGCAGTCGCTGGAGAGATAACAGTGGGTACAGGATTAGGAAGGATCTCTGCAGAAGGGTCTCCAGGAGCTTCAAGAGCTTCAAGAGCACCCAAAGAACTGGACACTTCAGCCAAAGGAGATGGTTCTTCAATTGGAGGGGGAAGAACAATAGCAGCTAGAAGTTCGGCTTCCTTGGCGCGAAGTATGTCCTCTTCCACACGTAGTTCTTCGTCAATCAAAGCATCATAGAAGCTATCCACTACATAAAGAAGAAAAATAGTTTAGTTAGTTAAAAATACGAAGAAAGAAATAAGGTGTTACCTAAAGGAACTCGAGTATCAGGTCTGACAAGGCTTAAGCCAAACAAGTATAGGAGATCAACTCGTAGCCACTTAAGAATAGAAAGTCGATGATTTAACAATTTCTCACAATAGATAGGGAAAGAAGGATGAAGATGAAACTCCTTGACGTCGGGCAAGGGGGCAAGAAAGATTTCCAAGCATGAGACCAAGGAATGGGTCCTGGAAACTTTAAGAAGAAAAAACGAGATTTCCAGGCTTTGAGAGATGAGGGCATACCCTCAAAAAGAACCATTTTAGTCCGTGAATGAAACAAGAAAACACCTGGTTCTGAACATTTGGGATAAGAGAACATGAAGAAAATTTGAGGAGTAGGAGGAATATCCCGCAAACGAAACAACATGTAAGTACCGCATAGATAACGAAATGCATTGGGGGCAAGCTGTTGCAAAGAAATATCAAAATACTGACTTATTTCAATCAAGAAAGGAGGAATGGGGAACCTTAAGCATCCTATCAACTGGTCCCTGAAAAAGGTCACGCAATTATCAGGGGGACGATGAGGATGATCAGTTGATTTTGGGATTATGATACCGTATTCCCGGGGAATTTCATACTGACGACGGATAGCTAGCCTCGCATTTTTATCAAAGGAAGAGGACATATGGACATACCACGGGACAATTGCTTCCTCAGCCATGGGGAAAAGTATAGGCTAATGAAACAATACACTACTTACTGAAGACAAGAAAGAAGATCGCCGAGAAATGGTGAGCCCAAGGTTTGGTTGAAGACTGCAACAAGAAAAGAACTCTAGAGAAGAGAACAGAAGGGACAAAGTTTAAAAGGAGACGAAGGGTTTAGGGTTTGGAAAACACACAACCGTCGTCAGATCAAAATATTTTTTGCAGCAGACGCGGAGGATCACAATAGAAAGGAAAAAGACCCACGTGACGTGGCGGTCAGAAAAAGTATGTGTCATACCATCATAAAAACATTTATATCGGATGTGATAGGTCAGATCACGATGGGGTTGGTAGCGTCTCGGGGTACGCTTCTAACATTCTCTCACCTGAAGAAGAGTCAATCACCAGCTAGGAAGCTTTGAAAGAAGACGTGATTAACTGGACATGATAAAGTGACAAGGACTAATTTTCTTGACTAAAGTCCAAGCTAAGGACAAAAACATTTAAGGATGGAGATTTAGGCGAATGACAGATTTTGAATTAACGCCCTTATGAAATACAAACTAATATTGATCAAAATAATTTTATATTAGCTGATATTACTTTGGTTATGCTAGGTAGGCATAATATTAACATCAATCGATGAAACAATGATTAGCTGGCATAATATTAGTCATGATATAGAAGTATGCCAACAATTAGGATAGCCTCAGGCATGATAAAGGACACACAAAGAGGTAATGAATACAACATCACATTTATTCTGGTAAATTACAGAAGGACTCCATAGAATCATTTAATTCAATACAAGAGTTGGTTGTTACACTTAGAATCTGATCAAGTACACAACATTACATTTTCCCTCAGAACAGTAAGCTTCCGATAGATAACAAAGTTTACAAACACCAGCTCTTGAAACGCTTAGAAAATTTTAATCCCACTGGATTCAAACTTACCATGGAGCAGAGATAAAAACATTTTACCTCGCCCAGGCTTGTCAAGGCTCATAAGTGACAATATTCTGCCTAGGACAAAGAAAGCAACAAAGTAGAAAAACTCAAGGGCAGGGGGAAGGAGAAAGGTCCATACATACCATGATGGAAAAGTAAATGTAAAAACCACTTCCCCTCTCAAGCCCTAGAGCTCGGCAAGTGAAGCAACCCAGCATAGCCCAAGGGTAACATGTGTTGTGCCCTTCACACAGCACCCATGGGTCATTTGGCTGCCCCTCTATGAGTAGCAAAAATCTCTCTAAAGTTTCTTGAGTCCTTCAGAGCATCGACATCTTTGGATGAAAAATCTGAATTGTGAAGCTTCATCTCTTAAGACAATCCCTTGAACCCCAGAGGTAGCCGGAGCAAAAATCCCAATAAACTCATATATAGATCTCACCTGGTCTGACAAAAGTCGCCCCCAAAGGGGAGGATCCGAGACCATAACCTTAACAATAAAAGGTGGCAAGGAAGGAAAAGAACTGAGATGGGTGGTGGATGAAGAGAAAGTTGTAACCCTATTTAAAGGAGCAAAAGGCTCACAGGATCACTATACTTGGTTTAGAGAGACAGTTGTACGCAAAATCTGTGAGGTCATTTCAATATATGGAGCAGAGTCACGGGTAGGAAAAGACAAGACCATACTTATGTCTAGTCAGTCGTCTACACCTCCTTCGACTAGACTTGAAGGGAAGGCTAGTGATATGGGTAAGGTTTCGAGGGTCCCCAATAAGGAAAAGAAGGGAGGTAATGAAACCAGGGAGATAGGCTAATATCGGCCGGGACATATCTCAAAAAGAGGTAAGTCTATATCGACCGAAATATGCTTCCCAGGAGGAAGATCTATACACCTCAAAGGAGGTAAGTTAATATTGGTCGGGAGATACTTCTGAAGCATATAGAATAGTATTGATCGTGACATATCCTGAAGAAGGAAGGTTAATATCAGCTAGATCGACCAACACCTTAGAAAGATACTTGACAGAATATAGTCTATTACTAGATAAGGTAAATAGCATAAAAGGGTGCGGACAGGAGCCTCATGAAAAAAATAGAGATAAATATTTCAAATAGGATGATTAATGAGGAAATCTGCAATATGTAACCACATGACAGGTATTATATATTTCGGCGGGAAATATGCTTTTAGATTATTTTGCAGGTGCTAAACGACAAAGGAGGTACATCTGGGGTACGAGAAAGATTCCTTAAAAGTCATTTACTACAAGTACACAGCTGACGTCATCTCATAACAAACTCTAACAAACCAGGGTCCACTTCATGACCACGGAGGTTATATGAAGTGGTATAAAAGGGGGAATCCTCTCCGTTGGCTAGGTAAGTTCACATCATTGTGCACGTTCATAACCCTAATTTTTCAACTACTGTTCATCTTCTTCTTCCTCCTTCCACACTGAGAGAGATCACTGACTTGAGCGTCGGAGGGCCTAGCCAGGGATTCCCACCCCGGTCTTAGGTCACTGACGATAGTGTTGGTTGATCTCTTGTGCGCAGGAAGTCTTGGAAGCTTCGGATCTGGGTTTCTTCTCTTTAGATTTGGATTTCTTCTTCATCATCGGGTCTTCGTGCGAGGAGGGCTTCCGGTGACTCTATTCTTCCCAATCCACTTTGGGTTTCTCGGATTGTTATTCTGCAGACATTATTCTTCATTAGCACGACATTATTCTTCATCAGTACGGTGGGTTTCTTTCTTCCGGATCTCTGTCTTGTCCAGCTTCTCAGACAGGATCAGCAAGTAATTGTAAATTTTCATTAACATTTGATAAATAACAAGTAGTGTGCAGTAGTGATGAAATGACAAGAAAGTATAGATATAAGATTCCAAGTTCATTCAAATCTACTTACAAAGTCTTTTGGAAGCTCCTGGTTAAGTCGTCAGTGATCTACAAATAGGGGAGGAGGTTCTCTAGATAGGTAACCCCCCTCTTAATTGTTGGACTACCCATTCAACAGAATGGGTGAGAGTTCCTACAATACACCGAACATATTCTTTACCAAACTCAGGAGAATCCAAATAGGATATGTGCCTATTTTGCCAACGCTCTTCCTCACTTGCCTTATATGTTTGAAATTTAAATTGCAGGCTATCCTTCTCTCCTTGTAAGGTAGCTCTCTCTGCTTTAGCATCCTCTAGTTCTTTCAAAAGAGAGTTTATCTGCGAATCTTGAGCTCGTAGTCTCTCTTGTTGCTGAAACAGGACAAAATCTTTAGAAGCTAATTCTAGAGCTAGCTCAGGAGACCTTGAGTTGTATGATGATTGTAGCTAGTCTAAAAGAGTTGTTTTATGAGCAACATTTGAGAGAACTTTATCTTTTAAAGTCTTTTCAACATTAAATTGAGAAATAAGCCCTTGTAATTATAGTTCTAAGCTTTTCTTTTCCTCTTCTCGAGATTGTAGCAATTGGTGACAATCTTGCAGGGCTTTTTCTAGGCTAGCATTGAGTTTAGTTTGTGAATTCACTTTGTCTCGTAGTTGAATAAGTTCATTATTAGGAAGGTTGTGAGTAGTCTGTAATTCCTCCACTTTGTCTTTTAAGGTTTATTAGTCCTTTCTAAATCTGCAACTAGTTTACTCAAATGTAGGCTCGAAGCATAGAGCTGGATAGAATAACAGCATGGTTACATTTTATAGATACTAACTAAAGAAGTTTGGTTAGAGACTTACCACAGTAGCTTGATGACTATGATCATCGGTACGTTCAGATATGGTATTTCTTTTCATATGTGCCTATGACTGTAACCATGACTCACCCAGTGATCCTTTTAACTGAAGTAGCCCATATGAGGCGGGAATAGAAGTCTGGTCAAGCTAGGAGGGTAACCCATGAGATTGTTTGAAAAGAATGGAGGAGCTGGAGGGAGTTGTAAATTGTGAAGAAGAAGAAGGAAGAAGTTCAGAAGTAGCCAAGGAAGCCAGTGGAGATGGATCAGGAGGTGAAAAGCCAGTCAATGAAGGATCTTGCTCAATAGATGTTCTAATAGGCCTAGGAGTAATTGATCTCCTGCAAGGGGTTTTTTTGACACGGGGCTTGGTGGAAGAAGAGGTGATAGCCTGAAGGAGGGGCAACGAAGCCACAGGAACAGTTGGTGCTGCCTCAAGTAAAGAAATAGCTGGAGGAATAGCAAGAGACATAGGAATGAGAATTCCTGGCCTCATCATATTTAGTGTATAATTGGAATGAGTACGCGTAGGAGGAACGGGTTCCTTACCTCTAATATAAGAGATTTCAGAAGGAGTAATAGGAATATGCTCAAAAGTAGCTATGGTGGAGGCAAGTGGACATGGGGAGGAGGCACGAGGTTTCTTACGCTTCACCATGAAGGGATCTTCCTGTTCTAATGAGCTTGATGATGTTGGTTCGTCCTAGGAAGATCGTACCGGTTTCACTGTACAAAAATTTTGTATAAGTGTCGAACATTTCCTAAACAACCTATTGTGTTCTTTAGAAGTTAAATTAGGAATCGCAAACGGAACTTAACATTATTCATTCCAAATTTAACTTATCTGTTCTTAATGGTTTAGATTTGGATCGCAAGCGAAACTTAACACTATTGATCCAAATTAACCTATGTTATAAAGTTAATTAAATATTTATTTCTAAAATCGGCTCCCAGGTCAAACATGGCGAGGCACTAGGCCTTCTTGGATATGGGATCATCCTCCACTGCCTCGACAAAGCCTTTAATAGAAATTCAATATTTAATTTCCTAAAATAACATTAGGTTTAACCGAAAAGAACAATCGAATCACAAATTCGAAAAATAAAAAAAACACAACTCGAATTATAAATTCGAAAAACTAGAATCTAATGCCTCTTGTGTTTGGAATTCTTATAAAGAAAACTAACTAGCATGATGCGGAAAATAATTACTAGTTATACCTTTTCTTTGTATGCTAATAACCTCGAGATCTTCTGTTATATTCCTCGCATCCTCTTGGGCGTCGTGTGGGCGACGATCCTCCAAGATGAACACCACCCAAAAGCTTCTCCTCCTTCTCTAGTATTCGGCCACCACCACCACCAAGGAACCAAAGAGAGCAAGGGGAAAGGAAAGGGGAGAGATCCGCCCACACAAGCAATAGAATAAGAATAGATGCAATCCCTACTTCTCTTCTTCTTCTCCTTCTCTTTGTATCCGGCCACACAAAGTATCCACAAGAGGTGGCCGACCCTAGCATGAAGAGAAGCAAGGGTCGGCCCTTAGGAGAAGACTAGAGAGAAGAGAGAAAAGAATAACATTAATTCATGAGGCATCTCCTCTCCTTCTTTTATATTACTTGCCCAAGGCAAATAAGGAAAGACTTTTTACAAAAATTAAAATCTTCCTCTTGTTTTTCCTTTTCCCCTTTTATTTTTCCTTTTCTTTCCTCTTGATTGATTCAATCATCAATCTTTGATTGATTAATTGATTGGCTGGCCCCTTGCTTGGGCACCAAGCAAGGGTGGCCGACCACTTAAAGAGGAATAAAAACTTTGTAAAAATTTTATAAGCAAAGAATGAAAGCTCTTATAAAATTTTACAAGCTCTCTTTTAATTTCTTAATGTATATGTTAAAAAAGGAAAGTTTTAAAAATTAAAACCAAGTTTTAAAATTTAAAACTCCTCTTCTAAAATTTCCTTATTTTAACATGGTTACAAAAATAAAAAGTTTCAAATTTAAAACTCCATTCCTTTTTTCCAACAACCATGAGGATGGTTAAAAAAGGAAAGTTTTAAAACTTTTAAACTTTCTTTTAAACCATGTGGCCTAATTCAAATAAGGAAAGTTTTGTAAATTTAAAATCCTTCTTTTAAACTTGTAGTTATCTACAAAGAGAAGATTTTAAAAATTCAAAACACCCCTCCTAATTTGAAATATAGTGGTCGGCCCCTCCTTTGCTTGGGCACCAAGCATAGGGTCGGCCCTCTTGAGGAGATGGTGGCCGGCCCTTGGCTTGGTCACCAAGCCTTGGGTCGGCCCCTTTCTTGGACACCAAGATGAGCTTTTATATAGATGGACTTGAGGCTTTAATGAGGTTATGACAGGGACCTAGAGGAGAAATTCGTTTTGGCCTTCCGACGAGCTTAAGTATCCCGTGTTCACCCCGAACACACAACTCAAGTTCATCAATAATAACTCATTTCACTAGAGAGTTATTATTGCACTACCACACCAATCCCAAATTACATTATGGGCTCCTTCTTATCATGAGTGTATTAGTCTCCCTGTGTTTAAGATATCGAATGTCCACTAATTAATTGAATTACTGACAACTCATTTAAATTAATGTCTTAGTTCAAGAGTAGTACCACTCAAATTCATTGTCATGTCGAACTAAGTCCACCTGCAGGGTTTAACATGACAATCCTTATGAGCTCCTCCTGGGGATATTCTCAACCTATATGACTAGAATACAATTTCCTTCTATAATCAACAACACACACTATAAGTAATATCATTTCCCAACTTATCGGGTATATTGATTTATCGAGCTAAATCTCACCCTTTGATAAGTTAAAAAATAAATACTAAATATATATGCTTGTTATTATATTATGATTAAGAGCACACACTTCCATAATAACTAAGGTCTTGTTCTTTTATTAAGTTAGTATAAAAAGAACTTACCTAAATGGTCCTACTCAATACACTCAGAGTGTACTAGTGTAATTTATTAGTCAAAATACACTAATACCTAATTACACTACGATTATTCCAATGGCTTGTTCCTTTCCATCTTAGTCGTGAGCTACTGTTTATAATTTATAAGGAATTGATAACATGATTTTCTGTGTATGACACCACACACCATGTTATCTATAATATAAATCAATTGAACAACTACACTTAGCATATAAATGTAGATATTGACCAATGTGATTCTTTTTTTTCAAATATAAATATTTACAAAAAAACTAGGCTTTTAGTATACACTCTAACAGATGATTCCTTGGGTTGCTCAAATGGAGGTAATAAACCAAGAGAAGAGGAAGGGTGATTGAGACGACGATCCCTTAATAAGTCTTCCCCCATTCTAGTCAAGACTGCTCTTGTTAGGTGAGTATTCTTGTACATGAAAGTGGGAAGGATAGCGTCAGCTAGAAAAAAAAGAAAAATTCATGTTAGAAACAATATGAAAATGATCAAAAACATATATAAGGAGAATAATCTTACCAAAGGGAACGTCCAAGGCTGTATCGGCTGGGCTAAGACCAAAGGCAAATAATAAACCTTCGGTGATTAAGGCAGGCAGATTGAACTTTGCTCCTTTTAATTTTCCCATGGAAAAATGAAGAATGGGATCTTCAAAAATATTGCCTAATTAGGGAATGAGAGAAAGGTTTCGATGCCAGGTTATCATATATGGTGGAGGAGAAGGAAGATGTATAAAAAAGAAATTGTCCCGCTATTCTCCTTGAGGTGGAATTCTATGGAATAAAGTGGTTTTAGGGCGTGATTGGAACTTAAAAAGGCTATCTTCCACTTGACAAGGAATGAAGAAATGGAGGAATAGTCGAGGAGATAAAGGAAAGTCAAGTAAACGAGAAACGACAATAAAACCAACCATAATAGAGAATGATTGGGGAATGAATTGATTCAGGGGAAGGTCAAAATACCTACTAACATCAATAAAAAAGGGATGAATAGGAAACTGGAACCCACATAGGGCATGTTCCTAGAAGATGGTCACATTCTCTGGAGGAGGAAGAAGAGGGCGATCCTTGGAAGTAGGGGTGGCTAGGTATGGAGGAAAGTCATAGTTTCATTGAAGCTCATAGGCCTCCTGTACTGTAAATTTGGAAGAGAATTGAGTATACCACTCATCGAAGGTTGACATTGAAAGATTAGTAGGAACAAGAAGAACAGCTAGGGGAAGGCAAAGAATAAGAAATATGCACACTGGAGGAAAAAGACGAAGTGTTAGGGATTTTCCTCTTTTTTCTCTTTAAAAGTCTTATCAGGGCATCGAAAAGGGTGTTTTAAGTAGGAAGGTTAGATCAAGGTGAGGAAAAAAATGGGGTTAAAGAGGAATCGTTGGATGGGTTGATAAGGCGGCGGACATAATAAGATAGGTAAATTTCAAACGCCATGGACACACGTGTCACCAATAGGAAAATAGTATTGATAACCGATACAAAAGATCACATTCCCAAGATATTAAAGCCACTACCAAATTTAAACTTAAAGGTTCCAAAATCCCAAGAAAGGCTAAATATTTATAAAAGTTATACGATTCTAGTATTATAAACTCGGTCAGCCATTATTGACCGATTGAATCTTAAGGCTAATCCAAAATGTGTGTGTGTGTGTGTGTGTGTGTGTGTGTGTGTGTGTAAACTCAGTTAGCCATTACTAGCCGATCGGGTTCGAAGTTTAATCTGAGATATATGTATATATATAGGTATAAACTTGACCGATCATAAAGGGTCGATCGAGTATTAAGTCCGAGTAAATTAAATACATAAGTGAACTTGGTCGGCCGGTAAAGGGCAGACCAAAGTTGTTATCAAGAAATAATGTATAGATTAAAATAAGGATAATCTGCTTGTGGAAGATTAATAAAAGATAACCCTAAAAATAATGAAACAAATCCAAGCGAATGTTAAAACATAAATGAATGTCAATTCTAATTAAAAATAGTAACTTAACCCTTCAATAATGAAATCAAATTAACTAAAATTAACATAACTTCATCTAAGTATGTAAATTTCTAGGTACTCAACGATAAGGATAGAAACAAATTGTGCAAATAGATAGAACATCTTAAGAAAAGGTTAATATTCAGAATTGTTCTACATCACAAAAACATGTTGAAAATTAAATAAAAAAAATAGATCAGCTTAGGAAACAAATCAGAAGGTATGGTATCAAGCAATCTTCGACGATCAAGGAAATTAGCTGGAGGGTCAGAAGTTATATATCCTTTTTCCTTTAGTTGCTTTATAGCCCCCTTAGCCCCATGAGTGAAAGCCTTGGTGATCAAAGCAACAATAGGAGCATTGAATTCAGGAGACTCTAATAGTAATCTTTTCCTCTTTTCAAATCGGTCATCTTCACCCGCTTGATAATCCGTCAGAGTATCTTGAGAAGCTTTCAATTCAGACTCTTTAGAGGAAATATCTGCCTGAGCTGTGGTTAGGGATAAATGTAGAGAGTCTAACTTAGAGTCCTTAGATTGTAAATCAGAGACTTTAATAGCCAATTCTAAAGCATGAGCATCCTTCAGCACTTGCAACTGAGATGATAATTGAGCATTTTCAGCGGTATACTTATCTAGTTTGGATGTCAGTTCAGTGCAAAGGTTAGTCTTTGATTTAACTTGAGACTCAAAGTTTTCTGCAGAGGCCTTCCATTCACTCAGATTCTTAGATTCTACCTCAAGAAGTTTACGAGTCTCCTGTAGCTAGGTGGATAACTCGAATAGTTCTCTAGAAGCATGAGAAGAAGATGTTCAGGAGGTTTGTTGCCTCAATGTGTCATTTTCTTGAGCTAAATTATATAATTGATAGGCCACACTCATATTAATGACCCAACGCTATAAAAAGGGAAATTATTACTAGAATACATTAACGAAGAAATAATGGAATGAAGGGATGTTACTAGTTTCTAGAAAACTTATTGCATAAATAGAGGTGACAAGTTTTGTCAACCTCTAATGTGAAAGAAGTTAAAGAGAATAATATTGGAAGGGTGGAAAAAGATGTGGAGGAGGACGATAAAGAAGTGTGAAGTGAAGGAGGAGAGAAGAGAAGAAAAGGAGGATCCTAGGTTTCTTCATTAGGTAAAGGAATTTATTCTGGAAAGGACATAACAAACTCAGGATCGGGGCCAACACTTTGAATGGAAGGGTCTTCCTGTGGGTGAATAGGGGGGAAGTGAGAATAGGATATAAGAAAGATAGGGTAGGTTCAGGAGAAGTGGTTTGAATATCTCCTATAGCCATATCTTCAAGAACAGAAATAGCCTATTTCTTGGAGAGGGGTGCTAAGGTTAACCTTCGCCCAGGGCATTTCCTTGTAGGAGTAACTTTCAGTGTCTGCTCTTGTAGCTCTAAAGGGGTGTCCTCTGGCAAGGGAGGTAAATTTATGGACGCCCCCCCCCCCCCCCCAGAAATGGTGTGAGAGCTAGAAGCGGTCGCGGGTTGGATAGAGGGTTCAGACAAAGGTGTATGAGAAGGTTGAGCTAGCTCGGCATTAAGCTTCGCATTGAGCTCTCGTTCCTTGGCCAGTAATGCCTCCTCTTCTAGGTTGATTTCCTTGTCAACCAGAGCTCTGAATACAGAATCCACTACAATAAATAAAAGAGTATTTTAGTTAGTAATTAAGTGACTAATTAAGATGTCAAAACTTACCAAAGAAACATTGTAATCTCTTTTGAATAGGGATCAGGCCAAAAAGGTATAGAAGATCACTACGTATCCATTCATGAATAGAAAAGCGGTGACCAAGCAATCTGTTGTAATAATCAGAAAAGACTGATTATTGATGAAGTTCTTTTACATCAGGAAGAGGGGGGAAAGAAGATTGTCATGGGGTAGACCCCGAAAATTCTCAAAACTATTTTAGAAATATAGTATGATTTTTCTGGAATTTTTAGATATTTTTCCGGAATTTTTAGAGTAGCGGAAGTAGCAAAAATAAATATAAGCGAAAAACGGCCTAAGCGGGAATTGAACCCGAGACCTACAGTTTACGGATAATGTTAGTAACCAGTTGAACCCAGCAGGGCCGTGCTGAAAGGAAAGGGAAACGTTTATATTTAAGTTTAAGTTGGGTCGAAATACCCACTTAATATAAATAGAAAATTTAAGTGGGGTTTTGTTTATTTTTGTGTTGGTTCGGCAACTTCTCCTTCACCCTAACCTCACCGACGCCACCTCTCCCTCTCCTCCCTCTCTCGGCGCCAACTCCTAAGCAAGCCTAGGGTTTCATCCCTAGGGCCATAGGAGTGCCTTCCGGTGACATCTCGGACACGAGGACGCTCTCCTTCGCGAGGGGAACGCTTAGACGCGAGAAGATCGTCGAGAAGTCGTCTCCACCAGAATTCTAACGAATAGAATTGTAAGGAAATTAGCGTACGAGGTAAGAAACCCCTCACCTGCAGTATAAGTAGCTTTCGTTTGTTTTTCTATGCATTAGTTTAGTTATATGCAGATTTTTCGACACGTAGGGTGTATTTAACCCTCCTCGCAGGTTTAGGGATTTAGTGAGTACCTTTAGATGGGCCGGACACGTCTTTCCCCCTTCAGTTGGAGGTTTAGATGCTGTTGGGTGCCTAAAGGTAGTCTCCCTAATAGAGAGGGGAGTTAAAGCACACTAGGTGTTCGATTAAATGACTAGCTTAGAAAAATGCAACTTGGGCATTTTTGATAGCTCAGAAGATGCAATGGGAGCATTTAAAATAGCTTAGTTAGCCTTACTACAGCTTTCATGGGACTACGGTCCAATGGGTGGGCTCCCACAGTCGCCTCTAGGTTCAGACAACCTAGCACTAGGTTCAGATAACCTGGTAATAGCAAGATAAGTAAATTCAGCCTATACCATTATTTTATTTTCAGTGACATTGTACAGGATCAGATATCCATTGGGTTGGACTCCCACAGTCGTCCCTAGGTTCAGACAACCTAGTAACCCTACTAAATTCGGGACTTGCAAACCCGGGTCTAGTTAGGGATGCGCGCACAGCACGTACAGTTGTCGGGCCCAAACAACAACATGATTATGTATTTTCACTTATTATGATAATAGCTTTCAAACTCATAAACTAATTAAGTGATTATAGTTTAAGATCAGTTTTAGCTTAGTTTCAGTATCATGCTCCAGCTTAGTTTTTCCCCGTGAATATGCATGATAACTCTATGTTCAGTTCGTTATACATGTTTGGATGATTGTATGCCATGCCATGTTTTATATGTTCAGCATATGTTTTAAATAGCATGTTTTGAAAGCATCATTAGCATCGTATGCATGTTTTGTGAGGTAGTTGGTTTCTTACTAAGCTTTAAGCTTACAGATTCTATTTTCCTTATACTGCAGATAAGGGTAAAGGAAAGATGGACTAGCGGAGGCTGGAGGTCAATGCAATGATGAGGATGTGTGTGGATGGAACATGGAATAAAGATCCTAGGGATCCAGCAATTTCAATTAAGCATATGAACTTTAGTATTTCTATTACTCTTTGTGTTAGCATGTTAAACGCCATGAGCTAACGAACCATGCTTTAGATTATGCTTAGAATGTTAAATATATGATGTTAGAATGTTAGTTGTCATTGTTAGAGTGTTTCCTAGCCATCTTAGAATATTACATGTGATTGAGGCACGAAATAGTGCTGAAATCAGTAGTTTCAGTGCGAAATCAGAACCCAGATCGGTCTAAAGACCGATCAGGGTCGAGTTGTACCACTGGATCGGTCAGCTGACCGATCCATGCGCGAACAGAGAGTTGGCGCCTGTTATGGATCGGTCAGCCGACCGATCCAGATGCGAACAGAGGAGAACGAAGCTCACTGATCGGTTAGCTGACCGATCAGTGAGCCACTGGATCGGTCGAGCTGACCGATCAGTGAGTCACTGGATCGGTCTGCCGACCGATCAGTGCACTCCTGGATCAGTCGGTAGACCGATCCAGCTGCGTACAGAAGCGACAGCTTATGGATCGGTCAGCTGACCGATCCAGAGGGTTGTTTCCATGCCAGTATCAAGCTGGATCGATCCGACAGGCCAATCGATCCATGGATCGATTGAAATCCCTGATTACAACTAGCAGGTCATCCAAGAGGCATAGGTTCTCTTCCCTAGCATGTGTACAACTCCTAGGTACACCTAGAATGTTAAGTTCAGATTGTACAGTAATCAGCTTAGCAAAATTTTAATAGATCCAGATTTCCGTAATAGTAGTTTAGCACAGCATAACGTAACGGTCCGGCCTCGCAGCCTAGTCAGTAGGAGGCGGGTCGTTACAATTATTTAGCACGATCTACAGTTAAAGGCAGGTACTTCTTACCTTCATTCTATAGTTCTTTGAACTTTGTGCATGAACTATTTTTGGATAAGGACTATTTTACCTTGACTCCACTCTTATTTTTCCTGCGCTTGATACTTCCACGTGATCTTTGAGATATTCGTTTCTATATCTATACAGTCTCTTGTTGTTGTCCATGATAAGTAGCAGATACTTGATACCATGTTTGTATGCTTTGATTGTTGTTTATTTATATACTATATTGAACATGCTGGCTTCATGTAGCATACCTAATTTTTACTTATATTGGTATGATGACTATTGTTTGTTTATGTACCGTATTGAGCATGTGTAGCATACCTAATTTCTTCTTATATTTGTATGATGACTATTGCATTTAGCGCATCGTATCATGGCATGCATGTCAACGACCAATTCTCCCTTGCAGTCGAGAGAGTCGTTGACCAAGGTCGCATCCTCGGCCACTTGAGAGAGTGGTAGCTAGAGTTGATGCCGCTTGTCCTGTCATGCTTCCACTCGGTCACTCATAGGTAGTGATAGTTGGAGTTGCGGGCAACAGGGACCCCCATCGCAGATGTAGCTAGTTAGCTACTATGCAACTGCCCCCTCGGCCTCTCGAGAGAGTGGTAGCTGGAGTGGTATACAGTCTGTCACTGACCCGACCTCTCGACCATACAGGGGTCATGGTGTAGAGAGGTGGGTGGGAGTGACCATCCGTGCATACGTTATTATTATACTTGCTTTGGCTGCTGCTGTTTACATATGCTGTTATTGCTTACTTACTGTTGTTGCTCACTTATGCTGCTATGCTGGCTAATGTTGAGATATATCCTCATTGTAAGTGTTTAGTCTTTGGTTTACTTATTAGATGTTTGTATATACCTTACATATTTCCTCTGTAGTTATGAGCAGTACTGTAGCAGATTAGTACTACTTCTGACTTTCTATTACTAGCCTAGGATATGGTTTCAGGTATAAGCATTTATTATGATTTTGTTTTAGTATCTACTATTCCTCTTATGAGACTGTATACTCTTGGCTCACTTTCTATTTGTATATTATGTTCATGCACTATCTTTCTTTACCTGCTGAGTTCTAATACTCACCACCCCACAAATTGATTTTTCTTTCGCCAGGTAGTAGGTAGATGAATTATGGATGCTTGGAGAGTCCCGACTACCGGTCCCACTTCCCACATCATATCTGAGGACATTTATCGGGTTTATTTCCACTTTACTTGTATTTTTAGTATTCAGCAGTTTTAGTATTATATGAATTTGTCTGTGTTTGGAGTTTGATTCGTGGTGTTTTGCTATCATGATCTTGTGGTTGTGTAAACCTAATTGGCTAGTATACTTTAGTTGTGGATTATGGGTTTTCTCTTCATTTTTTCACTGTGCTTTTAATACAGTCGTGTGGGCTGAATATTAACTGCGTAGTTATTTTATTGATTTATGTTCAGTCAGGTAGGCTTTGTTATATAAACTGCGTGGTTATGTGTGTTCCAGTCGTGTGGGTTAATGAATATATTATATTCTTGTTTATGTATGTATATTGTTTTATATTGTCACCAGTACAGGGGAGGTGATGTCTGATTTTCGATTGGACACTCTTACTCTTGGGGCGTGACATAAACATTGGCTAGTTAGACCAAAACCTAGTATTAAGTTATTTGGGTTGATCGTTTTTGAAAAGTTTTATCTAGACATGTAGTTACTTTAATAATATCTTTTGTGACTCACCATAACCTGAAAATTTATATTATAAACTCTTTCTTAATGAATCCAAAGTTAAGTTTAAATCTGGTTAAACAACCTTTTTCAAAATTAATCTTAACAATTTAACATTAATCATAATTAATTAAATTTAAAATTAATTAATTAATTACTCTAATCAAACTTTAATTATTAATAAATTACTTTAATTAATCCTTAATTCATTTGAAAATTAATTACGTTAATCCTAAATAAATTTATCTCAAAATAATAATAAATCAACTAATTTATTTAACTAATAATATTTTTTTTAAAAAAACATAATCTTAATTAATTGAAACTTAATTAATTATTCAACCTTAATAATCTGAAATCAATTTTAATTATAAAAATAATTTACCAACTTTTTTTTGAATCCAAAAATTAATTAACATAAATTAATTAATAATCCAAAACAAACAACTTAATTTAATCAAAACTTAAAATAATTCATAATTAATAACTCATAATTAATCTAACCTAATTATCAACTTGTCTTTATCATTTGAAAATGTAATCTTATACTTAATTAATTAATTATTAACTATGAAAATTAATTAATCTATTTTGTTAATCTTAATTCTAATTAATTGGAAACCAAATAAAATCAACTAAAATAACCTAATTCAATTAATTCCAAGTTAATCAATTAATCTAATTAAACTTGAAATCAATAATTAATGAATCAATTATTCTTAATTAATAAATTGATAATTATTTACTAATACTAAATTAATGAAGTTTAATTTAATCTAAACTAATTAAATTTATTTAAATCATTAACATAAAAAATCAACTTAATTAACTTTAAATTAATCCTTAATTAATTATTTAACTTTAACAATAAAACTTAATAATTGAAATTATTCAATCAATAATTTTTAACTTAATTAATTTTAAACTTAATTCGTAATTAATAATTATTAACTTAATCCAAAATTAAATAGAAGCAACTCTTAAATTAACTAATTAATCAGCTGATTAACAACTTAATCCACATAATTAATTTTAATCCTTAATTAATTTTAACTTAATTTAAATGTCATTCCAAATTAACTTAATTAATCTAAAATCAACTTCATTAAATTTAACTTAATAATTCAAAATTAACCATCAATTAATATTAAGTTAATTATTTTTAATACTTAATTAATAACTTAATCTCCATAATTAATTAATAAGATTTAACTTAATTAAAATTCTACTTAATTGTTTAACATTCAAAAATAATCTAAACTTTTCAATAAATCACCTCACATAAATGTGGAATTACTATGTTTGAAATTCTAGAGTGGGTGAGATGCTAGGAAAAGTAAATTAAAAATATTTTATTGACCAACACCTAAGCTTTTAGACCCTTAAGTTAATCATGAATTCTTAATCCCTTAGACATATATAAATTTCTTCCTTATGAGTAATAAGGATATAGAATGTCAGGTTAAGAGGGAGTTCATATTGAAAGATATATTTTGAAAAAGTGGTTCCAAATAAAATATTTTTAAAAAATATATCTTAAAAAATTTATCTTCAAATATTCTCTTTTGAAAACATAGTTCATCATTCTTTTGAAAACATTTTGAAAAATTATATTTTAGAAAATGTTTTAAAAAATATATTTATATCTTCTTTTAAAATACTATTATGTTTTGGAAAATATATTTTGAAAATATTTTTAAAATTATTTTGTAAAATCTTTTAACTTACATTTAAAATTATGTTTGAAAAGAGTTCTTCAAAATTAAAAATTATCTTTCAAGAGGATAACGAAGATATTATTGTTAGTGCAAAACTTAAGGAATACATTAGAAAAATCAAGACATTTATATAAGTTTCTTTTTGATAGATGACAAGAGGGAGAGAAGAGGAGTTTAAGTTAGAAAGCTAACTTTTTTTACTTGATAAGTTGGGTTAAGTAATCATCCTAACTTAAACATATTTGTCAAATATCGAAAATGAGAAGATTATTGATGCAATCGACCTCCAGGATTTTGATGTTTGTTTGATAATATGTTTAATGAAATTTGATCAAGGTTGATATAGTCAATTGAGAAGTCTAATTAAGTTAAGGTTGACTAAATGACTGACAAGTGGAGAGTAGTCTACCGAGTAATTGCAAGTGGTGAGTAGTCTACTAAGTGACTACAAGTGGTGAATAATCTATTGAGTAACTAGCAAGTCCAAGAAGGTCAAGGTGACCTGATATTCGACAGGAGAAAACCCTAGGAGAGGTAACCTTAGGTAAAAAAGGAAAATTCTAAGGGGAGGTAATTTTAGGTAAAGAGGAAACCCCTAGGTAATGAGAAGTCTTGGAGGAATAAACTTTAAGCAAAGTGCAAGTTCTAGTGAGTGAAACAGGTCCTAGTGAGTGAATCTAGGCGATGAAAATCCTGGTGAGTGAAGCCAGACAATGGAACCCTAGGGGAAGGTAACCCTATGTACCTAAGGGAGGTAACCCTAGGTAGTAAGAAGTTTTGGAGGAGAAAACTCCAAGCATGTGTGACTAGATGGTTTCTGATCGACCGTGCACAATCAACCAGATCGGTAGATTTTGGTAAACTTAAGTATAATTTTACGAGCACTATTTTGCATTACTATTATTATTGTTGTGCTAATTTAGTATTGCAGAAAAAGTCTTAGTGGATTAGACAATCAGACACTTAGCAGAGAAAGTCTAAACAGGTCTAGAGGATCAGATGCTTGGAAGGTGAGTGAGGTAGGTTCCTAGAGGGAATGCGGTGAGGTCGTGTCCTAGTAGAGACAAACCTTAGGCACTGATCCAATTGAAGAAACCAACGAAGTTTTCTAAGTTGAGATCAAGACAGTCCTAACTGTCTCATTCATGCACTTATATATCTATCTAACTCTGTTTTACAGGACTATTATTATATTATTATTATGCTAACTTTTTTTAATAGATTGAATAAAGTTTGAGTTGGTTCAGATGATCAAATAGGCAGTTCAGTTGACAAATTCAGTCAACGTGGCATAATTATGATCTAGTTCAACAAAATTAAAAACACGAGCGTATCGGTCGACCAAATAGATGATTCAGTCGACTGATCTAATTTTGGTAAATGTCAGTGATAAATTGGATCATATCAAATCAAGACAGAAGTGGTAAGATTTAGGTTCAGTCGACCAATCAGCTGGATCAGTTGACTGCATAGCATAATTTACGGGATCAGACAGATCAGATCGTGGCAAACAAGGACGGGCACAGAGTTCAGTCGACTGATAGGAGGTTCAATCGACCGAACGATGTCTGTAAAAGAAGGTCTCGGGGTTCGAGTCGAGATAACAATTCTTCATAATACCTCATTCTATTCGTAATTCTACTACGTGTGCAAGCTCCTATTACTATGATGTCGGAAATCTCACCGTCAACCAAGCTGCATCTTCATTTCTATGTTGTCGGTATCTTTATTCTACTTGGACATTATATTTATACTTGTACCATTTCATCATTTAGTGTATTGTCCAACGAAAGTGATCAAAGATCACGGGTCTTAGAATAGGAGTCGGCTGGACTCCGAACCAAGTAAAAAAAAAGAGACTTGCCTTTTGTCGATATTTGTTTTTATTTCTGCCGCTTAACTCTTTTTGTTTTTATTATTATGAAAAGAAAAGACTTCAAATGAACGAGATTCACCCCCTACGCCTGTCGCCTTTCTCGATCCAACACAACAGTGCTAGGTTACGAGGTGACACATCGATCCTCGAGACAGTTCAAACGCTACCATCGGATGCAAAGATTAAATAGGCACCAACGTGCCTCCACCATCATATCCAAGGTTGCGTCAACAGTAACACCATCTCATGTCGTTGCATTTAATATAGTAAGGTGTTCCCATGGCCTGAGGTGGATATCACATGTCACTTATTATTGCGATATAGGGCGCCAATCATTAGCATGAACACGATCTCACATATCACATACATTAAATATGAGGTTTTCTTTTCCCAATAACCAATACTTGGCTAGCTATCCCAGTAAAATGCAACTGCCTCATCTCAACATTCTGAGAAGATAACTTCAAGAAGCAAATGACATCTCATCACAGTCCAATCAGTCGAACTAAGCATTCTTTGACTATACTTGAAGGAGAGGCTTGAAGTGCGGTAGAGTTCTGCACTCCTATATGTCCCGTATGATAGAAAGTCATGATGAGTTGTCAGTTAAAGTCAAACTCATCATAGAAGGAACTCAAGTTGTGTCTAGTGAGCCCAATTCACTCCTTCCAGGGATGCAAAGCTGACCAAGGGCAAGTTAGTTATCATAGCTCCTGTCTTAGCACAAATCCCGACCTCCCTTCTGGCAAAGCCCCATATCCCAATACTGTTGGTGCAATATTCCCTAGGTCAAGGTTGACCTGGTTGACTGAGCTTGAATTGGTTCAAGCTCGAGTCTTGATGTTTGTGTTTCAATATTTGACAATACATGGAGACAAGACATGGAAATTACAGGAGCAATTGTTCATGAGGTGAAATTATGAAGGAGAGTCAAGTAGGTCAAGGTTGACTGGATACTTGACTGGAAAATCCTTGTGAGTGAAGCCAGGTAAAAGTCCTAACTGGGAGGTTAGGCAGTATGGAAAGTCCTGGTGAGTGAAGCCAGGTGAAAGACCTAGTGAGTGAAGCTAGGCAGTATGGAAAGTCCTGGTGAGTGAAGCCAGGTGAAAGAGCTAGTGAGTGAAGCTAGGTAGTATGGAAAGTCCTGGTGAGTGAAGCCAGGTGAAAGACCTAGTGAGTGAAGCTATGCAGTATGGAAAATCCTGGTGAGTGAAGTCAGGCACAGGAAATCCAGATGGATGAAGTTTTGATCAGACATCTGGTATTGAGAAGACCAAGTAGGTCAAAGGGATTGACCGGATACTTGGCACGAGGTGGAAAGTCCAAGTAGGTCAAAGGGATTAACCGGATACTTGGCACGAGGAGAAAAGTCCAAGTGGGTCAAAAGGACTGACCGGACACTTGGTGAGGCGATTCCCACCGATCGATCCAGGCGATTCCCAGGAGCACAGAGGCGCTCTGGATCGATCAACCGATCGATCCAAAGCCTCCCTGATCGATTGGGAGCAATCCAATCGATCGGGATCCGACCGTTGGCACTGGATAAAGACGTTGGCGTGTGATTTCGTCGACAACTCTCACGGCTTTCTTCTCCAGCGAGCACAGATCTTCACAGAGGTTCTCCACAGAGTTCTCACCGCTAGTTCTTGAAGTTCTTGGAGGGTCTTCCAAGTCAAGAGGCGGATCTACAGCAAGAAGAAGAAATCTAGGGTTAGGGTTTTCTTGTGCAAACTTGTAAGCTTTTGCTTGTATTTTATTCCCTTTCCTTTTCTTCTTGTAGTGTGAACTTGTAGGGCTTCTCCACCTTTGGTAATTACCATAAAAGAGTGTTTTATTAGTGGAGGGTGCGTGAGTGTGTGGATCCTTGGATTAGTCACCTCTTCTTGAGGTGGATACCAAGTAAATCCCTAGTGTTAGCGTTGAGTGTGTTTCTTTGTATTTTCCGCTGCATATCCTTGAAGAAACAAGCAACGACGAGCACGAGATCGCGCCGAGCTATTCACCCCCCCTCTCTAGCTACATAATCGGTCCCAACAAATACCATCTCTTAGTCTTGACTTCAATCTCCGACATCATTTTTGTCTCAGCTCCCAATCCCAACATCTACCCTAGCTAAGACCCAGGTCCTAACACCATCTCTCAATCTCGACTTCAATCGCCTACATCATCTCTGTCCCAACCTCGGTTGTCGACACCCTCTCTCAGCATTAATCTCGACATCCTCTTAATCTCGGTCTCGGATCCTAACTTTGTTTATTCTCAAGGTTACTTCACATTGACGTCAACTTTTTTACTCTCAAGATGGGCATATGCCTTACACGGGCTTCCTGACAGTAACTAAGAATATTCCAAGATGTATGACATCTTAAGAATGAAGGAGTGACCATGATGTTGTCAAATCTTGTCCCTTATACATCCCCTATTGACACATGCCACTGGATAAATGGGGAGACAACTAACGACTGTAGGATCTGTTCTCCTCACAAGCTCCTATAATGATGATATTTTGGTCGACATAGAGATGTTCTCTTGACAACTACATAGACACTCAAGAAGATAATGACAAGGGATTCTGATTTCTCTTCAACTTCATAAGGTTATATTCTTCTTAATCTTTGTCCTTCGACATACTACCTTAAGAAAATCATAATTTGAGTGTCGGAGTGGCTTGTCAGGATCCATCCCTAGTGTCATCCTAACCCTCTCTTTGAGTGCATCTAAGATATTTTCATTTCCTTCGTCAATAGTCTCTGGAGCACGTGCATGTCATGAGTTCATTGACTTATGATTTGATCATCCATATTATTTGGCTGGAATAGGTTGAGAGGATAAAATTAAATGGAAAACCTTTTTATGAATATTTCTCATGAGAATATTTCATGTTACATGAGGTCATTAAAAGGTTGGTACAGTGAGTATTATGAGCAGTAATTGAGTTGGGTGTCTTTGATCACAATTCTAAATAGAGAGCTATCGGATTTGAATAAGCAAAATTGATAAAAATAAATGCCACACTTTCTTTCCATAATAAATACATACAAAAATTTATAAATCATGGGAGGGTATTTCGTCATGTGACCCTTGCTCGATTGATTTGATAATTTTATATGTGATGATCAACTCAACCAAACCACGAGGCAAATCATAATAAATATATATGTATATCAAACTACTCTATCATTTACATATTTATTTAAATATCATTATACTTAAATAATTAGGTCATGATCCATTCTTATTATATACAATGTCAAATAAAATTTATTCATAATTCTTGGATTTATCGTCGATTCTTCGTCGTTAGAACTATAATCTATTCATACAATTTATTCAAATAAGGAAAAACAATTAACGGTAATCGCTGTTGTGTGTTATTTTGTCCCTTCCGGTCCCCCAAATTCCTCCATAATCCTAAAGCAGGTAAATTTCACCCTACCTGTACAGGTACTGCCCCAACCTCTCACAATGAGATGGTGGGACCCACTACTTAAGTGTGGGTCCCACCATCCCAATGTGAGAGGTTGGGCCAGTGCCTGTACAGGCAGGATCGAATTAACCAACAAAGCAGCCCTTCGATGATTCCAAGGGTGGCCTGCAACAGTCCCCTGTTTGTCCGCGTGGAATGACCCGATATCAGCCGTCCAATTCCGCGGGGTCCGCAGATGAACGAGAGATCCACTCTCCCCGTGAAGCGCTAGCCGTTGATAAGAACTGGAGATCCCCCAGCACGAGCTGGAGATCTGCGTCCAATTTGCATCGGACTTTCTCCGCTGCTTCTGATGCCGTCGCCCTGCAAACGCTCGTCGCCCTTTTAAAAATCTCGCCCTGGTCGTCTCTTCTCCTCCGTAGCGCTAACCAGTTTGACACGGATCCGGAGGTGGAGACATGGCCCTTTCCGCTGCCAGATGCCCCTCTTCCTCCGCCACCGCCGCGGCGGCCGCCGATTCTCTCAGATCGTCTGGCCGGCTCAGACCAGTTCCCAGAAGGGTTCTTGTGGGACGGGTGGCCAGCGCTTCCGCGAACCGATGGAAATTAAGAGTTACCTGCAAGCAAGATGGTAGGCGTCCTACTTGTTTTTTTTTTGTTTGTTGCTGGATCCCTGTGTTGCGCTCCGAGTTACTCCAAATTTTAGACTTCTTTGTATATATTAATTAATGAATGGTTTTTGAAACCCTATTTCAGTCAACTTTTTTTGACCAATTGACGGCAAGTTCATCCTTGAACAATGTCTTCATTTTGGCTGAACTTACTGATGTTGAGATACAAACATTCTGCGGTCATTTTGCAGCTAGCAGCGTGCCAGTGCCTACTGCAAAAGAAACTCCCTCCAAGGCCGTAGAAAATGGTGGTGTTTCTGCTTTACCTTCACAGGAATACGGACATGTGGTGAGTCCTGATCCAAGCGATGGGGAACCAACAGTTAGTATCACCGTGGTTGGAGCATCTGGGGACCTTGCTAAAAAGAAGATATTTCCTGCTTTATTTGCACTATATTATGAAGATTGTCTGCCAAAGGTCTGGTTTTACCATTTGGAGCTACTTGTATTTAACATTACTTGAATGTCTGTTTACATTCTTTTTTATGTAGCACTTTACTATATTTGGTTATGCCCGAAGTAAAATGACTGATGCTGAGCTAAGAACCATGGTTAGCAGAACACTTACATGCAGAATTGATAAAAGGTAATGGACGGTTTATGCATTTTTTCCTGATTTGGCTTATGTTTGGATTCAAATTATTATTTAATTGTGCTAACTGTTTATGCTGATTTTGCCAGAGAGAATTGCAATGAGAAGATGGAACAATTCCTAAAACGATGCTTCTATCATTCAGGTCAATATGACTTGGAGGAGAACTTTGCAGAACTTGACAAGAAGCTGAAAGAGCATGAGGTAATGTTTGTATCTGCTAGAAGTTGATATCTTGATTCTTTAGATTTTTAAAATGGAAATCTTCTTTTCAAATAGGATATTATGTGCACACCTTGTGTATAGTTAATTTGTATTTTATGTACCCCTATATTTTTCAAAACTCTCCTCTTTAATCCATCAAATGACTTATTTAATCAAGGTAAGTAAAGTAGATTAATTTAGCCGTAAATGGAATAGAGATTTTTTTTAGATGAATACATGGAAATATCTGTAAACCAAATTGGTTGTACATGTAATTTAACCTTGCAAACAACAATGTTGGTATAGTGATTGTGACTATATTATGATCCAATGTTTCTTTTGCCTTTTAGATAGATCAATATGCTTTACATCTGTAGGTAAACTTCGACACTTAAAGAGGTAAGTATGATATAACTTACTCAAAAAGCACTATTAAGTGCCAATTAGGCTTCAAGGGGTCACTCTCTAGGTAACACACTTTTACCTAGATACTATCATCCATCACTATATTAAGAATACTTGAAAGAAACCCAAAATGATACAATAGTCACTACTTATTGGTCTTTGTGTGTTTCAATAATCTTCAAGCTTGATGGTTTTGTTGAGGTTGAAGCTCAATATACCCTTTAAACACTTCAACAAGCTTTGCAAATGAAGTTAATGGACATAAAAAATAAATAGAATTGTAATCAAGCTTACAAGTATAAAAGCAAATCATTAGTCCGAAACCTTCTAGCCTAAATGCATTGTCAAATATTAAACACATTGATTAAGACTTATCAAAAGGGGAACTAACATGATCGACCTTGAATTTAGTGTGCATAATGGAATAATACAATCTATTATCTCTGTCACCCATGTCCGAAACCTTTGCTATCAAGTGCATTGTATTCTGAAGTGAGGCTTGATGACAAAATCTAGTTATCAGTCAGATCATATTACAAAGTGAGAAATAAGGTTGAAGGTACAACTATGGATCTATCTATCAAATACATCAAATCATATGATGAAGTGGGAATATAAGGCTAATGAGATATAGGTGTCAGAACACTAAACACCTTCAATATTTGTTAGAGCATATGGTTCCCAATTTATAATTTAGGTTATGTTGCAGTTTACATATACTACTATTTTCACATACAAATTTGAATTTAAAGTATTATGATGATTCAATTTGATTTAATATGATTTGATTTGTATCTTAGATTGAACTAATAAAAAGTTATTCAAATCCTTTTAGGCATTAGTAAGCCTAATATTTTAAAAAATTAAAGCAAAGTCATTATAAGAGAAGAAAGTAAAAATGAGTATTATGGTATACCTTTAAAGAATAAAGGTCAAAGAAAATGGAAGCACAAAATTAGTGATAATGTAAAAGAAAAACTTGTCACACAAAGGCATAAAGTCCGGATAATGAAAGTGGACTTGGCACCTAATAATGATCAAGAAGAATAGAATAAGTCACATTGATACAGAGAATGATAATCGAGGGTGACTTTGAAGTTATTGTACAAGGTGAGTCTAATTCCACTAATTTTACCAATTCGATACAAACAATACCTAAGGGTGCGTTTGGTACGTGCGTTTTCCATTTTCGTTTTATGGAAAACGTGTGTTTTCTAGAAAACAAAAAACGACTTTTTGTCATTTTCTGTTTTTCTAGAAAACACTAGCTATTTTTTTAGAAAACAAGCACGAAAAACGCAAACCAAACATCATTTTTTAGAAAACGTTCGTTTTTCAGAAAATGAAAATGGAAAACGCGCGTACCAAACGCACCCTAAGTTTTTGAAATGGTTGATAGTGACATTGACTACCATGAAAGAAAAGAAGGGATGAACCCATAAACATGATTATAATAAAGAAGAGACCAAATGAAAGAAAGGATAAAGGGGAAGATTAGAATATATTTAATGCCCTAACGCCCTAGTTATTCCAACATATGGACAAAGGAAAAAATAGATTGCATAAGAGTTGAGATTATTTCCTTCATTTACTTGGTATAAAACTAAAGGAAATAACAGATTCTAAATCCTTCAGATCACTTTTAATTCATTTTCTTATTCGCCAAAATTGGCTGGAACAAAATTCCCTTCCTCTTGATACCAAATGTGGTTAGCCAACAATCACCTTTTTTGTTTGTCATGTCTTCCTTCGGTGCCAAATCTGACCAACCAACTTCCTCCCATGTGAGCTAGTCAACAGCTCAGCGAGCTCGTAGGGCAAGCTAGCGACTTCCGAATTGCGAGTGGTTGTCGCAACCAGGCAACTTGCAGTTGTTGCCAGGTTGTTATGAGCTTGTGGCCAAAGCACTGTGAGTCATGGCCCAGATGCCCCGAGTCATGACCTAGACACAACAAGCTTGCAGTTGAGTTCCTCTCCCTTTCTTTCCCCTTTCCTTGTCTGCCTCTTTCCCTCTTTCCCTTCCACTATTGATCTTTTTTCACCTTTGATCCCTTCCCCTTCTCTATCCACCCTTCAGGTCAATACAGCACAAGAGAGCTAAATTTTGCCACTATTAGGTAAGTATTCTTGTTTGTTTTTATTTTCTAAGCCCATTCATTAATTTCTTTTCGTGATCAAACTTCTGCATAACGCTGCATGCCCTTCTCCCCAAAATCCTTAAGAATGTTTAAGTTTCTTTATGATTTCAGAGTTTTGTCAATTATTGTATGAAATGGTCAAATTAGCAACAAGTTTTTAAGTATCTGTCCTGTCTTAAATGTTCAGGGACTTGGTTTTTGGTATTGCACCTAGAGACCACCATGTTATGAGTTAACTATCTTTTCATAACAGCATCTTATCTAATCTATTAACCTTCAAAGGTGTCCGGACTGTCCTGCTTGTTTCTTGAGATATTTCTCTATACAAGTTAGAGGCAATAGATGAATGTCTACTTTATAAACACATACTACCTAACTAATATGTATATCAATTTTAATTGAAGGTCATCACTCATCAGATCCAATTAGTACTGGAA
The DNA here is from genome assembly GCF_018446385.1 of Zingiber officinale. Taxonomy (NCBI): domain Eukaryota; kingdom Viridiplantae; phylum Streptophyta; class Magnoliopsida; order Zingiberales; family Zingiberaceae; genus Zingiber; species Zingiber officinale. Next base: position 51,609,094 of record NC_055988.1, on the reverse strand, counting down.
CTCACATTCTTTGATATTTTGTTATCAAATAGGAAAATTGTTCCAGATCTTTTGCTCAGAATGAAATTTGGCATTTAATTCATCTATTGGACACAAAAACTTTCAGGAGCTTAGTGAATCTGATCATTTCTTGATGTCGTACAAATTGTATTTATTATGGTTAATGAAATATTCCTCTTTGATTGTACTTTTTTCACTGAAATTTGAGTTTAGTTCATTTATTAGACAAAACTTATGGGACCTTGGTGAATCTTACCATTGATAGGTGTCACACAAATCATGCTTGTTACAATCCTTTTCAATATCGTATGTTCAAAAACACAGTACTTGGCTTTATTGGAATGGTAGAATTGGTTGGTAATCAATAAGAAAAAAAAAATCAAAAATAGAAAAATATAAATAAAATTTAAGTTAATGATAGTCAAAGCAATAACATCTCGCTTTTGGATAATTAGGATATAAGATAATCCGAATCAAATAATATCATTTACTATAAATAATAATATTGAGTAAATAACATGATCGACAATTACTGCTAAATGATATTTAATTACTAAAATATACTATTATCATTATTGTTAACCATATTTAATGTTTAAAACTTTAAATATTGTGAAGTTATTAACAAATTTATACTATATCTTATCAATAATAGTCAAATTTATAACGGGTTGGCGCAGTTGGTACCTGCATAGGTGGTTGCTCCAATAGGTCGTGGGTCAATTCCCAACCGGTGTAAAATGCTTCGCTGGGTGCCTAACCTCCCCATGCAAAAGGTTGTTTGTGGTAGGGCAAATGCCCCTTGTAATTTACCTCTTCTAGAGAGTGTAGGACTGTTGACCGCTAAGGTGACGACTTCATCTTTTCCTCCAATAATAGTCAAATTTATAAATCATACTAATTATATTGGCAATATTTGTTGATGTTAGTTTGATACTATTACCAGATTAGTAATAGGATATTATTATTAACTTAGGCATATTATATTATTGTTTATAAGACAGATAACTTTACTAATATTGTTAACAATAGGTATATAAATTATATTGTAAAAATAATAATTATACTGAAAAATTTTATCAATAGATTAATAATAATCTTTTTAGTTAAATAACGAAAGTAATAGTCAGGTTATTGCTAATCTGATATCATTCTTATTTGAAATTAATATGATTATTATCAGTGTAATTCTTGTTGCTAATTTGTTATTATTGTTATTTCTACTGTAATTTATTGCTGAAAATATCAACATTCAATAATGGATATATATATAGCCTCATTTCTTCATCTTCCTTAGCTACACTTGTTTAGTTGTGTGTTAGGCATCTAAGGTTCGAATCCCACCCAGTTGTGGCGTATTGTAGGGATTTTCCTCCATGGGATGACAAACCTAAGAACGTTGAACGCTTCCCGGTGGCCGGTGGAAAACTTCTATGGAGACGGGTCGGTCATCTCTAGGATTAATCGGTTCGAAGAATTGAATGCCTGGATCACCCAAAAAAATTATGTAGTTGTGTAGCGTGATGTCATCTCCACTGTAATAGAAGTCTCATAGCAGCCAATGGAATTGGATACCAATGACATAGAAATCTCCTTCCTTCATTCTGATGTCCATCGACCTTGTCTGTTTGGTGTCCAAAAGCTTCCTGAGTTGAAATCCTCCCCTCACTGAGATCATTCTTCCAGTTCTCCTTCAATTTTGATCCATTACCTTTTTTTGTTAATCTGACGAATGCCACTTGTTTCCTCAGGTGGGTTATTTCTCAGCTGTAATCAGATCGACACTTGCCGATTCTGATTCAACTTGGCCGATCAATATGGATTGACCAAGTTTTCCAAACATGCCACAAATCGCATACTACTGCTGATCAATTAGGAATTAAACTTTCCTCTTGGAGTAATTGTTTTTTGGAGGTCAGGAAATAATTTGATTCTGACCATACTGGAGACAACAAATTTCATAGTTCATATTGCTTTTGCCTCGATCTTTTTCTTTATCCAACTTGTGTGAGCATGCTCCCTGGTATTCAAGATCCAGAAAGGATTGCTTCTTTGCCTAATTAAATTCAAGATCTTTCTGGTTGCTTTCATGTATTTCATGTGCACAGGGTTGGACATTGACTTGACTCTTTTTAGAGAAAGGAGCATTTTCAGTATGTGTAATTATTGTTTTTTACTTGGATACTTTATGATGTGGTTAGTTACTTCTGCTAAAGCTTGTGATGACAGCTTGTAGATGTAATTTGGTTGTCATCTAACATACATGCTGATTCAGCAGTTCTTATGAAAAAAAATGTTCCATTTAGCAGTGAAGAGGTAACATGTTTTAATTTTCTTTTTGCTGTTTAGGCTGGGAGGGTATCGAACCGGCTGTTTTATTTATCAATTCCACCAAACATATTTATAGATGTTGCAAAGTCTGCAAGCAGATCAGCTTCTTCCAAGAATGGGTGGACCAGGGTAATAGTTGAAAAACCATTTGGCCGTGACTCTGAATCATCTGCTGCTTTGACAAGTGGACTCAAACAATACCTAGATGAAGATCAAATTTTTAGGTAACAAGTTGATTGCTTGTGTTATTTTCATGTATGCCAATCCTGGAACTATCTTTTGACAACTGTCTCTAATTCTTCAGGATTGATCATTACTTGGGGAAGGAACTTGTTGAGAATTTGTCTGTTCTTCGATTTTCAAATCTTATTTTTGAGCCTCTATGGTCTAGGCAATATATCAGAAATGTGCAGCTGATTTTCTCAGAGGATTTTGGTACAGAAGGACGGGGAGGGTGAGGTCTACATGACTTTATTATCCTTCAAGTTTCCTGCCATGGTGCAAGGGATCTTTCCACTAAACGGTCTGTCATGCAGGTACTTTGATCACTATGGTATTATCAGAGATATTATGCAGAATCATCTTCTCCAAATTTTAGCTTTATTTGCAATGGAAACCCCAGTTAGCTTAGATGCAGAAGACATTAGAAATGAAAAGGTATGCTGTGATGATATTAGAATTTACTTCCCTAAATCAGACTTTAGATGTTCCCTATGTGGTTCATCCCATAGTAGTAAACATGCCTCAATCCACACATTCCAGGTGAAAGTTCTTCGTTCAATGAGGCCATTGCAATTGGAAGATGTAGTGATTGGACAATACAAGAGCCACACGAAGGGTGGAGTCACACATCCTGGATACACAGACGATAAGACTGTTCCCAAGGGGAGCCTTACCCCAACATTTGCTGCAGCTGCACTTTTCATAGATAATCCAAGATGGGATGGGGTTCCCTTCCTAATGAAAGCTGGGAAAGCATTGCACACCAAGGGGTAGGTTGCAAGTGTCATTGTGCAATTTCTGGGCACTCTTTGCCCGTCTCATATGCACATCACCATATAAAAAGTGACATAATGCGTGTTTCTGAAAATTCTATTTGCAGAGCAGAGATTAGGGTTCAGTTTCGACATGTCCCAGGCAATCTCTACAAGCGAAGTTTTGGTTCTGACATAGACCGAGCGACTAATGAACTTGTCATCAGGGTCCAGCCTGATGAGGCTATATACTTAAAAATTAATAACAAGGTTCCTGGATTGGAGATGAGATTGGACCGAAGCAATCTAAATCTTCTATACTCATCAAGGTACAAAAAAATCAATTCTCTTGCAAGGAAATATTTTGTATGAACTACTTTTATCTATTTCTTTAATTCTTTTGGAAAAGAAAGCTCTCTTTATTACATTAACAATGCTTTTACTTGGATGCATATTTACCAATTTTGTTGTCTTCTTGAGATCGTGGTTCATGCATACTATTTTTCTAATATTCATTTCAAGACTAATAGTCATCCAAACTCGATAGATATATGGTTGTTGTGGCTATTGTTGTTACTCTCTCATCTATCGAAGTTAGTAATCTCCGTCTCATTGTTTTATTTGTGTTTCGGCGGCTTACATAGGTACTCTAAAGAGATACCTGACGCATATGAGAGGTTGCTTCTTGATGCTATTGAGGGTGAACGGCGATTGTTCATCCGGTCTGATGAACTCAATGCTGCTTGGGAATTGTTCACTCCATTACTCAAAGAGTTGGAGGAGAAGAAGATCGCCCCTGAGCTCTACCCTTATGGGAGTCGAGGACCAGTAGGTGCACACTATCTTGCTGCAAAATACAACGTTCGTTGGGGAGACCTTGGTGCTTCAGAGAGTGTGTAGTTTGATTATTTACTGTCATTTTAGTAGGAATCTATTTAAATAAGCTATTTGGAAAGATGGTTATGCAATTACATTACTACAAGAATATTCTCTCAAAGTGATATTTGTGTGAGATAGATACTATGTTGATCATTTACAGTTTTGACAGTAGATGTTCAATGTAATATGTAGGTTGCTTGTCATCTTTAACGGTTTATTTTGATAATTATGTGTAAAATGAGTACAATTAAATTTGTTAAAAAAAATAATTGTAAATATTTAGTTTACTTCTCTTTTCAATTTTCAAACTCTATTTTTCAAATGAGTAATTGTTCACAATTAGAGAGAAGATAGTATTATCATCCATAATTCTAATGACTTCGAGGTTTATTTTGCTACTGTCCATTTCTTTTTCTTTTTTTTTTTGTTGTTTACCTCTTCCTGACTAAATCAGGAGGTGAATAGTCTAACCCTACGAACCGGTCACTAGATAAATATAAGAAGTATAAATGGGGCATAGAAAGGTGCCTAGTTTTACTGATGGTTCAAACTCTATGGGCATTCAAAAACATCTAACATGAGTTTTAAATCTTCGCTGCATGAGAATGAGCATCGCCTCACCAAACGTGAGATTCAAACCTTTGTTGCGTTTTACCACCACACTGTGTCCCGGGGCTGCTACTACCCATTTCTAATTTAACATATGAAATGGTACTTTAAAATGAGATTTATGGTGTCGGTGTTGATGAAAAAAAGATACTTTGGCCTTATAAGCACAAAGGTGATGAAAATGGTAGAGAAGAATTTCTAGAGGCTCATTATCTAGATAATCTATTTATAAATAATGAAATTTAATCTAATTAACAAAAACTAATTAGGATCAAATCCTACTTATCTCAATTAACTAATTAGTTACTTTTAGAAAATAAAAAGGTTCTCAAACTTTTAAAATTTTTAACACTTATATAAATTATTTTCAAAAATATTTTTCTCTAAATTTATTTAATTTAATTTATATATTAATCAGTATACTTGATTTTTAATTATTAGATAAATTAATTAGGATCTTATTATCGAGCGTCCTCCCTGTATGTGACCTCTATATATGTTGAGAATTCGAATCTTACACGTGTGAGTCTACTCGAACACCACAAGGTCGGGGAGGCTATGGTGACCTCTCGAGGGGCGGTCCTAAGTCACGACCTCTTACGGGGTCCTTCACCGCATCTTGTGCGTGATTAAAAACTTAGGTTTAAACTTATATTAATAATTCTAATAACTCCAAGACATATATATATATATATATATATTATACTAATTTTTTATATATTTATCATATAAAAGTCTCTTGAAGAAGAAGATCTTTGGCGCAATAGTAAAGTTAGACCCATCCTGAGATTTCTCATTGGCAGAAGTTTTATATATAAATGTTCCCTATAGAAGTACCTTGATCTCAATATATTTTTTTAATATAATATATAGTTTATTTTTTATTTTTAATTAATATCTTTTATATTAAAAGATCAAAACTATATCAGCATGATACAGTATAAAACCATATCATTTTGATTATAAATCGAAACTCTAATACGGCTCGAGATTTTAAATTTGTGGTCAAACTCTTGGATCTTGTATAAAAGTCATTTTCTTTTATCGTTTAGGTATATATGTTTTAATTGATTTTTGGCTAGCATCAAATCTATCCATGGGCGTGAAGGTGAAGATGTCACCTTAGTGGCCCCTCTAGGGTGGCCTCATACTCTCTGGAATGAGGTAAATCATAGAAGACATTTATCCTAGTACAACGACCCTTTGCATGGAAAAGGTCAAAGCCCTAGCGAGACATTTTGTACATGTTCAAAATTAATCGCAAATTCTATTGGAGCAACTACTTACGTAGGTACCAACTGCACTAACTCATGAGGTAGTGTCATGTAAGTACCCCGTGATAGTTTTGATGTGATCAACCAAGTTAAGTTAGGTCATGTATATATTTAATCCTTGTGTCTAAGTGTGTAAGAGCTTAGGAACACAAGAAGTCGAGTGAAAGACGCAACTAGCGAGAAGGATGACACAACAAGGGAATCGATGGGCTCGGTACATCCGAAGGATGAAATGTTGCGAAAGAGTACACCAGTGGACGAGAAGGACGTGCGTAGAGGTCCAAGGGACGAGAAGCCAGGGAGGAAGGTGACTCGAGGAGAAGGCTGGAATTGGGTTTGGGTGAGCCCAATTCCAGATGGACGAAATCACCCAGGCGATCGGAGCAGCGAAAGAGCAAACGGAGAGTTGTGGAGCTTCTGGAGGTGCCTCCAATGATGCTGGAGGCACCCTCGTGCCTTTCTGGTGGAAGGCTCCTTCAACTCGTTGAAGGCGCCCTCGCGCTTTTTTTGGAAAGCGCCTTCAACCCCTTAAAGACGCCTTAGACTCAATAAATAGTAACTATTAGCGAAGATAGAGTTTTATCTTCTCACGGATAACGCTTGCCACGCTGGAGGCACCTTCTAGCTTATTGAAGGCGCCATCAACCCTCGGTAAGATTTTCCAAGAGTTATAAAAAGGGCCCTGGAGCTAGAAAATTAACAACAACTTCTGTATTAACTTTCCTAATCATTTCTGAGCTATCAACGTGTGTAAAAGGCTTCTCCGCCTTCAACGAAGGAATTTTTTAGTGAGCTTTTCAACGCCTTAGATTAACAACGTAACCACTTATGTTGTAACCAAGTAAAACTCTGGTCTTTTACCTTATCCTTTAAGTTGTTTTCATTAATGTTTATTGTTTATATATTTGCTTAATTTAATTGTGCATTCTTGCTAAGCAAAGCAAGAGATTCATTTTAACTTCACCCCCCCTCTTGCCGACCGTGTTATACCAACAATTGATATCAGAGTCCAACCGCTTCAAAAGGACTAAGCGCCGACTGAAGTATAAAGATGATGGCCAGAGCTAGCATCCACCTACCAGTGTTTGAGGGGGAGTTCGCATTTTGGAAGCGACGAATGGATGCATTTTTTAAGATAGATTTCAATATTTTATTAATAATGAAATATACTTTTGAAGCACCAAATAACAAGAACATAGAAGAACTCGAAGAACACCTCTAGACCAAAAAGTAGCGCGATGAGTTTATGGCAAACGGTAAGGCTAAATTTCACCTTATGAGCGTACTATCGGTTGAGGAACTTGACAAAATTGGTAACTATAAGAGTGCAAAAGAATTTTGGGAAAAGTTCTTAAAATTCTATGAAGAACTAAAAGAAGTCGAATCTAACTCCTCGATGAACATCGAGTTGTCGCTCAAAGAACTCGAGACCGAGAAAATTTTTGGAACAACATTTATAACCGAATACCTACCTGAAGACAAAGAAAGCTCGTCCGAAATAACAATCGATGAAGAGGGAGAGTCTTCGGAAGAAAGCAACGACGAAGGGGGAGTATCGGACAACAAAATTGTAACGGTAAGGTACGTTCCCAACCTCCTGAAGAATTATTTAAATTCATTAAAATACTTACTAAAAATATAGTGGATTTAGAAAAAGAGAATGCAAAGTTAAAATTGACTTTAACAAATGCATGCGGTCTGGAAGACTTTGATAAATTAAAATTTGAAAATGATAAATTAAAAATAAAATAGAATTGTTAAAAAACAGACAATTCATGTTCAAATTCTTTACATACTCCAGAAAGAAATTACAAATATCATCGAAAGCTTAACTGATATTTTAGATACCATAAGAGCCAAATTATAAAAGTGGAAAGCTAATTAATTCCCAGAAAATATTTGGTTAACCCAATAGGACATAATTTATTTTAGGTTCCAAAATATTTTTTAAATTAATTTTAGATAAAGTAAGTTTTGAGTAATTTCTTTATGATTAGATATTCTTTACTCAAAATCTTATTTATGCTTTAATTTATTAAATTAGTCATCTTTATAAAATCATTTATTTCGTTAATCTTCCGGTCTTAATTTTTTGCTAAAAGTTCTTTTCTTTTCTCATTAATTTATGTTCTTCAAAAATATTAACGAAAATCATATTTTGAAAGTTAAAAATACCTTTTAGACTTATTTTTGAAATATTTTATTTTTCTATGTTAAATCATGATTTTGAAAAAAAAAATTGTTATTTGAATTATTAGAAATCATTTTACGAAAAGAAAATTTTGAATTTCATGAACCCACAAAAATTTCATAATTTTTATTTCATGTTTTTCCTAATTTTGTTTGATGTGATAAAGAGAGAGAAATAAGTAAAAGTTAAGGCGGAGTTAGGATAATTCTCATAATTTATATTCTTGTATCTAATTTGCAAATTAACTTTTTTTAATTCATTGCTTTACTATATTATTTCATTTGCTATTTAACCCTAACTTAACTTGGGTTGATGCACATCAAAAAAGAAAAGATTGTAAGTACCCCGTGGTAGTTTTAATATGGTCAACCTAGTTAAGTTAGCTTTTGTGTGTGTTTGATCCTTGTGTCTAAGTGTGCAAGAGTTTAGGAACACAAAAAGTTGAGCGGAAGATATAGTTAGAGAGAAGGATGGCACAGGAAGGAAGAAGATGGGCTCGGTGCATCCGAAGGACGAGATGCTACAGAAGAGTACACCGGTAGACGTACGAGAAGGATGTGCACGGCGGTTCGAGGGACGAGAAGCCGGGGAGGAAGGCTACTCGAGGAGAAGATCGGAGTTTGGTTCGGGTGAGCCCAATTTCGGATAGATGAAATCACCTAGACGATCGGAACAGCGGAAGAACAAACGGAGCTATAGAGCTGCTGGAGGCACCTCTAATGATGCTGGAGGCACCCTCGCACCTTTCTAGTGGAAGGCACCTTCAACTCGTTGAAGACTCCCTCGCACCTTTTTTGGAAGCCGCATTCAACCCCTTGAATGCGCCTTTTGTTAGAGTGTATACTAAAAGCTTAGCTTTTTGTAAACATTTATTTTGAAATAAAGAATCACATTGGTCAAATGTCTACATTTATATGCTAAGTGTAGTTATTCAATTAATTTATATTGTAGATAACATGGAGTGTGGTGTCACACATAGAAGATCATGTTATTAGTTCCTTATAAGTTATAAAAAGTAGCTCACGACTAAGATGGAAAGGAACAAACCATTGGAATAGTCGTAGTGTAATTTGATATTAGTTTATCTTAACTATAAAATTACACTAGTACACTCTGAGTGTATTGAGCAGGACCATTTGAGGTAATTTTTTTTATACTAACTATATAAAAGAACAATACCTCTGTTATTATGGAAGTGTGTACTCTTAATCATGATATAATAACAAGCACATATACTTAATACTTATTTCTTTAATTTATCAAAGGGTACGATTTAGCTCGTTAAATCAATAGACCCGATAAGTTGGGAAATGATATTATGTATATGGTGTGTTGTTGATTATAGAATGAAAATGTGTCCTAGAAATCTAGATTGATGATGCCCCCAAGAGGAGCTCATAAGTATTGTCATGTAAACCCTGCAGGTGGACTTAAGTCCGACATGACGATAAGGTTGAGTGGTACTACTCTTGGAGCTAGATATTAATTAAGTGAGTTGTCAATAACTCATTTAATTAGTGGACATTCAATATCTTAAACACAGGAAGATTAACACACTCATAATAAGAAGGAACCTATATAGTAATATGGGATTTATGCGGTAGTTCAATAACAACTCTTTAGTGGAATGAGATATTATTGATGAACTCTAGTTGGGTGTTCAGGGCGAACACGGGAAGCTCAAGTTCATCGGGAGACCAAAACCAATTCCTCCTTTCGGTCCCTATCGTAGCCTCTTATTTATAAAGTCTTATACCCACCTATACCCACCTTCTTACCCATCCTTAGGTGACTGGCCAAGCCAAGCTTGGAGCCCAAGCAAGGGCCGGCCAAGATAAGCCTTGGATGGACCAAGTGGTGGCCAACCTAGCTTGGAGCCCAAGCTTAAGTGGCCAGCCACATAAAAAATAAAGAGTTTATTTTAAAATCTTTCCTTATGTGGAAGCCATGATTTTAAAAGAGAGTTTAAAATTTAAATCTTTCCTTTTATAGCTTTCTATAAAAGATTAAGAGAAATATTTGATATCTTTCCTTATTTGTAGTTAAAAGGAAGATTTTAATTTTTGATAAAACTTTCCTTTTTGTAACCATCCTCATGGTTTTAAAAGAGAGTTTTAAAATTTAAATCTTTCCTTTTATATCTCTCTATAAAAGATTAAGAGAAAGATTTTATATCTTTCCTTATTTATAGTTAAAAGGAAGATTTTAATTTTGGAGAAAATTTTCCTTTTTGTAATCATCCACATGTTTTAATAGAGAGATTTTAATTTATAAAAGTTTCCTTTAATAACCAACCATGAAGGGAATTTTTAAAAGAGAAATTTTTATTTTAAAAATTTTCGGAAACAAATTAAGAAGTTTTAATTTTGTGTTTAAAATTTTCCTTATTTGGAGGAGATAGTGGTAGCCGGCCATTAAGAGTTTATAAGGAAATTTTTAATTAAATTTTCCTTCTTAAACATTGGCAAGGAATATAAGGAAGTTTTATTTATAAAACTTTTCTTATTTGCCAAGACTAATGAATATAAAAGAGAGGGTACATGTGTCTCACCTCACAACATATTATCTAGTATTCCTCTCTTCTCTTCCTTGGTGGTGGCCAGCCCTCTCTTCCTCCTTTTCTCCTATTCTTCTTCCTTGTCTGGCTGGCGGCATCTTCATCTCAAGGAGCTTGGTGGTGACCGGATCTTGTTAGAGGAAGAAGGAGAGATAGGAGGCTTTGTTTCTTAGCATCCCTTGGAGCTTGGTTGGTGGCCGAAAGTTCTTCATCTCTTGAAGATTGTTGGTGGTTGAAACTTGCTTAGAGAAGAAGGAAGCTTGGGTGGATTCTCATCTCGGTAGATTGTCTCCCACACGACGTCCGAGATAAGAATAGGAATACAATAGAAGATCGTGAGGTTTATTAGCTACAAAGAAAGGTATAACTAGTTGTCTTGTTCCGCATCATACTAGTTTTCTTTGTACGGATTTTAAAATACCAAACACAAGAGGTTAACGTTTCTAGGTTTCAAATTTATGATTCGAGTTTATGTTTCTTTTGTTTTTTCGATCTTGTGATTCGATTGTTTTTAATAGTTAAACCTAGGGTTACTATAAGGAGATTAAATATTGAATTTCGTTGAAAGGCTTTGTCTAGGAAGTGGTGGATGCTCCCATAACCAAGAAGGCCTAGTGCCTCGCCATGTTTAACCTGGAAGTCGATCTCTGAAATAAATATTTAATCAAATTTGTAACATAGGTGGATTTGGATTAATAATGTTAAGCATCGTTTGCGATTCAAGTCTAAACGTCCAAGAACAGATAAATTGAATTTGGAATCAATAATGTTAAGTTCTATTTGTGATTCCTAATTTAATTTCTAAAGAACACAATAGGTTGTTAGGAAAGGTTCAGGACTTGTACAAAATTTTTGTACAGAGGAACAGATACGATATTCCAAGTAACAACCAACACCTTAGACTAAGCAAACAATAACCGTTAGCAAAGATAGAGTTTTATCTTCGCATGGATAACGGTTGCCACGTTGGAGGTGCCTTCCAGCCTATTGAAGGCGCCTTCAACCCTAGAATAAGATTTTCTATGAGCTATAAAAAGGCCCCTAGAGTTAGAAAATTAACAACAACTTCTGCATTAACTTTCCTAGTCATTTCTAAGCTATCAACGTGTGTAAAAGGAGTTTCTTAGTGAGCTTTTCAATGCCTTGAATTAACAATCACCTATGTTGTAACTAAGTAAAACTATGACCTTTTACCTTATCCTTTAAGTTGTTTTCATTAATATTTATTGTCTATATATTTTCTTAATTTAATTGTGCATCATTGCTAAGCAAAGTAAGAGATTCATTTTAACTTTGATCGTAGGCAATTCATCCTCCTCTTACCGGCCCTGCTGCACCAACATGTCAAACCTATCCATGAGTATGGAAGTGGTGGTTTTTACAAAAGCGCATCCCCCAACACATTTATTATCTTATTATATTGCAACATGATCTTAGGATTTGGATTAGTGTTTATGATACTAGTACATGTGAAAAATTCCTAGCCCTAAGGGAGCTTGTTTTTTAGGTTCTATTTTGTTTATTCATTTTTCTAACCTAAATAAATTATCAATATTAAAGATAAATATTGATCCGGCAGTAAGAACGGGGGACCCCCTTTCTCGGAAGTCAACGCCACGTGGAAGTCAAAGGGTCGAACGGCCGATCGAAGAAGGGGAGACCGGTCGGCCAAACGGGGTTCCATCGAAGTCCAAGGCACCCGGCGAGGAGTCAGGGTTCCGACGCTCGTTGAACAGGATTGTACGGCCGAGCGGGTGGCCCACTCGGCCAAAGGCATAAGATAGCAATGCTGCGAACAGTCTCCACAGAGCACACTGCCGAGAATATCCTAAGTGGACCAGCACGTGTGATCGGCCGGACGCAAGAGGACTGCCGACCGGCCGGACACTCGGCATGGAGTAAGAAGAGAACAGGACCAGGAAACATCCTCTGACAGCGGATATGGCCAACAAGCGAATCATACGCAGGATCTTATGACAGGGTTCCATTGTCCCATTAGAGACGTGCTCGGACTGTAGCAGTATGGTGTCAGGTAAGCTTGTCTGACAAGCACATACCGAGGTATGGGCTAAGGACACGTATTTGCCTCGGTAGATGTGCGTGGGAACCTTCACAGCTCTATATAAGGAGCCTTATACTTCGTCGGAGGTACGCATTCTACGATTTTTGGAGCCACTGCTTTGTTGTCTGCTTGCCTGACTTGAGCGTCGGAGGGTCGTCGCCGGGAACCCCTTCCCGGCCCGACTTCTTTGCAGGTTCACCGGAGCACCGTACGACCGGTCGGAGATCTACGTCATCAACAAGGAGAGAGCCACGTGCCCAGCGTCCGTTGATTCAGCGATTCGGACAGGATCAATTTGGCGTCGTCTGTGGGAATGCTCCTGAATCCGATCGGAAACAATGGACGAAGCTGGACGACAGCACTCGGTGATGCTCTCCACAGAGGAACTTGATGCTCTGATCGAGACGCGAGCAGCTAAACTTGTGGAACAAAGGTAGAAGTCGCAAGCCGAGCGGATCGAGCAGCAAGCAACATCAGCATCGGGTGGCCGAGCGGAAGCACCGCCGACCACAGTTCCATTCCATCGGGCCCTATTCCGCGCTCCTGAAGCCACAGTAGTTAATCGTGATCGAGGATCTTCTTCAGATGAAGTACCAAGACGAGACAGCAGAAAAGGCAAAGCCCCCGGAGCGGACGCCTCGCCCGAGCGGATCAACCGTCAATTCTCAGAGGCTATTCTACGAGACCCTCTGCCAAAGCACTATGTGCCTCCGGCGATCGGTGAATACAACGGAACCACCGATCCAGATGATCATTTGGGTAAGTTCGACAACACAGCTACTCTTCATCAATACATAGATGGAGTGAGGTGTCGAGTTTTTCTTACCACCCTCTTGGGATCGGCTCAACGGTGGTTTCGGAGGTTGCCGGACGGATCCATCACAAGTTTTAAAGACTTCCGAATGGCTTTCCTCCACCACTTCGCAAGCAGTCGGCGCTATCAAAAGACTAGTGTCAGCCTGTTTGCCATTAAACAAGAAGCCCGCGAATCGCTCCGAGCCTATATCCATCGGTTCAACAGGGTAGCCATGGATCTTCCTACGGCCACCTCGGAGACCATGATGAATGCCTTCACACAAGGCCTCGTGGATGGGGATTTCTTCCGATCGCTCATTCGGAAGCCGCCCCGAGACTACGACCATATGCTACACCGAGCCAATGAATACATCAACGTGGAGGAAGCCCAAGCGGCCCGAAGAAAGGAAACTCCAACCGAGCGGGCTCCTCCTGCCGAGCGGAAGCCACACATTGCTCATCAGCCGCCCAGAGGACCGAGGGCCGAAGCAATCCGCTCCCCCCATGCTAGGTCCCATGTGCAAGAGATAGCTGCAGAACGGCCCAGACCGAAGAAAAAGGTATGGACCCCTATGTTTTGCTCATTCCACCGGACGGACACACACAACACAAGAGATTGTCGGAGTCTTCCCTTGATCGCTCATCCCGTTCCCCGGAGTAGCGGTCGTC